>NC_057402.1:34739190-35069670 GCF_019320065.1 Cervus canadensis
TTTTCTGGAACTCTCTTGCTTTTTTTATGATCCAGCGGATATTGGCAATTTGATCTCTGGTTCCTCTGCCTTTCTAAAACCAGCTTGAACATCTGGAAGTTCTCGGTTCACGTATTGCTGAAGCCTGGCTTGGAGAATTTTGAGCATTACTTTACTAGCGTGTGAGATGAGTTCAATTGTGCGGTAGTTTGAGCATTCTTTGGGATTGCCTTTCTTTGGGACTGGAATGAAAACGGACCTTTTCCAGTCCTGTGGCCACTGCTGAGTTTTCCAAATTGCTGGCATATTGAGTGCAACACTTTTCACAGCATCATCATTCGGATTTGAAATAGCTCACTGGAAATTCCATCACCCCACTAGCTTTGTTTGTAGTGATGCTTTTAAGGCCCACCTGACTTCACATTCCAGGATGTCTGGTTCTAGGTGAGTGATCACACCATTGTGATTATCTGGGTCGTGAAGATCTTTTTTGTACAGTTCTTCTGTGTATTCTTGCCACCTCTTCTTAATATCTTCTGCTTCTGTTAGGTCCATACCATTTCTGTCCTTTAACGAACCCATCTTTGCGTGAAATGTTCCCTTGGTATCTCTAATTTTTTTGAAGAGATCTCTAGTCTTTCCCATTCTGTTGTTTTCCTCTATTTCTTTGCACTGATCACTGAGGAAGGCTTTTCTTATCTCTCCTGGCTATTCTTTGGAACTCTGCATTCAAATGGGAATATCTTTCCTTTTCTCCTTTGCTTTTCGCTTCTCTTCTTTCCACAACTATTTGTAAGGCCTTCTCAGACAACCATTTTGCCTCTTTGCATTTCTTTTCCATGGGTATGGTCTTGATCCCTGTCTCCTGTACAATGTCACGAACCTCCGTCCATAGTTCATCAGGCTCTCTATCAGATTTAGTCCCTTAAATCTATTTCTCTTAGCAGCTTTCAAATATGCAATACAGTATTAACTATAGTCACCATGCAGTACATTACCTCATCATGACATTTTATAACTGTAATTATGTCCCTTTGGTCCCTTCCACCCATTTTGCCCACCCCTCAACTACCCACCCTGGCAACCACTGATCTATTCTTTGTACTGTGAGCTTGATATTTTTTGTTTCTTAGATTCCAAATATAAATGAAAGAAGAAACGGCAACCCACTCCAGTATACTTGCCTGGAGAATTCCGTGGACAGAGGAGCCTGGCAGGCTACGGTTCGTGGGTTCACAAAGAGTCAAGACATGACTGAGTGACTACCACTCACTCGCTGATACAGTGTTTGCTTTTCTGTCTCTTATTTCACTTGGTATAATTCCCTTAAGGTCCATGTTGTTGCAGATGGCAGGATTTCCACTTTTGTGACTGAGTAATATTCCATCATGTGTATATACCACACTTTTCTTTATCCATTCGTCCACCAGTGGAGGTTTCCATGTCTTGGCTTTTGTAAACAGTGCTGCTACTAACATTGGGGTGTGTTTATCTTTTCAAATTAGTGTTTTTGTTGTCTTCAGTTAAGTTCCCAGAACTGGAATTATTGAATAATATGGTAGTTCTATTTTTAATTTTTTGAGGAACCTCCAAATTATTTTCCATAGCAGCTGTACCAGTTTACATTCCCACGGAGTGCACTAGGGCTCCCTAGTCTCTACATCCTTGCCAATATAATCTGGTCATTTGGACAGTAACCATTCTGACAGGTAAGGTGATTATCTTATTGTGGTTTTAATTTGCATTGCCTTGATGATTAGTGATTTTGATCATTTTTTCTTGAGCTTGTCAGTCATCTTTTAAGTATGCCTTCTTTGAAAAAATATCCATTGAGATCCTCTGCCCATGTTTAAATTGGAATTTATTTTAGATATTAACTCCTTACCAGATAAATGATTTGCAAATATTTTCTCCCATTCAGTAGGTTACCTTTTAATTTTGTTGGTTTCTGTTGCTATGCAGAAGCTTTTAGTTTGATGTAATCCCACTTGTTTATATTGGTTTTTGTTGCCTTTGTTTTTGGTATTAAATAAAAAAATCATCACCAAGGTGAATGTCAAGGAGCTTACCACCTATGATTTCTCCTAGGAGTTTTATGGTTTCAGGTCTTACATTTAACTCTTTGATCAATTTTTGGTTAATTTTTGTGTATAATGGAAGATAGTCAAGTTTTATTTTTCTGGGTGTGGTTGTTCAGTTTTCTCAAAACCATTTACTGAAGAGATTTTCCTTTCTCCATTGCATATTCTTGCCTTCTTTGTTGTAAATTAATGACCATATATGTGTGGATTTGTTTCTGGGCTCTGTTTTCTGGCCCATTGATCTGGGATTGTGTCTGGTTTTGTTTACCAATACCATTCTGTTTTGATTATTATAGCCTTGTAATATAGTTGAAATCAAGGCACATGATGTCTCCAGCTTTGTTGTTCTTTCTTGAGATTGCTTTAGCTGTTTGGGATCTTTTGTGGTTCCACACAAATTTTAGGACTCTTCATTCTATTTCTGTGAAAAATGCCATTGTAATTTTGATAGGGATAGAATTGAATCTGTAGATTGTTTTGGGTATTACAACATTTTACAATATTGATTCTTTCAATCCATGAACTTGGATTATCTTTCCATTTATTTTTGTCTTATTCAAATTCTTTCATCAACATCTTTGTTTTCAGTGTACAGGTCTTTTACCTCCTTGGTTGAATTTATTTCTAGGATTTTATTCTCTTTGAAGCAGTTGTAAATGAGGTTGTTTTCTTAATTTCTCTGATAGTTGGGTTTTTTTCTTGTGCAGATGATATCACCCTTATGGCAGAAAGCAAAGAGGAACTAAAGAGCCTCTTGATGAAAGTGAGAGAGTGAAAAAGCTGGCTTAAAACTCAACATTCGAAGATCATGGCATCCAGTTCCATCACTACATGGCAAATAGATGGGGAAACAATGGAAACAGTGACAGACTTTATTTTCTTGGGCTCCAAAATCACTGCAGATGGTGACTGCAGCCATGGAATTAAAAGATATTTGCTCCTTGGAAGAAAAGCTCTGACCAACCTAGACAGCACATTAAAAAGCAGAGACATTACTTTGCTGACAAAGATCTGTCTAGTCAAAGCTATCTTTTTTCCAGTAGTCATGTATGGCTGTGAGAGTTGGACTATAAAGAAGGCTGAATGCCGAAGAACTTTTGAACTGTGGTGTTGGAGAAGACTCTTGAGAGTCCCTTGGATTTCAAGGAGATCAAACCAGTCAATCCTAAAGGAAATCAATCCTGAATATTTTTTGGAGGGACTGATTCGGGATCTGAAGCTCCAGTATCTTGGCCACCTGATGCGAAGAACTGACTCGTTGGAAAAGACCCTGATGCTGGGAAAGATTGAAGGCAGGAGGAGAAGGGGACGACAGAGGATAAGATGGTTGGATGGCATCACTGACTTGATGGACATGAGTTTGAACAAACTCAGGGAGATAGTGAAGGACAGGGAAGCATGGCGTCCATGGGGTCACAAAGAATCAGACATGACTGAGCAACTGAACTGAACTGATACAAAATTTTGTATATTGATTTTGTATCCTGCTACTTTACAGAATTTGTTCATTAGTTCTATACTTTCTTTGATGGAGTCTTTCAGGTTTTCTATATATGTCATTTGCAAATAGTGACAGTTTCACTTCTTCCTTTTGGGTGCCTTTTATTTTTCTTGCCTAACTGCTCTGACTAGGACTTCCAATACTATGTTGAATAAAAGTGATGAGAGTAGGCATCCTTGTCTTGTTCCTGATATTAGAAGAAAGCTTTTAGCTTTCATTATTGGGTATGATATTAACTATGAACTTATCATACATGGCCTTTATTATGTTGAGGTACATTTCCTCTATACCCACTTATTTTTGTTTTTTAATCATAAGTGAATATTGAAATTTTCGGGGGGGATGTTGAATTTTGTCCTATGATTTTTCTGCATCTATAGATGATCATGCAGTTTTCATCCTTTATTATGTTAATGTGATGTACAATAAGTCCCCTACATATGAACGAATTCTGTTCTGAGAATGCTTTTGTAAGTACAATCTGTTCATAAGTCCAACAAAGTTAGCCTAGGTCCCCAACTAGCACACTTAGCTATATAATACTGTACTGTAATACAGGGGTCCCTAATCTCCAGGATCTAATGCCTGATGATCTGAGGTGGAGCTGATGTAATAACAGAAATAAAGTTCACAATAAATGTAATGCACCTGAATCATTCCAAAACCACCACTCCTCTCCCAGTTCATGAAAAAATTGTCTTCCATAAAACTGGTCCCTGGTGCCAAAAAGGTTGCGGACTGCTACACAGGTTTATAATACTTTTCACACAAATAATACATAAACACACACACACACACACACCAACATTTTAAATCTTACAATACAGTACCTTGAAAAGTATGCCAGACATGTGAAGTAATTTACTGACTGGCCATGCGACTGCATGTTCGCATCTTTGAAAGTGTGCAACTTCAATGTTCATATATAGGGAATTTTCTGTGTTCTGTTGATTGATTTGTGGGTATTGATTGATTTGTGGATACTGAACCATCTTTGCATTCCTGAAATAAATCCCACTTGATAATGTTGTATGATCTTTTCAATATATTGTTGAATTGTTTCCTACTATTTTGTTGAAGATTTTTTGCATCTATATTCATCAGGGGTGACTTTTTTATCCTGCTACTCTTTCTGAGGCTCTTTTTTCCTATCTCAGCAGGTTTCGGACTTTAGCCTTTGATCTTTTCTACTATTGGTAGGGCACAGGTAACTGATGGATGGAGCGTATGAATCTGCAGGTCTTTCTGGGTTTTCAGGTCACCAGCCTCACCTTAATCCCCACATTAATGCATGTCATCTCCCTCTAGGGAAGATATTTGCCAATCCTCACAGCATCCTCACATGGTACTGCCATACGTCCTTCACATATGTATAAGGAAAGTGAGAGCTGCAGGGACTGCCTGCCTTGCTGAACAGGCCGCAAAGTTTATAGGTAAGAATTGAATCCTTATCTGCCTCAAAAGCCTGACCTGTTTTTATATCGGTCAGATGTATGTCTTTAATGTTATGGACCAAATTGTGCCCCAACCCACCCAAATTTGTATGTTGAAGCCCTAAACCCTGGGGTGCCTTTATTTTGGAGCTAAAGCTTAAAAGGGGGGTGATTAAGGTTAAATGAGGTCATATGGGTTGAGCTGTAATCCCGATGTCATTATAAGAAAAGAGACACCAGGAATTCCCTGGCAGTCTAGTGGTTAGGACTCTGTGTTTCCACTAAAGGGGGTATGGGTTCAATCCCTAGTTGGAGAACTAAGATCTTGCATGCTGCACAGCATGGTTAAAAAAAGATACCAATGTATACACACAAAGAAAAAGGGCTTTTGAGGACCCTGAGAGAAGGCAGCTATCTGCAAGCCAGGGAGATGGAACTCATCAGAAACCAACACTGTTGGCACCTTTATCTTGGAATTCCAGCCTCCAGAACTGTGAGAAAATAAATTTTGTCTTTGTTTTTCAGCCACGCAGCTTATGGGATCTGTTTCCCAACCAGAGACCAAACCTAAGTCACAGCAGTGAAAGTGCTGAATCTCAACCACTAGACCACCAGCGAATTCCCAAACTTCTGTTAAGCCTGTGGTATTATGATTTGGCAGCCCTAGCACACTGATACAAATGACATTCTCCAAATTTTCAGAATCTACTTCCAAAGCTTTATACTTGCTCTAACATACTTACACTTTTTTAAAAATCTTGTTTTCTCTATTTGCAGAGAGCAGGGGCTACTTTCTAGCTGTGGTGTATGGGCCTATTGTGGTGGCGTCTCTTCTAGCAGAGCACAAGCTCTAGGGCATGTGGTCTTCAGCAGCTGCAGCCCGTGGGCTCCAGAGCACTGGCTCAATAGCTGGGCCACACAGGCCCAGCTCCCCAAAGCATGTGGGGTCCTTCTGGACCAGAGATTGAACTTGTGTCCCCTGCATTGCAAAGCAGATTCTTAAAACTAGCGGACCACCAGGGACACTGCTTTGCTTTCTTAAAAACAGTTATTGATTGATTTATTTGGCTGCACTGGTTCTTACTTGCAGCACACAGGATCTTTAATATTCGTTGTGGCATGCTGGATCTTTAGTTGCGGCATGCAAACTGTTAGTTGCATATGGGGTCTAGTTCCCTGACCAGGGATCAAATCTGGACCCCCTGAATTGGGAGCTCAGAAGCTTAGCCACTGGACCACCAGGGAAGTCCCACTAACATGATATTTTTAGAATTAAAATGCTGGGCAGAAAGCTAGTCATGAATAAAAGCATGACCACCACTGTGGAGAGCCAAAGCTGGCACAGAATCGTCATCACTTTTGTTTTGAATGAACTTTCCAAACTTAGGAAAATGATGTGAAATTGGGCCAAAGGAACTTGCCTTTTCAAAACACAAAGATGGACTCCACTTGCTGCTAAGGACAAGCTCCCTGGCATCTGATCAAACAAGAGAAACTGCACTGGTAGCTAGCAAAACTTAGGAAAGAATGGCTAGGCTTAAACCATTTCCCCAAGTACTATGATTATAAAAATGACTGTAATAAGACCTAATCTTACTAAACTCCTTAAAAGCCAGCAAAGTTGCTTCCATTTTCAGATCATAAAACAGAAGCACAGGAAGGTGCTTATCCATAACTTATCCATAGTCATATAACTGCTATATAGTAGAATCAGATTTGAACATAGGTCTGAATACAAACCCACCCTATTGCTACATTGTATTACCTTCCATCAGCTGATGGGTAAATGTAATAAAAAAAAATGCTAGGACATACCAACATAATATCCTTCTTGAGGGGATACAATTGGAATTTCACATCATCTATATAGTACCTCCTTATCCATGGGGAATTCATTCCAGGAGCCCTAGTGGATGCCTAAAACTGTGGATAGTACCAAACCCTGTAAAAACTATGTTTTTTCCTATACATACCTATGATAAAGTTTAATTTATAAATTAGGCACAGTAACAATAACAATATACTATAAGTTATGTGAACATGGTCTCTCTCTCACTTAAAATATCTTATCGTATTAAATTAATGCCTTTTCCATCTTACCTAAGCACTAATCTCTCACTGTGGCTTAAACTTTTGCAGTTTGAGGTTCAACATCGAAACTAGCACACAACTTTTTTCCTTCTTCACAATATCATGGACTGAAGAGTTCTTAGTCTAGATCTTAGCTACCTCAGCACAGGGTTTTTTTGTTTCCTTAAAAGGAAGCACTTCATAGGTTCTCTTTGGCATATGCAAATTGGCAGTATTACTACTCTTGCACTTTGGGGTTGTTATTATAAGTAAAATTTCTTGAACACAGGCACCATGATACCATGACCATCAATCTGACAACTAAGACAGCTTCTAAGTGACTAATGGGATGGAGAGGGAAGGTGAGAGATCTCATTACACTACTCAGAGCAGTGTTCAATGTAAAACTTATGTTATTTCTGAAATGTTCCAGTAAATATTTTCAGACTGTGGTCGACAATGAGTAACAAACTGCAGAAAACAAAACTGCATATACAGGGCGGGGTGGGGGACACTACTGTATTGTCAAAAATGTTTAACTGGATTTAAAAAAGAAAAATACTTAATTGGCTGCATCTGGTCTTAGTAGCAGCACGTGGGATCTTTTGCTGTGGCCCATGAGTCCATGGGGCTCAACTTAGTTTAGTTGCTCCATGGCGTGCTAGATCTTAACTCCCCAACCAGGTATCGAACCCACGTCCCTTGCACTGATTACAAGGTGGATTCTTAACCACTGGACCACTAGGGAAGTCCTGTTTAACTAGATTTTAATGAACAACCAGGAAGATGCAGATGCAGGACATTCTATTCCACCCCAACTGGCCTGGACTCTTCAGAAAAATGAATTGTATGTATTTTATGCCAAAGTTCTTGAAGCATATTAATGGTACTGTGGTTACTTAGGAGGAGAAATTTTTCTTTCTTAGATGTTGCTTAAGTATTCAGGGTTAAAATGTCATGTCTGCAACTCACTTTCAAATGACTGAGGGAAAAGTGTACATAAACTAGGACAAAACAAATGTAGCAAACCATTAACTGCTTTGAAAATTTTCAAAACAGAAAGTAGGGAAAGATAAAGCTAGAGATCCCATTCTGATAGAAGCCCTACCTATCAAGTTGTGTCTCCTATTCTGCTGCTGCTGCTAAGTTGCTTCAGTTGTGTCCGGCTCTGTGTGACCCCATAGACGGAAGCCCACCAGGCTCCCCTATCCCTGGGATTCTCCAGGCAAGAACACTGAAGTGGGTTGCTATTTCCTTCTCCAATGCATGAAAGTGAAAAGTGAAAGGGAAGTCGCTCAGTCGTGTCCAACTCTTAGCGATCCCATGGACTGCAGCCCACCAGGCTCCTCCGTCTGTGAGATTTTCCAGGCAAGAGAACTGGAGTGGGGTGCCATTGCCTTCTCCCTCTCCTATTCTAGCACCATCTAAAGACAATGACCATAAATACTGTTAAGTTTATTTCACATCTCTACTTCTTAAAAAAGGGGGAAAGAAGGATCTTTCTTGTAGGGAATCAGACTTTCATAAAAGGTCATTTGTATTAAACCTTATCAAAACTGATTTTACTTTTTTCCTTTTGTTGGCTGCACTGCACAGCATGCAGGATCTTAGTTCCTGGACTGAGGAGACCAGAGATTGAACCTGTGCCCCCTGGACCACCAGGGAAGTTCCCCCAAACTGATTTTACTAACATTTCCTTACATGGCTTTAGGACAGAAGACATCAAAATTTCAACCTAATATTAATCCAGTTCACCTGATGGAGCAGTCAAACTGGCTGTACTGGAAGTTGCTCAAACCTAGAACCTCTTTATCCAGCAGCTGGCTTCCAGTATTATGGGGCATCTAAAGTAAGACAAAGCTTCCCTGGTGGTTCAGTGATAAAGAATCTGCCTGCCAATGCAGGACACTCAGGTTTGATCCCTGGGTCAGAAGATCCCCTGGAGAAGGCGATGGCAACCCACTCCAGTATTCTGGCCTAGGAAATCCCATGGACAGAGGAGTCTGGTGAACTACAGTCCATGGTGTCGCGGAGAGTCAGACACGACTCAGTGACTAAACAACAACAACAAAGACAGACAGGCTTGTGTATTGTATTCTCAAGAAGTAAACCCATTTACTCAGCTCTTTAAGCAGAAAGCCTCCAAATCTACCACAGCAAATTCTTTGATGTCCAAGGCTAATACTGTACTGCTAGGGAAGAACAGGTAGGGAAGATGAGAAGCACTAAGGGGCTGGCTTCTACAGAGCACATCCTAAAGATTATCTCAATGACTACTTTAAAAACTTTATTTCACCCATTCTTGGGAAGGCACACAATTTGGTCTGTACCCACAGACAACCAACCCTCTAAGCCCAGAGTACTTGCTCGCCCTGTCAACAAGAAAATTCTACACTGGACTTCCCTGGTGGTTCAGTGGTTAAGAATCTACCTGCCAGGGCAGGGGCCACAGGTTTGACCCCTGGTCTGGGACGACCCCACACTGTGCGGGGCAGTGAAGCCCATGCACCACAACCACTGAGCCAGCATGCTGCAGCTACTAAGGCCTGAGCTCCTACGGCCTGAGCGCCCAAGGCTGGAGCACCTAACGCCGGAGCTCCTAAAGCCTGAGCTCCACAAGAGAAAGCCTCTGCTTGCTGCAACTAGAGAAACCCCGCACACAGCAACGAATGCCTTGCACACCCAGATAAATAATTTTTTAAAAAATTCTATATAAAATTACTTAAAAAAAAAATTTAGCTAATTTACCAGCAAGTGCACCCAAATATGTGAATGTAGCTGACTCATGCTGGATGGTTTCCAGAGAACTGAAGCAGTTCTCTTAGCACATAATGTTGCAACCAAACAGTGAAACCAATGACCCTACAGTAGTTTCCCCCCCCTTGCCTTTCAATGCAAACACATGAAATACCTAATTTCAGTTCAAACTCATTTCCCTTTTATTAAAGTCCAAGTTACATTACATGGTTTGGTACTCAACAAAGGAAAACTTGTTCGAATAAGGTAATATGTTATCATCAGTATTTCCAGGTGACTGTTTACAATCAAGTAGCATTATCAGTAAGTCCTTGGGAAGCCCATCTGTAAAAGAAAACATGAAAAATTAGCTGGGAAATAAAGACAGAAATCTTACTAAAAATAACCTCTAGAGCAACAGCCCAAGGAACTCTCTATGTAGTCTCTTCTGCTCTTTCTTAATCCTGCCTGAAATCAACACACCAGATACTAGCTGTTTGGCTTTTTTTGTTGTTATCCACCTGGTAATTATTGAGGTAGTATTCTTTTCTAATCAGAAAAGTACTGGGGAGCTGCTCTCTTAAGAATTTTTAAGTAAAAGAAATACAGTGTTCCTGCAGCTAGAAAATATCCTATATAACAAAGATCTTCTGGACTCCTTGGAATAATACTTGATAAATGAAAGCCTTTTCACATTTCACAAAGACTTGCTATCTGGCTTCAGGGGGGAAGAAGAGATGGTGGTGATACAGAGATGGACAAAGATAAAATTAAGACTCTTCTTTCAAAGCAAGCTGTAAAGAGATCTCAAAATTGAATTCAAAACCTCAGGCATTTTCTGCTCAGTTTGTGGTAGGAAAATTGAATGTAGGTATTCTTTGAGTTTAAGATTTTTAGAGTGTGAAATCAGGTGTGAAATTAGGTGTTCACTAATGGTATCCTAACCATGCTCACTGGTTCTTTATCTTGTGAGGATCTGATACTAGCTCTTTAAATAATTTTGGGTCCACCTTTATTGAAACTTTTGTAAGATAGCTTAGTCCCACCTTTTAAAAATAATCGTCTTCTTACTCTTAGGAAGCAAACCTTCTATTTAAGCCTCATTATTCACCTCTGAGAAATAAGACTATGGCCTTAGTAAATGCTTTAGTACTGCAATGCGTACAAAGGCTATGTGGCATAGTAAAAACAATGGACTCTGGAGCCAGACTGCCATGGTTTAAATGTGGGTTCCTCTACTAGTTGTATGACTTTGGACAAGGTGCCTCGTTTTCCTCATCAGTAAAATAGTAAAATGGGAATAAGTGTAATAATAGTAAGTACTTCACAGGACTGTTCATGAGGATTAAATGAGTTTATAAAGCACATAAAACAGTACCTCACACATAATAAGAGTTATATACACTATATGTGTTTGTTAAATAAAATAAACGTAAAGAGTTATTACTTATGTATTTTTTTCTGTTTTACAAAGCATTTTCTGCATACTGCTCACTACCCGGCAATCTTGTGGCTGGTTTCATTACCTAGTCTGAATTTTCCACAAGATATCAGGTTTGTATTATCAATGAATATTAAATATTATATTTCAACTTGGGCATACAAAAACAGAAGCATCAAATTAATAAAACCCTGCCATTAAAAATATAGATGTATAAAAGCATGCATGATGAATACCTGGTATGTAGTAGATTACCTTAATTGAGGAGAGGTTAAAGAGGTGGAATTAGGAAAAAGGCACAGAGAGGGCTTCAACTCTATGTGAAACCTCTCATTTCTTGGGGGAGAGGGAGAAACTAAAGCAAATATGGCAAAAATAATATTTCAAAATTTGGGTATGGTTACATTTATTCCCTATGCTATTCTTTACCCTTGAAATATTTTATATTATATAGATTTTAAAGTAAGGTTTTTTAACTTGCCTTTACACCAATAAAAGAACAATTACAACAACTAGAAACAACAATTCTAGCTCTTTAATCATCACAGGTACTCTCTAAGCTCACAGCCTCTAACAAAGCCATGAAAAGGTCTTTCTCTGAGAATACTGTAATGCCACTTACTCACCCCTCCCTGGATCCTTTCTCTCCTTATTCAGGTATACCTTACCCATGCGGTTTACACTTTGTCAAGGCCCAGTTCCTCTGGAGTGGAGATTCCCAGTTCATTCAAAGTTGGTCTAAGTTCCTGGATGACATAGGGGTAGATTTCCTTATGAGGTCCTGCTTTGTCCTGATGGCAAAGAAAATACAATTAGCTCCGAAAAGCTGTCTCTATCAACAAAATGAAGCTGAAAATGCTTTCAGTCATATGCAGAGGCTAGTAGCAGAGAATACAAGTCACCTACTTTTAAATTAACATATTTGTTCAAAAGAGAGAGCAACTTACATAGGCACTATTCAAGGTAGTCTGTTAAGACACCTGGAGACTAAGACTACTAAATCCAGGGGGAAAAAACATTTTAAAGCCTTGAGTTACTGGAAAAGAAGGTGGTGATGACAGAATTTTGTGATGGCAATTAAATGTGCCCAGCAGGCAACAGGAATAATTAAGTTAATACGAAAAAAGTTTCTTAATTTGCCTCAATTTGAGAACCTAACTGAATTAACTACCGGTGCTGAATGGATTGATAGCCCACAGAACCCTTAATTATCTTACCCATTTTAGATAAAGTATTGTCATACTTTCCCTCTTACAGACCTTGCATTTCTTTTCTATAGAATATAAAAGTCTTTTCATGGAGAGCTACACGTAGAGAATACTTATTTCCAAGGCAAGAGAGCTTTGAGGAATACTTACCATAATATACAATTACACCTATATTGTCACAACATTCTTCAGAGACAAATATTAGAAGGTCAAATAGACTAAGACAGTGTCAAGTTATTATATTATTCTTCTAACAAATTCTAGGTCTCCTTAAGTGTATTTTTTAAGTATAAAATTCTTATTTAAAATTCAATGCATTAAGTTGTTCATTATAGAAAAATTAAAAAACTATAATCAAATAAAAGGAAAGTATATATCTTTACGCTTCCCTGGTGGCTCAGACGGTAAAGCGTCTGCCTACAATGCGGGTAGACCCGGGTTCGATCCCTGGGTCGGGAAGATCCTCTGGAGAAGGAAATGGCAACCCACTCCAGTACTCTTGCCTGGAAAATCCCATGGACGGATGGAGCCTGATAGGCTACAGTCTGTGGGGTCACAAAGAGTCGGACACGACTGAGCGATTTCACTTTCACTTTCCTCTGGGAAGTCCCATTTTAAGAAGCCACTGGAGACACTTAATTTCATATCACAAGCAGCACAAAGATAAACTGCAATTCTTAATTATTTCCTTAAGATGAATTCTCAAATGGGATTGCTGAAATCCTAATAAAATAAATTCCTGAATAAATTCTTCCAAGTACTCTCCAAAGAGAATATAACCACAATGTACATTCCCTCTAACTATATAAAAACTAATTTCAGGTATTTTAACAAATTCAAAGATACAGAATATGCTAATACCTAAGCAATAGTCCACCTACTTCCAGAACAACTTTAGCATTGTTATTTCACTGACCTTAACAACCTCTAGGATGCGAACTGCACTAGCAAAATCATTTAAACGTCTGCATGCCCGCAAAGCAGCATCGATGATTTTGGGTTCTGGAACCAGGTCATAGCCAACAAGTGTGTTCATCCCTGTCAAATTAAAAAGAGGGGTCACATCAATCTGGAATATCCTCACTTAAACTACAATTTAGTTATCTATATTTTTTTATTGAACCATAGACATGTGATCTTGTCTGTTTGATCCGCTATTCTTTTTTTTTTTTGGCTCTACCATATGGCATGCAGAACTTCCCTTCCATGGATCAAACCTATGCCTCTTGCAGTGGAAGTGTGGAGTCTTAACCACTGGACCACCAAGTAAGTCCCTAGGCCTCTATCATCTCTAAAATGAGATAACTGGGAATTCCCTGGTGGTCCAATGGTTAGAACTTGGCATTTCCACTGCCAGGGCCTGGGTTTGATTCTTGATTGGAGAACAAAGATCCTACAAGCCATGTAGTACAACCAAAAAAATAAAAACCTTGAAAGTGATCTTAAATGCAAACACTATTTTCAAAATTAGCTGGCTTCTTTTCGAACAGGACGGTCATTTTCAACTCACATCTTTAACTCTTAGTACAATGTATGTACTTTGACTGCTTTAAAATAGATCTGACTGAAAAAATAATTTAAAAACAACCAGGGAAATGCTTAAGGAGAAAGTAATGAAGCCCAAATGAGGACTTTAAGGCGATATAGAGAACCATTAGTTCAGAGTCATAAACATTCAACCAGAAAATACTGGGCATGATTACTTTTGGCTCTGCACAAAATGACACATCATAAAATTTAAGATTCTCTTAATGGGAATGCAAAACTGTTCTTTTCATTACTTCTACGGAAGATTATCCAATAAGAATTTCCCTAGTTGCAGCAAAATGGAGTCATTACATACTTCTGGAGAAGTATGAAGGACTTAGGTTTCTGGCTTTTATTAATTTTAAAATATTAATACAAAGGACACCAGTGACTGCAATGCTAGAATACAGTCAGAGAATGAATTCTTCATCTGAGATAAACTGCCTACACTTAAAATTATCTATCAGTCTACTAGCTTGGTTATTATTAATGCTACTTACTCATGTTAAATGCACATTTACAAATTTAGGATAAACAAGTTCTAGCTTACTCTGACAGGACACTTACTCAGGGCAAGACAGATAAATCATAACCGAGAATAAAAATAACAAAAATCCCAAACTATTACCAAGAGGGGAAGAAAACCAAATGACTACTTACACAAATTATCTATTTATTAAGAGCTACACAATTGCTAAATCTTGCTCACCTTGGCCTATCTCTATAGCAGGGCTGATTCCCTCAGGAGACATTTCTGGTTGTCACAATGGGGGGTTTGTGGGGGTTTCAGCATCTAGTGGGTAGAAACCAAGGATGCTGCTAAACATCCTACAATGCAAAGGACAGCCCCTGCAACCAAGAACTGTCTGGCCCAAAACATCAATCGTGCCTCCTTCAAAACCCTGCTTTACAGGAAACACTTACTCTGGAAACTATAAACTTTCCCAATTGCAAGATGCATGACAATACCCAGTCTACATGATACATGTTTTCAAAATACAGCTGACCTCGAACATGGGTTTGAACTCTATGTGTCCACTTACACACATATTTTTTTCATAAATACTACATGATCTGAATCCATATATGAACCTTGGACAGAACTGTGGATCAGGAGGGCCAACTGTAAAGTTGTATATGGATTTTCTATGTGCAAGTGGGCGTCAATGTCCTTAACCCCCAAGTTTTCCAAGGGTTAACTGTAGTTACTCTTAACAGAGTAGTGGAAGACTGCACAGCAGTTCATAATTCTGTATCAGAATAGACACATATGCCCGTGTTCCAATTACCTTTACGCAACTCCCAAGCATCAATATCTGGCTTATTGAAGTATGTCACCCAGCGAGCATCAAACTCCTCGTCTGTCTCATGTGACCCATGGGAGTAGCAGCGAAGTGAGTGGACAGCTACAGGGGAAGAAGAACAGTAACTTCAATGTACAGAAGTAGGACTTGACTGGTTTTTTCCTTTTTTGGGTGTATCTTAAAATACACACAACACAAAGTCTACTATCTTAACCATTTCTAAATGTACAGTTCAGTGGTATTACATTCACTCAATGCCTTAGGTGTTGAATCAGCTATGCATGTCATGGTAGAAAAATTATTCACCAGATCAAATGAAACAAATCTTATGTACTGATTTGAAAAAAAAATCTTAAAAAACTAAGCACAGAGGGACTTCCTCGGTGGTCCAGTGGTTAAGGCTCTGAGCTCCCAGTGCAGGGGGCCTGGGTTTGATCCCTGGTCAGGGAACTAGATCCCACTTGCCTCAACTAAGAACCCGCATGCTGTAATGAAGATCCTGCATACTGCAACTAAGACCCAGCGCAGCCACACACACACACACAAAAATTATCAAGCACAGAAAAGTAAAACAAAGAGTACCACAGATGTATGTTTATGCTTTTCTCACTTATGTGTAATGCTGGTGTGTAACTGTTAACAGTGGTTATCTTTGGAAAGAGAAATTTTCTTTATACAGTTTTATGATAAACAGCATTAATTCCTAATTTAAAATAATGTTCATTCTTGGGAATGCCCTGGTGGTCCAATGCTTTGTGCTTCAACTGCCCAGGGCCTGGGTTCAAGCCCTGACTGGGGAACTAAGATCCCTTAAGCTGCACGGCCAAGAAGTAAGTAAAACGATGTCCAGTCTGTTTTTTTGGCTGTGCCATGTGGCATGTGGGGTCTTAGTTTCCAGATCAGGGAGGAACCTGTGCCCCCTTCAGTGGAATCACAGAGCCCTAACCACTGGACTGCCAGGGAATTCCCTCCATTCTAGTTATTAAGCAAATTTCTAACATATATTTTCATAATTTAAAAAGTCACCACAATGATACACACATGCACCACAAGTGAAGAATAGCCCCCACTCACACAACTAGAAAAAGACCACTAGAAGCAATGAAGACCCAGCACAGCTAACGATTAAAAAAAAAAAAAAAAGTTCACTTACACTCAATGAAAAAAAGTTTTATTAGATTTCTAAGAAGTGAGATTTTTAAACATAACACTATCAAGAAAACAAGACACCCTTAGCAGTCTGCTCCCAATCAATATACCCTTTTCAGTACCATATGAAAAGACTTTCATTTTCAGTTTCTACTTGTAACTGGACAGTGAATTGGGAGTTAAGAAATCTAAATTCCTTCTGAATAGCCTCTGAATGGGGCAGGAGGTGGGAGAAGGAATTTTTACCTTTGGGTTTTAGAAGGCAGTAGAGCCTAGTGGTCAGATACTTCTAGGCTCTTCACTCTCTTGTTGTTAATTAACTCAGGTTTTATACTCCTTGTCTGTAAAATGCAGATACCACTACCTTGGCAGAGTATGATAATTAAAAATGAAAGCCACGTTAAAGTTTTGTCTAGGGCTTAGTAACCTTGTAGGTATGTACTCAATGTAGCTTTAAATTAATCCTTATCTAGAAGTGTCTTAATTGATCTTCTATTTATAGAAATCATAATTCACAGAAATCAAACATTCTTCAAATTGCACCTCTAATTATAAGAGCTTGGTATTAATTTCTAGTTATTTTAAAGGCTTAACATATCAAAAGGGAGAAGGCAATGGCACCCCACTCCAGTTCTCTTGCCTGGAAAATCCCATGAACGGAGGAGCCTGGTGGGCTGCAGTCCATGGGGTCACTAAGAGTCAGACACGACTGAGCGACTTCACTTTCACGCATTGGAGAAGGAAATGGCAACCCACTCCAGTGTTCTTGCCTGGAGAATCCCAGGGACGGGGGAGCCTGGTGAGCTGCCGTCTATAGGGTGGCACAGAGTTGGACATGACTGACGCGACTTAGCAGCAGCAGCATATCAAAAACAACCTTTCAGCCCACCATCACCCCAAATTTGTAAACCATCTTTTTCAAAAACTACAGTTATCCCTAGCTGAATAAAGTGCAAGTATATAAATGAAGTATAAACTGTTAAGCAGTTCCTTATCAAGTTAAATATACACCTACCAAACACAGTAATTCCACTTCTAAGTATTTACTCAAGAAAAATGAAGTGTGTAATTCTCCCCCTAGAGGCAACTATTAAGTGTACCTTCCCAATCATCCAGTAAATTGTTTCGTGATAACGAATTTCTTTTGCTCACTGCTGGGCATGGATTTCACTAGATGACTGTGGTTTTGTTTTCTAAGTGTGAAAAAGATGACCAACAAATGCAAATCCTAGTCAGGGAGATCAATGGATCATCTTCAATGATTTGTTTACCTTCCCTCTGAGAGTCCCAAATTACAAACTGGTATTAAAAAACAAAGACAGTGCCTGAGACAGCTATTTAGAAAACCAAGCAAGCACTGGGAACACACACAGATCCCAGGTTGAGGAAAATACACTCTCCCAATGGTTTACATTATATTCCTTATTCCAGTCATAGGTAAAGCAGAATCTATTCTTCTAGTTATGGACATGCTTAACATTCTGATTTTTAGGTAAATTATATCCCTCACACCACCCCTATGTACAGCATTTCCACCCAGTTTTAGGCTTATATGGTAAACTATTTTGGAAAACAATTACTTGGTGTTTTTATATAAAGGTTCCAGAGTAGAAAAAGGGAAGCATCTGTAAAAAAACTGGGACATTTCTAGGGCTACAATCTAAAAATCTGTTTCTAACACTGCTTTTTGGCATTCCGTTAAGCAAGTTGTTTTTTTTTTTAAAAGCAAACATATTTAGAAAAATTAAGTGGCTCATTAATTCCCTTCAGTAACTAAACAGCTCCGACAAAGCTCAAAGAACAGGCATTTTGGTGGTGGTGATTCTAAGGCACAATGGAAAGAACTGACTAATGTAAAGGGTACATAGACAAGCTCAAAGACAGCTATACAGAAGTACAAGGTCTAGGGGCCCAAAGGCTGGAAATCTATAAATGTGGGAGTGGTGCAGAAAAGGCTGGAAGGTAATAAAAAATGCTACTTAAATTTAGCCCTCCACCAAGAAAGAGAAAGCAGAAACTCCTCCCACCTTTTCATAGCCTATCAGGGTAAGGAATAGGGGTGAAGATGCTGTAATTTTAAGGGTTGGCTGGAGAATCTAGCAATTATTCAAAATATTTAATTATCTAATTCAGTAGTTATTGGAAAACAATTCTGTTACAAGCTGGAGGTAGGTGGAGGCTCAAAGTGGGACAAAATAGGAAGTTTGGGTTGCTACTTATTTACAGCAAACTTGAAGCTCTCCAGGTTAACCCCTCCAGAGCTCTTTCATTAGACCTTGGATAGCCTCATCCAAGAATCTTAAGCCTTTCTGACTTTTAATTGCATGAAATTTCTTCAGTCTCATAATGATAATAAACCTCACCTTTAATATGCAAAAATGAAAGGCACTATAAAAATAAAGCAAATATGTTTCAAGCATCTGTACCAGGAAAGGTGCTGAGAGTTGACATTATCTCATTTAAACCTCACAACTATTAAATAGTATCCCAATTTTAGACTTAGCCAACTGAGTCTTAGGGTTTAACTAACATGTCCAAGGTCACACAGCTAGAAAGTAGTTGACATCAATGTAACCATGACTGCCTCCTTGCGGCAAATATTTAGGTTTATGGGACAACACCTAAAATAAAGTTTTTGTATATGAATTATGCTTAAGAGAGCGACTAGAATGATTAGGAGACAAATCACTTTGTCTAACCTTAGCAAGAGTTTGAGTTCGTATGCTTAAATATTCCTGCTTAGGGGCCAAATTTCATAATGTAGCATATACTACCATCATGGGCCAAAATCAAAGTGCAGTTAAAATAATTAAAAGTGCTAGACACATAGTCTCCAGGAACAGACATAACCGGAAGGCAGAACAAGAGACAGGAATCAGCAGAACATCTTATACTCCGCAATCAGGCTTCTAACCGGAAGCAAAAACATAAAGCTTCCCCATATTTGCAGAACCCCCTATTTCTGGGTTTGTGATATACAATTTTCTAAATCAGAGTCTTATCATAAGATCTATCAAGTCAGTCCCTCTTCCAGGCCTCAGGAAATAACTACACACGTCGATCTATCGTAAAAGCGAAAGAATTAGAACGTGGCACAGCAGTCTCTAAAAATACCAGAGTGGTCTGGTTAAGTTACCACAAAACGCTAACCGAGATAGGTCTGATGAAAAGACTATAACTGTCGCACACGGAAGTATAACGTGTTCTTGGAAGACGCTAGAGGCGGCGGGGCCGGGGACCCCGGAGGGATCACCCCCGCCCCTACCCTGAGCTCAATGTCACCTTCGCCGAAGCGCTGCAGGCCGGCGGTGGCCACTCCTAGTCAGGTGGCCGCAGGGTCAGCGCCGGGGCACGGTCACGGCCTGGGGACCGAAGGGGTCCGGTGGGCGCGGGAGGTGCGCTGCGCCCCCTCCTAGGCGCCCACAGCAGGTCCACATTTGATCGGTCGGCGGTGCCCGCACCAGGAAGTCGCGCCGAGGGGGGTCCCGGGGGCGCGCCCTCGAGTCCTCCACAACTCGAGGCGACGGCGAGAACGGCCAGCGGTCACCAGGTTCGGCCGCCGGCCCGCAAGGCAGGAGCTAGGCCTCTGGGAGAGCCTGCCATCGCGTGGCGGCGGGGGCCCAGGTCACCGCAAGGACACGCGGGCGCGGACAGCGGCAGGCGGGAGCCTTACCGGCGGCGGGACCGGGGGCCGGAGTGGGGTGCAGGAGGCCTCGAGGGCTGGCCCGGGCGACTGCGGCTGCAGCTACAGAGCAGCGGCGGACAGCGGCGCCTAGCATGACGGCGATGGCGGCGCACAGGTTAAGGCTGAAGAGAAGCCGGGTGTGAGCCCACGACCGCTCGGGAGCTCGTGGGGGCCGGACTCACGCACCGACGCACGGTGGGCGGAGCATGAGGGTCCGCCCACTGCGGCGCTCGCGCCTTGGCGGAAAGAGGGCCTCACGCAGCCGCCGGCGGGCTACGGCGGCGCGCTGAGGACAAACTATTTCGGCACCGCTTCCCCACGGTTCTCTAGTCCCTTGGATTGCAGCGGCCATTGCGGAGCAAGGAATAGAAGGAAGGGGAAGAGCCGTCAGTAGACAGTAGCGCGGTTCAGATCCGGCTCGGGAGACGACTCCTGCCCCTCAACATGAGAAAATAACAATACAAATTATAATTAAAAAAATACCTTCTTTGCTCTTTCCTTCCCAGGTTTGAGCCTAAAATGAGAGTGGGACAGAACGACTGCCTTCGTATAAAGGACCTTATTAGTAACTATTCTCATACCAGAAACCCGCAAGCATTCGGAGTCCAATCACTTGACTTTACAGAGAACAAATGGGCTCTGAAATTAGATTGCTTGCCTGCAATCGAGGCTCTTTTCACTGAATTCCCAGTTCCAGCACTCACCTGGACATTTCTGGTGACATACCCTTCTCCAGTCCCTACAGGAGGGGGGTTGTTTAAGTTACAAGATTTTTTTGAGGCGGGGGGGTGCTTCTAGTCTTAGGTGTGACACTTGGGGTCTTCCGTTTTCTCATGCAGGATCTTTTGTTGGCCGGGGAGAGGACGTTCTAGTGGCACTCCAGTCTCCAGAGTTCGTGGGTTCAGTAGTTGTGGCCGCTGGGGACTTAGTTGCTCTGTAACATGTGGTATCTTAGCTCCCCAACCAAGGATTGAACCCGCATCCTCTGCAAGGTGGATTCTTAACCACTGGGCCATCAGGGAAGTCCCCAGTGCCAAGACATTTAACATCTAATTTGGCCTCATTAACTGCATTCTGACCTTAGGTTCCTCAGCAGTGGGACCATTTTCCCCAGGCCTGAATTACCTAGCTGCCATGCAATGTTAATGAGACAAGTCTCTTGTCTTGTTATCCCTCATTCTCTATCCCTGGAACTACTGAGGAAAGAAAAGATGGGGATTCAGGCTTTGCTTCCTGACTCCAGGCCCTGTCTCTAGGGTTTCAGCAGATAACCCTTTTCTGCTTCCTCCCTAGCAGTATGGCTTTAAGGGTATGAACCTGGCTAGGAAAATGATTAAAAAAAAAAAAAAAAAAGCTTTTTTGAAAGCACTGTCCTCATTTTCTCCCACCAAAATATTGAAAAGACACATGGGGAAGATATCACCTCTTTGATTTCAATTAATATTCATTAAATTGCCAAGCACAGGAAGCCCAGGAGACGGCAGGGCTCTCATGATTAAGAAAGCACTGGAAGGGACTTCCCTGGTGGTCCAATGGTTAAGAATCTGCTTGCCGATTCAGGGGACATGGGTTCGATCCCTCCTCTGGGAAGATCCCACATGCTGAGGAGCAACTAAGCCCGTGGGCCGCTACTGCTGGGACCCCAGTACCTAGAGCCAGTGCTCTGCAACAAGAGAAGCCACTGCAATGAGAAGCTCAAGCACCGCAAGGAAGAGTAGCCCCCGTTTGCCTCAACTGGAGAAAGCTGGTGGGTGACAATGAAGACCCAGTGCAGGCAAAAATGTAAATAAATAAATATATTTTAAAAATAAAAAGGACTGGAAAAAGAATCTAGAAAGAAGTGGATATATGTATATGTGTGACTGATTCACTTTGCTGTGCAGTAGAACTTAACACAACATTGTAAATCAACTATACTCCAATTTAAAAAAAAAGAAAAGATAAAAGCTTGAGAAAGAAAGAAAGCAACGAGTTGGGAGTTCCCTGGCAATCCAGTGGTTAAGATTCAGTGCTTTCACTGCTGTGGCCTGGATTCAGTCCCTGGTCAGGGAATTTAGATCCCTCCAGCCTTTTTGCTCGGCTAAACAAAAAGAAAAAGCGCTGGCTATATGGCACTTGAATCCCAATTCCAAATTGTAAGTTACTGTACTTGTCTTTGCCTTGTACTTGTCTTTGCCTTTGTCAGTGCCTTCAATTGGCTACTGCAACATTCTATGTTTTCATTGTTGTTATCAAAAATAGTTATGATCATAATTAATTTTGTGCCACTATAAGCTACAAACTATTTATTATCCCATCTAAGCCTCATAACAGTGTTGTGAGGTGAGTATTTACCCCTATTTTATGGATGAAGGAATAGACTCAAAGGACACTTGCCCAAGAATCACACAACTGATAAATATTAAGAATAGTGCTTAGATTTGAGCCCAGGTTTGTCCGACTGCAGAAATTTTCTTTCCCCACTCCCTGTAAAGGTAGACTTTGCTGGCTTCTCAGCAAATTCTGAACCCCCTGCTACCTTGAGGGCAGTTCTAAGTCCTTATTACCTGTATTAGTTGTTGTTGTTTTGGTTGTGCTGGATCTTCATTGCTGTGTGTGGGCTTTCTCTCATTGTGGTGAGCAGAGTCTATCCTGCGTTGTGGTGCACAGGTTTCTCATTGTGGTGAGTTCTCTTGTTGTGGAGCACAGGCTCTAGGGCACATGGGCTTCAGTAGTTGTGGCACCAGGGCTCAATGGGCTTTAGTTACCCAAGGTATGTGGAATCTTCCCAGACCAGGGATCGAACCTTTGTCCCCTGCACTGGCAGGCGGATTCCCATCCACTGTACCACCAGGGAAGTCCCTGTATTATGTTTATTATTGCTGAATGATAATTAACCACAAACTAAGTTTAAAACAATACCCATTTATTATTTCTCATTTCTGTAGGTCAGTTATGCCTTCATAGCATTACTGATTTTTCTTCTCAGGGTCTTACAAGACTGAAATCAAGATGTCAGCCAGGTCTGCGGTCTCACTTGAAGCTCAGAATCCTCTTCCAGGCTTGTTTAGGTTATTGGCAGAATTCAGTTCCTTGCAGTTGTAGGACTAAGTCCCCATTTTTTCCTTGCTGTCAGCTGAGGATCACCCTCAGCTCCTAGAGGCCACCCTCAGGGCCTTACCACATGGATACTCTATAGGTTCTCTCACAGTACCACCATTTATTTCTTCAAACCAACAGGAAAGTATCTCTGACACTTCACCCTCCTTTAAAGGCCTCATCTGATTAGGCTTCAGGCACATCCCGCATAATCTCTCTTTTGATTAACTCAAAGTAAATGGATTAGTACTAATCTTGGAATGATATCCCATCACTTTCACAAATTCAGCCGTTTATACACGGCATGTACACTAGGGGACATGAGCCCTGGGGGCCATCTTTGAATTCAGCCTATTACTTCACTTAGGTTGGGAAGCCCCTGCTTACTCCCAAGTTCTTCTCCAGCTGTGCCCCTGCAGCCCATTCTGTCTACTTCCTCTGGGATGGCTTTAGACCAGACATCTTGGTTCCTGCCCAAGGCTGTCAGGGTCTTTTGACTCTATCATCTTTGGCCCCGAAACCCTTTGCTATCCCAATGGAGAAGCAGCAGCTGGACTTTGATACTTCAGGGATGTCATCATCACCAGTTGATCAGCCTATCAGCTTCCTGCTACAGCAGTCTTCCTTCTGAAACAGTTGTGATGAGGCATTTCCTCTGATGTGTGCAGAGGGGAGGGATTGTTGAGGAGCTTGTATGGACACAGACATTGTTGTATCATGTGACTTTCTAGTAAAGTGAAGTTCACATACAAGAAAAGTTCTTATCTTCTCTGGTGGGAATTAAGCATGCTTTGAGAAAAAAAAAATGAATCCTGTCATTTCAAGGCTGGAAATGGCCTTGTGGCCCTTAGTCTGACTGATCCTATGTTGCTTCCATTTCCAAATCCCCACTTGGGCACTTCTAGTGATGGGGATCCAAATACTAGCCTGCTTTGGAAAAGGAGATAAATATGAGAGGGCGCCTGAGAGAATGACATTCTTGCTACTGTTAAATTACAGCTCTGCCGCAGGGCCTTAGGCAAGGTATTCCAATTTCCTGAACCACAGTTAATTCATCTACATAATGATAATAATGATGGACCCTACTAATTCAATATTGGGAAAATTAGATAACATAGTGCATGTAAAATACTAGGTCCTGCCTGGACATATCTCAATAAATAGAATTCAATAAATGGTGAGTGTTGCATTTCTCTGTTGTAAATTGTAGAAAGTTCTTTTCCCAGGGCATGGCAGGTTGTGAGACTAGGGACAAGGCATGGAGGTGGAGTGGATAAACACACCACATGGATCACCTGGGAATCAGGGAGAAAAGGTGGCAGGAGGAGGTAGCATTCAAAGGTGATCCTGCTGGGGGCCACCATCTAATACGAGTGCGTGCATGCATGCTCAGTCACTTCAGTAGTGTCCAACTCTTTGCAACCCCATGGACTGCAGCCTGCCAGGCTCCTCTATCCAAGGGATTCTCTGGAAAAGAACACTGAAGTGGATTGCCATGCCCTCCTCCAGAGGAATCCTCCCAATCCAGGGATCGAACCCATGTCTCTTATGTCTCTTGCATTGGCAGGTGGGTTCTTTCCACTAGTGCCACCTAGGAAGCCCATTGAATATAGGTAGGAGAGCTCTAATAGTACTTTTTCATAATAATTAATACTATTATGTAATTTCCTAAGTTATTACTTTTATGATCATAACATCATTAAAGAATATAATTTTTGATTGAAATAGAATTCACAAAGCAGAAAACTCATCCTTTTAAAGTTCATAATTCAGTGTTCTTTTATTTACTATGTTGTATAAGCATTATCACTATCTAGTTCCAGAACGTTTTCATCATCCCTAAGAGAAACTCCATACCCAATGGCAGTCACTCCTCATTCCCTGAACCCCACCAGCCCTAGGCAACTACTAATCTACTTTCTGTATTTATGGATTCGCTTCACTAGAAATTTCACATAAATATGAATGTCCTTTGGGGTCTGGTTTCTTTCACAGGGCTTCCCTGGTAGCTCAGCTGTGAAGAATCTGCCTGCAATGCAGGAGACCCTGGTTCAACTCCTGGATTGGGAAGATCCACTGGAGAAGGAATAGGGTACCCACTCCAGTATTCTAGGGCTTCGCTGGTGGCTCAGACAGTAAAGAATCTGCCTGCAATGCAGGAGACCTGGATTCGATCTCTGGATTGAGAAGATGCCCTGAGACGGGAATGGCTACCCACTCCAGTATCCTTGCCTGGAGAATCACACGGACAAAGGAGGCTGAAGGGCTACAGTCCATGGGGTCGCAAAGAGTCAGGCACGACTGAGCAACTTTCTTGCACTTAATACAATGTTTACAAGATTCATTCATGTTGTAATCAGTTCTTTGTTTCTTTTTGTGGCAGAGTTATACTCCATCATATGGATATTCCACATTTTGTTTACTCATTCATCATTTAATGGACATTTGAGTTTTTTCCACTTTTTGGCTATTATGAACAAGGCTTCTGTGAACATCTGTGGGCATGTTTTCATGTGGACACATGTGTTCCATTATTTCCAGTATTATATCTAACAATAATATATGGGTCATAAGGTAAGTCTATGTTTAACTTTTTGAGGAACTGCCAAGCTGTTCCAAGGCAGCCTGCATCAACATTCCCATCAACAATGTAGGCAGGTTCCATGTTTTTTGCATCCTTATAATTTTTTTAAACAAAGAAAGCTGAGTTTTTGTAGTTGTCTGACATGGACCGCACACCCTCAGTTTCCTGTCAGGAAACAGGGCCCAGGGCTGGGGTGCTTTGTGTTCTGAGGCCACTAGCTGCTCTCTTAAAGGTTCCTTCCTGTGATGAGAATTTAACTTTGGGTCTCTCTTAAGAGTGAGTGTGCCGCTCCTTCTAAAAATTATCTCACCGACTAGTCAACCTTGATTAACCATCAGAATCACTCAAGGATCTTATTGAAATACACATTTCCAGGTCCTTCCTGGGAGATTCAGATCCTGTTGCTTTGAAGTTCAACCCCAGCAATCCGTATTTTTTAAAAATTGTGGGATAATTAACATATAACATGTAATCTACACATTTTTTTCAGTTGTAATGCAAGGTCTATTTTATTTAGAAATCAATCAGTTTATACCAATTAATTTATAACAGCAATCTATATTTTTGACAAGTGCCCTAGGTGATTCCGATGAGTAAAGTTTGGGAAGACTGTTGTTATCCCCACAGCAATCTGGCCCATTTTGCAGATGAGAGAGCTGAGGCTCAGAGAAGAATAACTTGCTCTAGATCAGAATCAGGCTCATTTCCTGCAAAGCCTATAATCTGTTCAGTTTGACACTGTTCAATACGATCTGTTCACATTTGCTAGCAGAACTCTGAAAAGAGCCTCTCACCATGCAAGACTAGACCTTAGCAAATACCCATACTTCTTTTCCCTATTCCCTCTGAAGGTGGTGAGAATATTGTATCAGTTTCTTATGGCTGCTTTCATAAAGTACCACAGGCTGGATGATTTAAAACAGCAGAAATTTATTCTCTCACAGTTCCGGAAGCTAGATGTCCAAAATCAGGATATCTGCAGGACCATGCTCTCTCTGATGGCTCCAGGGAGGACTCCGTTCTGTACGTTTTTCTTAGCTTCTGTTGTTCACTGGCGATCTTTGGCGTTCCTTGGCTTGCAGCTGCATAACTCTAATCTTTGCCTCCATCTTCACATGCTGTTCTCTCTATGTGTCAGTCTGTATCTTCTCCTCTTCCTATAAGGACATATTGGATTAAGGACTCTTCCTACTTCAGTATGACTTCATCTCACATATTAATTACACCTGCAAAGATCCTGTTTCCAAATAAGGTCACATTTACAGGTACTAGGGATTAAGGCTGCAAAATACCTTTTGGAGGGACACAATTCAACTCAAGACGTCTATGATAGTCAGCAGGAGTCAAAAACAACACCAGAATCCTCCAGTTAGGCATAAACATGGTGACCCTTAGCTTCTTCAAAAAGAAGATAGAACCCAAGGGTCCCTATGGTGGGGTTGGGGGAAGCTTTGGCCACTTTCTGGGGATGGATAGTTAAGGGCTTTGATGTGGTGTCAGAACAGTTCAGAAATCTCATTCAGCCAGTCCTTATTCACTCAATCAACAGCTCTCTGTGGGATTCCTGCATTCCAAGAGCTAGGTAGGGAGCAAGGCAGACAGATTCCATTTAATCACGGCTTCTGGTTTACTGGGGTGACTGACAACCAGAGGTTCACATTAATGAGGGCACAACTACAAACTAAGATAAGCTCTGACAGTAAGAAACCCGATGTCACCAAAGAGACCTTCCTGTGACTGTATTTCCTCCTTCCCTTTCTTCAATTACCCTTTTCCCTGGGAAACCTGTAGGTATTTCAACATCTCAGTGAAACAGAGGGGACTAGAGAGTCCCTAGTGGCCAGTATGGGCATAGCAGTGATCCAAACTAGAACAAATCAAGTGGGGGCTGGGAGATGAAGGGAGCCAGTAGGGGAGATGCGGTGGCCAGGCGGGAGTGAGTCTCACCCAGGTCTTCCTTTAACTGTGCAGTGAACATGCTCTGGGAGATTCATGGCCAGTGGACAAGAACTTTAAAGCTTTTGCCAATTTGAAGCTGCGGAC
Organism: Cervus canadensis; assembly: GCF_019320065.1. Classification (NCBI taxonomy): domain Eukaryota; kingdom Metazoa; phylum Chordata; class Mammalia; order Artiodactyla; family Cervidae; genus Cervus; species Cervus canadensis. The sequence goes on from NC_057402.1 coordinate 34,767,010, forward strand.
CCCTCTAACTCACCCCTCTTCCCTACCAAAATCCATCTATTGTTTGGTCCATCCTGTGATGCCAGGAAGCAGGCTAAGTTCTGGCCAAGCTAGGGTTAAGCCACAAAGAGCAACCCTCCTCTATCCTGGCTGTAATGGCAACGAAACCCTACCTAGCCTGGGTAGCTCTCAAATCTGTCTCCATCTCTGGCCCCACTACCAGGGCTCCATCTCCTACCTCCCTGCAGTATACCAAATGCAGTCAGGCCCCTTCCAATTCACCTTCCATCTACACTGGTGCCAGAAGGATCCTTCTCAAACATCAATCAGACCAGGGTGAGACTTCCTTGGCGGTCCAGTGGCTAAGACTTCCACTCCCAATCATGGGGCCCAAGTTCCAGCCCTGGTCAGGCAACTAGATCCTATACACCACAACAAAAGATCTCACTCAAGTGTTGCAACTAAAGCCCAGTGCAGCCTAAATAAGTAAATGCTTTGTGCTGTGCTAAGTCGCGTCAGTCGTGTCTGACTCTGCAACCCCATGGACTGTAGCCCATCAGGTTCCTCTATCTATGGGATTCTCCAGGCAAGAATACTGGAGTGGGTTGCTGTGCCCTCCTCCAGGGGATCTTCCCAACCCAGGGACCAAACCAGAGTCTCTTATGCCTCCTGCACTGGCAGGCAGGTTCTTTACCACTAGTGCCACCTGGGAAGCCAAATAAGTAAACAAATATTTTTAAAAATAACAATGGAATATAATGAAAAGAAAAAAAGACCAATACCAAAAAGGACCAATGGAATATAATGAAAAGAAAAAAGACCATTGCCTTCCCCCCTTTCTCCAGGGAGGCTCCTTGTGACCTGGCTCCCAGCTCCCACTTGGTATTCCAGTCCCACCTGCCTTTGGTCGAGCTTTGTTCAGACACTTGTGGCTGCCTCAACACCAGATGCAGCATCACCTCTTGGCCTGGAATTCCTTGTCTAGTCCTGTTCAGCTGGCTAACTCCATCTGGTCACTGCCGAGCCAGCTCCCTCTGAGTGAATTAAGTGCCTCTTCTCAGAACTCCCTTCTCCCACTATTACCGCATTGTGCCATAACTTTCTTTTCCCTCTCCTCTAGACTGGGATATCCTTGCAGCAGAAACTGTATCTGATTATACTGTGATTCCCCCCCCCCCTCCCGCCGACTCCCCACCCAACCCTGTGCCCAGATTGGGACCTGGGTCAACAATGAAGTCCCTCATGGTCCAGCTGGTGGTTCACTGCCCATCTAACCACATGCTCTGGCCTTAGATTATATACATTTATGTTCCCAAAGGGATTCTGATTGTGTGACCAGATAGTTTTGGGAGTGTGAGTCTTCACTGCTACCCTTAGCTGGAAGTGCCCCCAAAGGAGGGCCCAGGAAGCTCTTGGATAGAGGTCCTACTGGAAAGATGGTGTCTCACGGGTGGGGCACGGCACTCTCCACTCCCTCCCATTCTGCCATGAGTCAGTTCTTGAAGTGAACTGTCTCTGAGGTGCTCCCCTGGCCACTCCCTGCCTTATTCCAGCACTTCTCAGGTTCCCACCTCAGCCTTGGAGTTGGGGGTGGATAGGGGTATCTGTCACCTCCTGGGTCAGCAGGGCCAGAGGATGCAGTAAAGCAGGGGTGGGGAGCTCATTCATGGATCCATTGGCACCCGTGAGCACCTATCAAAATCCTGGGAACTGAAGCTGCTGGGATGGTGTAAAGATGCAGAGAAGACAGCCAGTTTCATAACCCACTTTCTAGAACGGGAGGCAGAAACTCAGTCCGCCATGTGAGCAGGGTAACACTCAGAAGGTAGGGAAACAACATGCCTCTCTCCTCTCCACATTACAGGGTGAGTTTCTAGGCTGGAAGGTGACTTACCTGACTCAAGACATCTTCAATGAGAGTCTCTGCTTGCACTGTCCTGGTGACCCGGCAATCAGGACTTTAGACGCTAGTGATCTTGGAAAGCTGACCCTCTTCCAGAACCAAGAGCAGTCTTTCCTAAGACTCTACCATGCAGGACCTCTTCTGCGTTGTATCATTTAAATTCAGATGCGGACGCCCAGTGGCAGCCCAGGGCAACCTTGTTGTCAGGACAGTTTACATTCTCTCCACACTTCCTGGGCTGCTCCTGAGAGAGTCAGGCACACACGCCCCAATCCCTTGGCTCTCCCCAGGGACTCATCAAGAACAAGACATTAGGGAGGGCAGCCAGTGCCAGAGTCTGTTTGACAGGGCCCACCTATCCAAAGCTCAAGCAGAGCTGGGAGGTGAGGGTGAACTCCCTGAAGAGCCCCTTCTATCAACTGCAGAAACCTACCTCTTGTTACCAGCAGAAGGATTTATTTCAGCTTTCTGCCTACAGAGTGACTTACATATTTCCCCATCTCCTCCTTTCCAAGGATGCTGTTAAGTTGCAAGGGGACAAGGTCTGCTTCTAAGATCTTGGAGCTATGTGCCCCTCCCCCTCATATTTGCTAGAGTGCTTCCAGTACACAGCACTCCTTCCACCCTCCCACCTGACTTGGAGTTGGGCAGAAAGGCTTATAAGGCTGTTATCTCTCAACAGACAGCTGTGCAGGGCCAGAGGCAGCAGCTTATCAGGGAGCCTGCAGTGATTCACAGCCCAAGTCCCAGTTTCTCTGCTGAATAGTAATTTCCAGCAGTGGATTTGTGCTCAGTCTCTCCTCCCCCTCTCCCAAGGGTGTGCTGTCCTTTCTCAGAGAGAGAGAGAGAGCAGTGAAGGGTAGATTCTATCCATGGGGCTGGGGGGCTCTGTGCCAGCCTTCTGGTAGGGCTGTTTATTGGCAGGAGGCTGCAGGCTTAGGGAGCCCAGTTTGGTCTGCCATCCTTGGCAGTGACCCCCAGGATAGTTCACTGATGCTCACCTTCCTCCCCCTTCCAGAAAAGCAGTATGCTGTTCCCTTTCCCTTAGTGGTAACACATAAGGTGACAAAGGTCCCCTTCTGGCCACAAGCCCTGAAGCTACTGGAGCTAGCCAGGGAGGGCTGAGAAAGAGGGAGAACCAGGCGCTGGGTAATGTGCTCCCGGCACCATTTTGAAGCTACCCAGGTTCTGTGCCTGACCCATTAGACCTCAAAAGCTAAGGATTCCAGGCTGGAGGGGACTGAGACACAAGGGGGCAGACCACAGCAGTCTCTACACAGGCAAGTGGTTAGGGAAAAACCCAGGGACAGAGCCATTTCTGTGTTTGTTTTATTGGAAGCAAGACTCCAGCTGTGGGGCTCAGGGGAGGTGGCATAGACTTCTGTCCTGAGTCTCTCCCTCTGGGCCAGCATGGGGAAAGTGGGATGTTAAAAGAGCCTGTGGAGACGCCCCTGCCACCATGATCTCAGGATGCTCCTTAAAAGCAGGAAAAGGAAAACTAGAAACTGTCCTGGGGTGAAGGGCAGAATAGCCCCTTATCCCTCCTCACTTAAAATCGACCGCCCTCAAGCAGTGGTTTCCAACCCTTTGCCCTCTGCTGACAACGGTGGGGTGATTCCAAGAGCTTTCCTCAGCTTCCACCTTCCTAGCCCACTTCAAGAATCCTATGTGAACATTTTTTTTAACCTTTGGGGTTAAAGGCTCAAGAGTCCCATTGCCCACCATTCCCTCCCTAAAGAAAGTCCCCGTATGGTTCAGGAAAGCTGAAGTGGAGTCATGTGTCGTCAGGCAACACAGGTGGAGGAGCAACCCCACCACGAAGCTTCCCTGGGGTCCCCCTCTTGTCGCCTTGGGGTCTATGCCGCCACGTTGTAGGTTCCAGAGGACCAAGGCATGAAAGGCTAGAGATGCGTCTCAAGGTCGAAGCTCCGGGGTAAGATCCAGCCCGTCCAGGTGGCCCAGAGGCCGGAGTTCTCAGGCGGTCTGGTCCTCTTCAGCAGCACCAGGCTCGGGTTGTGACCGCTTCGCGGAGCCCTCTCCAGCAGCAGGTTCCCCTAGACTCCTCTTGGACGTCGGAGCAGTTGGCTGGGACGAGGGGCCGGGATGGGGGTTCGGCGGCTGGTAGCCGGGTTGGCGCGGATCCAGGGCATCCTTGGAAAGTAGGATGGCGAGGCTGGGCACGTTCTTAAGTACACTGAGACTGGCGGCTGGCTCGCCAGGCTTCTGCCCCGGCGTGGGCTCCGGAGGGAGACTCTGCCACAGCTCGCGCACGCTCTGGTAGCGCAGCCGCGTGACCTGATGCAGACCCGCCAGGCGGCGCTTGAGGATCTCGGCACACGTGACGGTTTTCGTGGTGGCTCGACCGCAGCCGCTGAAGACGATGGCGCGCGTGGCTGGCTGCGCCATGCTGGCAGTGGCGAAGGCCAGCAGGTTCCGGATCTTGCTGCCCTCTTTGACCCGCATATGCACGGCGCCCGGCGCCAGGTCGGCGAAGGGGCCTGAGCCCGGGCCGCCCTCCTCATCCCCGCTCCCCACCGGCGCCTCCTCGGAGCGCACCTTTCGGAAGTTCTCCATGCGCCGTCGTTGCGGGGACGCGGGCTTCGCCATCGGGCCGCCTCAGCCCCGGGGCTGCATATCGGTGGGTCGCGTCGGGCAAGGGCCGGCAGGGGTAAGGGCGCGTGAGCGGCGTGGACGCCGGCTGGCCGACTGGGACGGTGCGATCCTAGCCTTCCACTTCTCTCCACTGGGCGCTGCTCTACTCGGCGATCTCGGCGCCCTGTGCTCCGCGCCTTTAGCTGAGGCCCCGCCTCAGAGCCTGGGAGCCCCGCCCCTGCCGCCGGGCCCCGCCCCTTACCCAGCCCCGCCGGCCCGCGCCCCAGCCTCACCAGCCTTTCGCAGGCATCCACCCTGGTCCTCGGATACCCCGGCTTGGGAGTTGCGCGCACCGCGGGGTGCCATGGCAGTGCCAGGGGTGACCTTCTAGCTGAAGTTTCCCTATAATCACCATCAGCCCTCCCTGAGCCAACCTTCATAAACCTGCAACCTAAATAAAAACCGTTTGCTGGGCAAACGCCACTTCAAGCCGAGTCCCCGAGCCCTTCCGCGGTTCAGCTGAAGGCCACCCACCCCTTGCCCACCCCCAGTGAGAGATTTCAAAGCGGTCTTCTGGGGACTGGGACCTCTTTCTCCCACTCCTAGAGGAACAACACCCCCACCCCCACCCCGTCCCTTCGCTCCCGAGCCGCTCTTCTCGCCTGAAGGACAGCCTGTGCGCTGTCAGCAGTGTGGTAGGCGCTGGCTCCGTCTCCGCTCCGCGCCTGCCCTCGACGACTGTCTCGGCGTGGTCCTCTCAGGGCAGCCGGAGAACTGAGGTTTCAGCCTCGCCGCGCCTGACCAGAGCTGAAGGCTCCCAGACACCCCCGCACACCCGCTGGGGTGTGCGAACTGCGGCTCTGGGCCAGGCTGTCCCCTGGGATGAATGGGACGAGAACAATGAGACCCCCTTCTCAAGAAGAGTTAAGCTCCCTTCATCCATTCCTGAAAGTCGAGTATTACGGCTGCATGCCTTAGAGTAAGCCAGACATTGTCCTCTGCTCACGTGGATCCCCCTTCTTCTCAGGTGGAATTTGTTGTTAGTCAACCGGGCCCCCTGGGACCCAGTGGGGTCCTTTTTCAGAAAAGAGACTGGGTAAAGCAGGTTTTGCGGGAGAAGGGAGTTAGCTGGGAAACGGAAATCTCGGGGACATTATGGAGTTACTGGGTGCCCCTCCCCGGGAACTCCGCAAAACCAAGGGAATGGCCCGGGATGTCTTTCCAGGAGAGATGAACAGTGAAGGGAGAGATGAGATTGGGCTTTAAAGGATTGCTGATGAGAGAGACCGGGTTTGTGAAGGAGCTGTACTAGAACTGCCCTAGGGCCTCGTCCTTCATCCTTTCACCCCTCGCGCACACACAGAACTGAAGGTGGGCCAGACCTGATCCGGGTGGGGGTGACTACGACGGGGCGTGGCGGGGTGCAGCCCTGATAGTTGCGGCGGACGGGAAACCCTGGAAGTGCTGGGGTCATCCCAGTGCCCGGGCGAGCTGGTGCCCAGTCTTGAGACGGGGCTGCTGGGGTCCCCCTCCTCTCCTCCAGGCTGCTTTCGCCTCCTCACTATCTCGTATCTCCTAGCGCTCGGCCCTGCTGTTTGGAACCCTGGACTGACTCCAATACCGCCCTTTGGGAGTGACTGGAGAGCAGGTGGACCTTTGAGCCCCATTACATGAATGACCATCCCCTTCTCGGATCTCCTGCTCGCACGCTGGGGAGAGAGGCTCTGGAGGGCACTTTCGGCTCGGAACCTGTGTTTCTGGCCCGTCTCAGCTCCCGCTGCCCCCCACGAGGAACAGCCGTAGGAGTCGGAGGGCAGCAGTCTGGTGCAGACACAAGAGTTCGCAGCGCTGGTCGAGGCTCAGGGATACTCAGGTTCTGTAAAACGGGGGCAGTTGTGGGCCTTAATAGGCATCAGTTTCTTTAGGCCTGAGAAAAAGTCCCCAAACCGCTGGAATCTAAGTCCGAACGGGTTGGTTATGGAAGAAGAGAGCTCTCCATCCACGGGGGTATGTAAGCCTAGGCTGAACTTTCCCTTGGAGGGGATTAATCAGGGGTCTGCAGTTTGGAGGAAGGGGCCTGGGAGCTCCACGTTTACGCCTCTTGAAGATGAGGCAGTTCTGCATTCGCCCGGGTTGGCCCTGGAGAGCGTCGCACCGCCATCCCCCACCACTGCCGCCAGCTGGAGAAGATTCGGTTCACTTCGCTCCCCAGTCGGTGAAGGGAGGCCGCGGAAAAGGCCCGCGTCCCCTCCCGTCGCTCCCCTCCCCTTCTCCAGCTCCCTCTGCAGCACTTAAAATGTAAATGTACATCATGATTAGCCGCCGGGTCGCTAATTACCGCTGAAGCCATTCATTACCCTGTCAGCGCGCGTCGCAGCCCGCCGGCTGTGCGCTCCTGCCGGGCGGCGGAGTGGCAGGGCTTAGCGGGGAACGAGGACGGGGAGGGGAGCGGAAAGATTTAAAGCGGGGCGGGGAGGCGGGGGCACTGTAAATGAGGGTAGCGAGGTTGGCAGAGGGCAACCGAGGGCGGGAGAAGGGCCTGTGCGCTGGATGGCCAAGCGCGGGGGTGGGGCAGGGAGAGGGAGAAATGCTTTAGTCAGTTAGCAAGAGAGACGGCGGAGAAGGAGCAAGGGTAGCAGAGGAGGGGCGCGCAGTGAGAGAGGAAACCCGGGTGAGAAGCGAGGCCCAGGAAGGACACGCCGGGGGAGACAGGGAGGAACGGGGGAGGGGGACAGGGGGACCCGGCAGACGCAGCTGGGAGGAGAGTAGAGGGCTTCAACTCTTGGGAAGGTGCCTAAGTTGAGCATCTGTGGCGCACACTCCACGACAGAAACGTGGAGAGTCAAGACTTTCTGTTTAAAAAGCCTTACAGTAGGACCACAGTTTTGTTTTTTTTTTTTTTTAAGTGTGTGCATGTTTATAGATGTAAATGCATTTTAAAATTATTTTTATTTTTTTGTAGTGTGTGCTGTTTTCTAGTACACACACTCTGAAGCCTCAATTTGTGCCTTCAGAATACAAAGTTTAAGCCTGGAGGTTTGGAACAGACTGTGTAATGAGGTCCTGACCTTGAAGTCTGAGCTTCATTAGCTTCTTTTTGCCTCTGTGTGACCTTGGGCCATTAGCCCCTGTGCCTTGGTTTTCTCAGCTGTAAAATGGGACTAATACAGGAACCTGCCTCATAAAACAGTTGTGAGACACCTAACAGTCTTAGAACCTTGGCTGGTAAGTTCTCAGGAAATGTTGGCTGATGTTATTTTTCACATATTATTTGTGATTAAAATAAATTTTAAAAATTAATAAAGGGAGAGGGGAGGAAGAAAGGGAAAGAAATGGGCAAAGCCTTGGAAATAGCGGTTTTCCTAATATGTAGAGGATTAGTGAGTGGCAAAGTAGACTCTCTTCACCCTCCAAGGAGTTGGAGGGGTGACCAGGCTGGAGCCCAAGCCTTGCCAGTGCAGCTCCAGTCCCTCATCTGCAAGGGGATCTTTGCAGCAGTGCATCTGCCTCTCGTGGACAAGTTACTTCTTACCCCAATAGTGGGAGGAAGAAAACCCCTGGTGCAGGGCAGATCTCTTCCTCCTCTGTCTCCAGTGGCAGAAAGAGGATGAGGGACCCCTAAAGCCCTTGGTCCTAGTCCCCGTCTGTTCAGGCAGGGGCTTGGGAGTCAGGAACTAGAAAGTTAGAGCCAGAGGGAGGTCGTATTTTTCAGGCACCCACCAAGTGCCCAGCATTGGGCCAGGCATTCTCACATCTATTCCCTGACTTAATCTTTAAAATCTTCCTTTTTATCATTGTTTGACAGAAATGGAAACTGAGGCACAGAGAGATTAAGTAACCAGCCCAATACATTTAATACCACAGATAGAAAGCAGCAGCCACAGGGATTTCAACACAGGTGTTCTGTCTCACCTGTGTGCTGTGAGCATTAGTCCCTCAGGCTTGTCTAACTCCTTGTGACCCCATGGACTGTAGTCCGCCACATTTCTCTGTCCATGGGATTCTCCAGGCAAGAATACTGGAGTGGGTAGCCATTGCCTTCTCCAGAGAATCTTCCCACCCAGGGATCAAACCCACGTTTCCTGCATTGCAGGCAGATTCTTTATCGTTTGAGCCACCTTCACCTGAGTATAAGAGAAAAGGAAACTTCCCAATGATTTGAGCTCTCCAGTAAAGGTTTGAGTTGGTTTTGGGGGATAGAGGCAATTCCTACAATGGGGAAGAGGTACTGGTTATCTATTGCTGCATAAAAAAATCACCCCAAAACTCATTCACTTAAAAACATTCATTTTCTTACCCAGTTTCTGAGGGTTAGAAATCCAAAAGCAGTTTATAGGGGTGGTTCTAGCTCAGTGCCTCTCATGGGTCTGGAGCATCTGCTCTCAAGCTTATTCACATTTTGGTCAGAGGACCCAGGCTTCAGTTTCTTATGATCCATAGATATCCTCATGACAAGCAGCTGGCTTCTCCTGAAGCTGAGGAGGGGAGGGGAAGATGGGGCAGGGGGAGGGAGCAGGGAGAGAAACGAGAGAAAGGACAAGCAGGAAGCCACCGTGCCTTTTATGGCTCCACCTCCTCAAAAGGGGAATTTGGTTCCATTTCTTGAAGGGAGTAGTATCAAAGAATGTGTAGGCATTTCAAAACCGCAGCGAAAGGGACATGTTTGGGAGGCAAATTCAAGAGAAGGAATCAGGACTCAATATGTTGAAGATATATGTCGAAAGACTTTGGATCAAGAGAGCTGGATTTATTTGTTTGTTGTTAAGTTGATGCATCATCCTAAAAGATGATGCTGTGAAAGTGCTGCACTCAATATGCTAGCAAATCTGGAAAACTCAGCAGTGGCCACGGGACCGGAAAAGGTCAGTTTTCATTCCAGTCCCAAAGGAAGGCAATGCCAAAGAATGCACTCATCTCACACGCTAGCAAAGTAATGCTCAAAATTCTCCAAGCCAGGCTTCAACAGTACGTGAACCGAGAACTTCCAGATGTTCAAGCTGGATTTAGAAAAGGCAGAGGAACCAGAGATCAAATTACCAACATCTGATGGATCATAGAAAAAGCAAGAGAGTTCCAGAAAAACTTCTTCTGCTTCATTGACTACACCAAAGCCTTTAACTGTGTGGATCACAACAAACTGTGGAAAATTCTTCAAGAGGTGGGAATACCAGAATACCTGACCTGCCTCAGGGAAATCTGTATGCAGGTCAAGACATGTAACAACGGACTGGTTCCAAATTGGGAAAGGAGTACATCAAGGCTGTATATTGTCACCCTGCTTATTTAACTTATATGCAGAGTACATCATGAGAAATGCCAGGCTGGATGAAGCACAAGCTGGAATCAAGATTGCTGGGAGAAATATCAATAACCTCAGATGACACTACCCTTATGGCAGAAAGTGAAGAAGAGCCTCTTGATGAAAGTGAAAGAGGAGAGTGAAAAAGTTGGCTTAAAACTCAGCATTCAGAAAACTAAGATCATGGCATCTGGTCCCATCACTTCATGGCAAATAGATGGGGAAACAGACCATCTGTAAATATATATTTTTTTATTTTCTTGGGCTCCAAAATCACTGCAGATGGTGACTGCAGCCATGAAATTAAAAGACGCTTGCTCCTTGGAAGAAAAGGTATGACCAACCTAGATAGCATATTAAAAAGCAGAGACATTACTTTGCCAACAAAGGTCCATCTAGTCAAAGCTATGGTTTTTCCAGCAGTCATGTATGGATGTGAGTTGGACTATAAAGAAAGCTGAGTGCCAAAGAATTGATGCTTTTGAACTGTGCTGTTGGAGAAGACTCTTGAGAGTCCCTTGGACTACGAGGAGATCCAACCAGGCCTTCCTAAAGGAAATCAGTCCTGAATTATTCATTGGAAGGACTGATGCTGAAGCTGAAACTCCCAATACTTTGGCCATCTGATGTGAAGAACTGACTCATTGGAAAAGACCCTGATGCTGGGAAAGTTTGAAGGCAGAAGGAGAAGGGGACAACAGAGGATGAGATGGTTGGATGGCATCACTGACTTGATGGACATGAGTTTGAACAAGCTCTGGGAGTTGGTGATGGACAGAGAGGTCTGGTGTGCTGCAGTCCATGGGGTCGCAAAGAGTCGGACACGACTGAACAACTGAACTGAACTGAAACGGATGCAAGAGGGGCAACTGTTCTAAGACTGTTTGCAAGGCTTTGGTCATGGATATAAGAGCACTCACCACTTTACAGGGCTCTCCTGGAGGCTGAGTAAGATTATGGCTGTCAGAGCTCTTTGTAAATTTAACACTGCTAGGCAGTGATGCCTGGAGGTGAATGTAGCCTGGGAGAGAGCTCTGCTATATCAGTTCCTGCCCAGGCCAGGTGCCCTTCCCTTAGACTGAGTCCTGGGGCCTGGGGCAGTGCTCTGATTCTAGCTCCTCATCTCTCTTTCCACCCAAGTCCAGCCTCCTTACCATGTGTCACCTTCGTCATTGCTTTTTCCCTTGGGCCAGCCAGGACAGGACCCAGGAGTCCCAATACTGCAAAGTGTCTGCCTGCAGGAGTCCCAATACTGCAAAGTGTCCACTCCTGCTGTGTTGGCTCTGATCCCATGGATAGGGAATAAAGGGTTTGCCTTGCAGATCCAGTGAGGGATTCCCTTGGGGACAAGAGCCATTAATCTTTCATGCGATTCAATTGCTTTTCTAGCCAACAGGCCAAGTCACCTTAGTCCTGGGAGGGAGAGGCGAAAGGGGATATGTGGGACTTAGAATTATTAAAACCACTGGAGTTCCTTCTTTCTCTCTCCAAGAGTGGGTGCTACCACTAGTCGGTCCTCCGTCTTTGTTCCAGATACCGTATAGTAAAAAACCACCTACCTGTCAAAGTTAGGTTCCCAGGCATTCTTGTCCCCAGAAGTCTTCCCAAGAGCCTGCTGGCATGCCTGAAACCCCCCATTATTGCTTCCACCTGTAGATCAGTTTTGCCTTCTGAAAATAAGGTTATACTCGTAATTCCAAAGTGGGGATTGATAAAAAAAAAAGAGGATATTTGAGAACCTTGGCATAGGAGGAAGATATAGAGCTGATAAGGTTTGGGAATAGTTATCAATTATAGTTGATGTTTACTTAGCCACTTACTAGGAGCCAGAAACATGTATTAACTCATTTCATACAACAGTGAAGCCACTTCTCATTTATAAGTGAGGTAGAGCCAGGTCAATAGTCAGTCTGACTCCAGAGTCAGTTTTTTTTTTTTTAATAATTTAATTAATTAATTTTGGTTGTGCTGGGTCTTCACTGCAGTACGGTCTTTTCTCTAGTTGTGGCGAGTGAGGACTCCTCTCTAGAGGCAGTGTGAGGGCTTCTCATCATGGTGGCACCTCTTGTTTCAGAGCATAGGCTCTAGGGCGTGTAGTCTTCAGTAGTTGCGTCAGGTGGGCTGAGTAGTTGCAGTTCCCAGGCTCCAGAGCACAGACCCAATAGTTGTGACACATGGTCTTAGATAGATGCTCCACAGCATGTGGGATCTTCCTGGATCAGGGATCAAACCTGTGTCTCCTGCATCGCCAGGTGGTTTCTTTACTACTGAGCCACCAGGAAAGCCCCCTGAGTGTGTTCTTAATCATGGCACTAGACCATCTACAGGAGGAAGAGGAAGCAGGATGGAAAGCTATCAGCTCTAGGCCTCCTCAGGTACCCACAATGAAGGTTCTGAAACTCCAGGGTAGGATTCTGCTCTGGCAGGTGCTTGCCTGGGATGGGGGTGAGGGTAGGGACACCAGGGCCACTCTTCCTCCTCCCACTCAGACCTGGGGCACAGCTAGGGTGCTTGGTTTAGGCCATCCCAGAATTTTAACTATCCTTCAGGGATGTGCTGAGTTTCTCTATAGCTTACAAAATGCTTTTCTATCTAATAGCCAGAAGCAGCTAGTGGAGTGGTTAAGAGCATGGACTCTGGAGCCCAACTGCCTGGGTTTGAATCTCAGCTCTGTGACTTGTGAGCTGTGCCCTTGGTCAAGCTATGGGAATCTTTTTGTGCCTCAGTTTCCTCTACTGTAAAATGGAATCTGTGAGGATGGTAATAGGACTTCTTGGAATTGTCTCATCTTATCTCCCCCAGTACTTCCATGGGATCATCTCTCGCTTTGCAGATACAGGCCAACTCTCTTGCCCAGAGACTCAGCTACTGAGCATTGAGGCTTGTAGGCAAACCTGGAGGGTGGGGTTAAAAAAAAACAGAGAGAGAGGAAGGGCAGGATCAGCCCTCATGGGGCAGCCAGAGCTGCTGGGCCCCAGCTGTTTGTTGACAAGCAGGAATGCAGAGCCAGTGGTTTTGTTTTGCTTGTGTGTGATTGAACATTTTCTGCTTCATTTCAATGAGGAGTGGCTGTATCAGCTTTTCTGAATGTTGCATACATAGATCCCTTCCTCCATCACATCCTGTCAGAGTTAGGCTTATAATAAACAGTGTAATTTTATTGCTGTAGAGGCCCCTAGGATTGGAACACTGGGGAGAAGCCAGAAAATAGTTTCTTCTTCCCTGGACTCTCTTCCTGGCAATTGTTCCTTCCCTACCTCCCCATGGTGGAGAGAGTAGAAATAGCTCTTTTTCATATAATGCCCCTGTCCCCCCACAACCCCCAGCCTACTGGTCCAGAACAGAGCCCCAAATCAAGCTGGGTGAATTGCCGTTCATCCCAGTGCAAGAAACTGCTTGGTCAAATCCCGTTTATGTCCACAAGGGTCTCCTGTCACCACCAGGTAATTAATTGTCTTCCTTTTCCTTGAGCAAAAGATGCAATGAGCCAAGTGTGCTTGCCCTCTATTGTTCTGAAGTAAATCACAGGGCGCCCTGTGCATACTGTCCCAGAAGATAAATTTTACATATTTCAACAAGGGTTAAGAGTATATTTTGTTTGCTGAATTCCTGGGAGAACTGTCTCTCTGCCCAGAAATCATGCATACTTGCTGATTAATGACCTGACCAGTGTACCTACTTGGGGAAAGATAATAGTTGTGATTGGGTGTCACTAGCTCCCGTCATTTCTGCCTCCAGGGAAGCCATGGTAACAGGCAGAGCTCCTCTCCTCCCTAAAGCAGTTGTCCTGTTGTACACACAGATCTTCACTCTGAAATATGGGCACCGCTTTCAGATTCTGCCCTAAAGTTCAAGTGAGCAACACAGGTCCAGTGTTTTCCAAAAACAGGCCCCAAATTTCATATTTTTGTATGATAGTAGGTATTTATTTATTTTCAATTTTTAAAAATTCCCTGGCTGTGCCGTGTGGCATGTGGTCTCTTAGTTCCCCGACCAGGGATTGAATGTGTGTCTCCTGTTTTGGAGGTGCAGAGTCTTAAGCACTGGACCACCCAGGGAAGGCCAGTTTAGGTTTTTAAATGTTGCCAAATGTTTCAGTTAACAGTTCAGTTCAGTTACTCAGTCCTGTCAGACTCTTTGCCACCCCATGAACTGCAGGCAGCATGCCAGGCTTCCCTGTCTATCACCAACTCCCAGAGCTTGCTCAAACTCATGTCCATCAAGTCAGTGATGCCATCCAACCATCTCATCCTCTGTTGTCCCTGTCTCCTTCTGCCTTCAAACTTTCCCAGCATCAGGGTCTTTTCCAATGAGTCAGTTCTTCACATCAGATGGCCAAAGTATTGGGAGTTTCAGCTTCAGCATCAGTCCTTCCAATGAATATTCAGAACTGATTTCCTTTAGGATGGACTGATTGGATCTCCTTGTAGTCCAAGGGACTCTCAAGAGTCTTCTCCAGCAGTTCAAAATCATCAGTTCTTCAGTGCTCAGCTTTCTTTATTGTCCAACTCTCACATCCATACATGACTGCTGGAAAAACCATAGCTTTGACTAGATGGACCTTTGTTGGCAAAGTAATGTCTCTGCTTTTTAATATGCTGTCTATGTTGGTCATACCTTTTCTTCTAAGGAGCAAACGTCTTTTAATTTCATGGCTGCAGTCACCATCTGTGGTGATTTTGAAGCCTAAGAAAATAATGTCTGTCACTGTTTCCACTGTTTCCCCATCTATTTGCCATGAAGTGATGGGACCAGATGCCATGATCTTAGTTTTCTGAATGTTGAGTTTTAAGCCAACTTTTTCACTCTCCTCTTTCATTTTCATCAAGAGGCTCTTTAGTTCTTCTTCACTTTCTGACATAAGGGTGGTGTCCTCTGAATATCTGAGGTTATTGATGTTTCTCCCAGCAATCTTGATTCCAGCTTGTGCTTCATCCAGCCTGGCATTTCTCATGATGTACTCTGCATATAAGTTAAATAAGCAGGGTGACAATATACAGCCTTGACATACTCCTTTTCCTATTTGGAACCAGTCTGTTGTTCCATGTCCAGTTCTAACTGTTGCTTCTTGACCTGCATACAGATTTCTCTGGAGGCAGGTAAGGTGGTCTGGTATTCCCACCTCTTGAAGAATTTTCCACAGTTTGTTGTGATCCACACAGTCAAAGGCTTTTGTGTAGTCAAGGAAGCAGAAGTAGATGTTTTTCTGGAACTCTCTTGCTTTCTCCATGATCCATCAGATGTTGGCAATTTGATCTCTGGTTCCTCTGCCTTTTCTAAATCCAGCTTGAACATCTGGAAGTTCTCGGTTCATGCACTGCTGAAGCCTGGCTTGGAGAATTTTGAGCATTACTTTGCTAGCCTGTGAGATGAGTGCAACTGTGCAATAGTTTGATCATTCTTTGGCATTGCCTTTCTTTGGGATTGGAATGAAAACTGACCTTTTCCAGCCCTGTGGCCGCTACTGAGTTTTCCAAATTTGCTGGCATAGAGTGCAACACTTTCACAGCATCATCTTTCAGGATTTGAAATAGCTCAACTGGAATTAGCAGTTAATAGTTGCTTGCTAACAAATTGCCTTGAAGTTTAGTGGTTAAAAATAGCAGTGATTTATTGTTTCTAATGCTTCTGTGATTTGGCTGGGTGCAGCTGGGCAATTCTGCTCCATACGGTGTCAGCTGGGGTCAGTCACTCAAAGGCATTCAGCTGGGCTGAATGCTTTTGCTCACATGTCTGGTGCCGCAGATGGAATGGCTGGAATGGCTGGCGATGCTGGCTGGGTCTCTCTCCACATGGTCTCTACCCCAAGCTTATTTTTTGAGTGGCTTGATCCTAAAAAGGTGAAAATGGGGTCTTCAAAAATTCTTAGCGTCTAGGCCCGGAAATTACACATTATTACTTCTTTTGAATTCTACTCATCAAACCAAGATGCATATCTAGCCCAGATTCAAGGTGCAGGAAAAGAAATTGGTGGAAGGTCTAACGTGTATAGGTATGGGAGCCATCTCTCTGGACAGTCTACCACAGCAACTAACTCATGTCATTAAAACACACATATCTGTATTGTACATATAACTGATTCACTTTACAGCAGAAACCAACACAACACTGTAAGTTAACTATACTCTAATAAAAATTAATTTCACACACATGTATCTGCAGGTCATAGTGGCCCACAGATGTAACTTCTACTTGAAACTTTTAAGAAATTCACCTGGAAATTCTCCACGACCATGGGTCTTTTTATACTTGCTTCTCCCAGCAAGGGGTATAGCAAGAGAAGGAGACTCTTGGGCTTTTTCTGGTGTTCCTGAGACCTTTGTTCATTGGAGGAAAAGAAGTCAGAAGCTAGGCACTGCCCATGTCTATTATTACTTCTTTCTTATTAACCTCCTTTGGGACTACTTCCATCCATGAGCCTGAATCCTAAAGCTGCCCATTTATAACCTGGAGGGAAGAAGACCAAATGATTGCTGAGATTTCTTTTAATACCCTAGTGGGTGCATCAGCTTTAGCCTAAGAAATCTTTGTAGGGTTTTAATCAGGCCTGTTTTGATTAGATTGGGGGTTTCCAGGTGGCACCAGTGGTAAAGAACCTGCTTGCCAGTGCAGGAGAGGTAAGAGGCACGGGTTTGATCCTTGGGTGGGGAAGATCTCATGAAGGGAGCATGGCAGCCCACTTCAGTATTCTGGCCTGGTGGACTACAGTCCATAATGTCGCAGAGCTGGACATGACTGAAGCGACTTAGCATGCATGGACACATGCACATTTTGATTAGATTAGGACTTGGAAATGCTCACTTAGGATGCTAAGAGGCCTCTGTTCCAGTTACCAACTGACAAATTATCCACAATTGAGTTCTGTAAAACAATAATTTATTATGCTCACAGATTCAGTAGGACAGGCATTTAGGCAGGGCACAGTGAGGATGGTTTATCTCTTTCTTACCATGTCTGTGGTTTCAGCTAGAAGACTTATATGAGTGCCCGGGCTAGAATAATCTGGAAGCTTTGTTTACTTGCATATCTGTTGGTTCTTTTGGTTGTTGCTGGTTCTTGCAGGCTGTCAAATGAAAGCTTCAGATCTCTATGTCGTCTTTCCGCCTGGGTTTGTTTGAGCTTCCTCACAGCATGGGGGCTGGATTCCAGGGTTAGCGTCCAATGACAGAGCCAGGCATAAACCATATTGCTTTTTATGAACTTGGATGTCATACAGGGTCACTTTTGCCACATTCTGTTTATGAAGGAAGTCACTAAGCCTTCTCCCAGGCTTGTAGGCAAAGGAAGTAGACTCCATTTCTACATGGGGAATGGCAAAGTTCTAGAAGAGCATGTTGGACTGGAAATATCGTTGGGGTTGTTTTTAGAGAATATAATCTTCCATGGCCTTGAAGAGACATTAATTTGGTGAAATCACCATTACACCCAAAATCTGCTCTCTTGCCTCCTCTGACCTTGTCTCTCCCTCTCACTCCTTCCATTCAAGCTTCACCAGCTTCCTTGTGTGTGTGTGTTAGTCACTTAGTCGTGTCCAACTCCTTGTGACCCCATGGACTGTAGCCCCCAGGTTCCTCTGTCCATGGGATTCACCAGGCAAGAACACTGGAGTGGATTGCCATTTTCTTCTTCAGGGGATCTTCCTAACTCAGGGATCGAACCCTGATCTCCTGCACTGCAGGCAGATTCTTTACCATCTGAGCTATAGGGAAGTTCACCAGCTTCCTTGCTTTCCCTCAAACACAATGAACACACTTCCATGTCAGGGCCTTTGTACTTGCTGCTCCTTCTGCCTGGAATGCTGTCCCTCTGATATCCCCTAGGTCTCTCTCTCATATCCTTCAGTCCCTGCTCAAATGTCACCTCTGAGAGGCTCCTCTGACCATCCTAATAAAACAAACAATCCAACAAACCCTAGTCCCCCTATTTCAATCTCTATACCATTATTTGGCTTTATTTTTTTTTATGGCGTTTATTGCATAACATAATTATATTTTTAGAATTGTCTATTACCTGTCTCCTCCAACTAGAATGCAGGCTCTGAGAGGACAGGGACATTGTTTTGTTCTTGTCTGCATCTCTAGCTCCCAGAATAGTGTTTGATACTTAGAAGGTGGTCAGTATTTGCAGAGTGATGGGCTTCTTTGGACATGAAAAAATCAGCAGCTCACTTCCAGGAGGTGTTCTAAAACGGTGGTTGTTAAACTGTGATCCAGGCATCTTTGGAGGTCCTTGGATCTTGGTGGGAGATTGCAGGGAGGGAGGATCTGTGAGGTGAAACATTTTTGTAACATTACTGAGACATTATTTGCCTTTTTCATTCTTATTCTCTCATGAATATACAGTGGAATTTTCCAAAGATTGAACGGCGCGATATTGCTGCAATTAAATGCAGAAACAGACATGGGACTCCAGCTGCCTTCTATTTAACCAGACACTAAAGAGTTCTGCAGAATTGCAAAACAGTGGCCTCTGCTCTTCACTGAGAGAGGACACAGTGAGAAAGCAGCTGTTTAAAAACCACGAAGTGAGTCCTCACCAGAACTTGACTGTGCTGGCATCCTGATCTCAGACTTTCCAGTCTCCAGAACTGTGAGAAATAAATCTGTTGTTTAAGCCAAAACAAAGTAAGTAATAACACAACGCCACCCTTCTCACTACTTTTTTATGTGTGTTTTGGAAAATATAATTAACTTAAATAAAATTGTGTTTTTTATGTTAACATGCAATTTATTTTCATTATCTTGAATGGATGAATGCATAAATATTTTTAAATGTTTAAGTTATAACAGTAAATATTGGTAAATGATCCACATTTTCAAAGTTCTATGAGATTAATAATTTTTAAGAATGTAAAATGGTTCTGAGACTAAAATGTTCAAGAGGGTAGGAAGCAGAGAAGCTAAACTGTTTTCCGTATTGCAGAACTAGAGATTGTGGAGTTGATCAGCAGCAGTTCTACAGAGATAGGAGGGTTGGGAGGAGGCAAGGGGTTTGGATTCAGGCAAGAGTTAATGTATGCAAAAGAGCTGAGCGTCACAGTGTCCCATGCACCCATGGAGTTTGAACAAGGCCAGGGCAACAGGGTCTGAGTCCAAGAATGACCAAAAGTATTCTCTGTGCTTAGCTGTGTCCAACTCTTGAGACCCCATAGACTGTAGCCTGCCAGGCTCCTCTGTCCATGGGATTCTCCAGGCAAGAATACTGGAGTGAGTTGCCATTTCCTTCTCCGAAAGTATTCTAGGGACAGTCACGTATGATATCAACTGTTTATTATTGGTCCAAAAAGTTTAATTTGTTTGGAGAAATACACATAACATTTTTGTTTTCATAGTCATTTACATATATAACAAAAGAATAAAGCAGTCAGATCTTTGAAATCAAAGAGCAAAACACTGGTTCAAATTAGCTTCAGTTTCTAAAATTAAAAACCAAGCAAGGAAAGTAATAATATATGTCTTATTATATAATGAGCAGCCATAAAATGATCAATTCATGAAAGGAAGGCTGACTTGATAACAAACTAGCTCACAAGAGACAGATGAATAAATCAGACACAAATTGTCAAGGATCTGGCAGTCACAGCCTCTAATAATCACACTCACAGAAAATGTCGGTGGGAGGCCGGGTAATGACTACTGTTATAGTTGATGGGTCTTGAGTCAGAGAAAGGAGTTTGTCTTATGACTTATCTGATACCTTTCCAATGAATACCTTTTCTGCTCACATTAGCCAGAGTTGGCTTCTTCGGTTGACAGCCAAGAGCCCTTGGTTGTCTTGGAATCTTCAAGACTGATCAAGGAATCAATGTTGACTGTTTGATCTAGGAATCTTCAACATGCAGGAGATATTTACTGCCTCGGGAATGGCTGAAATCGCCCAGGGATATGAGTTAAACAATAGTTTAAGTGGACTATAGACAGAGGAATAACAGTTTTGCTTTTTCTTTAGGGAGATGTTTGAAGGATAAATATAAGAAGGAAGTTGAGGGCATTGAAGAAAGAGGACAATTGATGAATTAAAATCCCTGAGGAGGGACTTCCCTGGTGGTCCAGTGGTTTAGGACTCCAAGCTTCTATTGCAGGGGGCACCAGTTCAATTCTTGGTTGGGGAAAAGATCCTGAAAGCTGTGCAGAGTGGCAAAAAAAAAAAAAAAAAAATCCCTGAGGAGATAAGAAGGGTGGAAATCAGAGTAAAGTTGGGGAGGGGGAGTTGGCCTTAGCCCGGAGAGGATGGGGAGACATCTGTCTCAGTGCCTTAGTTTTGCTATAACAAAATACCACAGACTCAGCAGCTTATAAACAACAAAAATTTATTTCTCACTTTTCTGGAAGCTGGAGGTCCAAGGTCACACACAGTCGGGTGTGTGTGGGGGTCTTCTTCTGGGATGCAAATGTTTATTGTACCCTTACAATGGTGGAAGGGGCTAGGGAGCTCTTTGGGGGTCTCTTTCATAAGATCACTAATCCCTGGTTTCTTCCCCCAAACCTCACCTCCTAATAATATCACATCACAGGTCAAGATTCAACATATCAATTTGAAGGGGGCCCCAGTATTCAGCCTATAGCAGCATCTCTTCCTCTGGGAACAAGTAGGAAGGAGAAAAGAATAGAGGGGCATGTTAGTTAACTTTTCCCCCGGAAAGAGTTGAGGTTAACCGCTGGGACTAAACAGAGTGGGCACTACTGGGAGGAATTATCCCCAGTAGTGGAGGAGGGCATGGCAACCCACTCGAGTATTCTTGCCTGGAGAATCCCCATGGACTGAGGAGCCTGGCGGGCTACAGTCCATAGGGATGCAAAGAGTCGGATGCCACTGAAGCAACTTAGCACGCACATCCCCAATGGGCTTTTGCAGGTTCCACTTTCAGGGATACCAGCTGATAGGAGTTTATTGAGAGGAGACCTAGGAAAGAAAGCAACACTATTATTGATCATTCATTAATTCCAAATATGTATGGAGTCTCTGCTATGTGACAGACACTGATGTTGGTGCTGGGTATATGGCAATGAAAAACACAAGAACTGTCCTGCTCAGTGGAGTTGGTATTCTAGTGAAATAAAAATAGCCCAGTAAATGTGCTCATCACCACCTCCATGGCACTGAGTCATCGAATGAGCCGAACCCCATTGCCTTAGCACACAGAATGAAGCCCAAGGCCCCCTGAAGGCAGCTAGTTGGTAGCAGGCCACTCTCTAGTGTGGCAGACACCGCTGGTACCCTCCTCAGTATCCGTTCTCCCAGGCTTCCTTACTCATACAACCTTGGTTTTACTGGCAGATACAAGGTGACCAGTTAAAAAGCTAGAAGGTGTCACACAGTCGCTTCTGTGCCAAATAAGAGTGACTATGTGACAGTTTAGGACAAAGCGAGAGAAATGGAAATTGTGGGGTAGGGCGTTCTGGAAAGCTCTTTAAATGGGCCTGCAGACGCGGCTGGCGTGCCCTTTGCTCTGTGCCCTTCTATGTTCCAGCTGTCTGCAGTGCAACCATGATGGCTGAGGTTGGGAAGACATTGCAAGAATCTGAGGAAATGGCCAAGAGATTTGCAGAGATTTCTACCCTGAATCTTTTTTATTTTTTTCCAAATTGAAGTATAGCTGATTTACAATATTGTGTTAATTTCTACTGTACAATCAAGTGACTCAGTTATACATATATGGGGCTTCCCTGTTGGCTCAGGTGGTAAAGAATCCACCTGCAATGCAGAAAACCTGGGTTTGATCCCTGGGTTGGGAAGATCCCCTGAAGAAGGGAATGGCTACCTAATTCAGTATACTTTGCTGGAGAATCCCGTGGGCAGAGGATCCTGGTGGCTATAATCCATGGGGTCGCAAAAAATCAGACATGACTGAACAACTAACACTTACTTATACACATATACATTATTTTTTTTTTTTGGCCTTGCCACGAGGTTTGTGGGATCTCATTTACCTGATCAAGGATTGAAAACCTGGGCCATGGCAGTGAAAGCCTGGAATCCTAACCACTAGGCAACAGGGGAACTCCCTACACATTCTTTTTCATATTCTTTTCCATTATGGTTTATTATAGGCTATTGAATATAGTTCCCTGTGCTATACAGTAGGACCTTGCTATTTATCCATTATATATACACTGGTTTGCATCTGCTCATTCAAATTCTTAATCCATCCCTCATTCACCCCCTTGGCAACCACATGTCAGTTTTCTTTGTCTGTTGAGTCTGTTTCTGTTTCACAGATAAGTTCATTTGAGTCATATTTTGGATTCCACATATAAGTGATATCACATGAAATTCGTCTTTCTCTTCCTTTTTTTCTATTTGGCTGTGCCCTGTGGTATGTGGGATCTTTGTTCCCTGACCAGGGATCAAGCCCATTCCCCCTGCAGTGAAAGCATGGAGTCTTAACCACTGGACCACCAGGGGAGTCTCTGTCTTTCTCTTTCGGACTTACTTCACTTGGTATGATAATCTCTAGGTCTATCTGTATTGCTGCAAATAGTATTTTGTTCCTTTTCATGGCTGAGTAGTATTCCATTGTGTGTATGCACCACATCTTCTTTATCCATTCATCTGTCATTGGACATTTAGGTGGTTTTCATGTTTTAGCTATTGTTAATAGTGCTGCTATGAACACAGGAGAGCATGTATCTTTTTTAATTACAGTTTATTCTGGATATGTCCCCAGGAGTGGGATTGCTGGATCATATGGCAACTTTATTTTTAGTTTTTTGAGGGACCTCCATACTGTTTTCCATAATGGCCACACCAACTTACATTCCTACCAACAGTGTGGGAGGCTTTTCTTTTCTCCACACCTTCTCTAGCATTTGTTATCTGTAGACTTTTTAATGACGGTCATTCTGATCAGTGTGAAGTGGTATCTCATTGTAGTTTTGATTTGCATTTCTCTAATAATTAATGATGTT
This sequence comes from Cervus canadensis, assembly GCF_019320065.1. NCBI lineage: Eukaryota > Metazoa > Chordata > Mammalia > Artiodactyla > Cervidae > Cervus > Cervus canadensis. Next base: position 34,789,691 of record NC_057402.1, read on the forward strand.
GAGCATTTTTTCACTTGCCTATTGACCGTCTGTATGTCTTTGAAGAAATGTCTATGTAAGTCTTCTGCCCATTTTTTGATTGGGTTATTTGTCTTCATTGTTGTTGAGCCTTATGAGCTCTTTGCATATTTTAGAAATTAGTCCCTGTCAGCCACTTTGTTGCAAATAGTTTCTCCTATTCTATAGGTTGTTTTTCCTTTTTGTTTATGGTTTCCTTTGCTATACAAAAGCTAACTTAGATTCAGTTCAGTTCAGTCGCTCAGTCGTGTCCGACTCTTTGCAACCCCATGAATCGCAGCATGCCAGGCCTCCCTGTCCATCACCAACTCCCGGAGTTTACTCAAACTCCCAGTAACTTCATGTCCATCGAGTCGGTGATACCATCCAGCCATCTCATCCTCTGTCGCCCCCTTCTCCTCCTGCCCCCAATCCCTCCCAGCATCAGGGTCTTTTCCAGTGAGTCAACTCTTCACATGAGGTGGCCAAAGTATTGGAGTTTCAGCTTCAGCATCAGTCCTTCTAATGAACACCCTGGACTGATCTCCTTTAGGATGGACTGGTTGGATCTCCTTGCAGTCCAAGGGACTCTCAAGAGTCTTCTCCAACACCATAGTTCAAAAGCATCAATTTTTCGGCGCTCAGCTTTCTTCACAGTCCAACTCTCACATCCACACATGGCCACTGGGAAAACCATAGCCTTGACTAGATGGACCTTTGTTGGCAAAGTAATGTCTTTGCTTTTTAATATGCTATCTAGGTTGGTCATAACTTTCCTCCCAAGGAGTAAGCGTCTTTAATTTCATGGCTGCAATCCCCATCTGCAGTGATTTTGGAGCCCCCCAAAATAAAGTCTGACACTGTTTCCACTGTGTCCCCATCTATTTCCCATGAAGTGATGGGACCAGATGCCATGATCTTTGTTTTCTGAATGTTGAGCTTTAAGCCAGCTTTTTCACTCTCCTCTTTCACTTTCATCAAGAGGCTTTTTAGTTCCTCTTCACTTTCTGCCATAAGGGTGGTGTCATCTGCATATCTGAGGTTATTGATGTTTCTCCCAGCAATCTTGATTCCAGCTTGTGCTTTTTCTAGCCCAGCGTTTCTCATGAAGTACTCTGCATATAAGTTAAATAAGCAGGGTGACAATATACAGCCTTGATGTACTCTTTTTCCTATTTGGAACCAGTCTGTTGTTCCATGTCCAGTTCTAACTGTTGCTTCCTGACCTGCATATAGGTTTCTCAAGAGGCAGGTCAGGTGGTCTGGTATTCCCATCTCTTTCAGAATTTTCTACAGTTTATTGTGATCCACACAGTCAAAGGCTTTGGCGTAGTCAATGAAGCAGAAATAGATGTTTTTCTGGAACTCTCTTGCTTTTTCAATGATCCAGCGAATGTTGGCAATTTATTTATTTTTTGCTTTTATTTCTATTGCCTTGGAGGACTGATCTAAGAAAACATTGGTATGATTTATGTCAGAGAATTTTTTGCCTGTGTTCTCTTCTAGGAATTTTATGGTGTCATGTCTTATATTTAAGTCTTTAAGCCATTTTCAGTTTATTTTTGTGTATGGTATGAAGGTATGTTCTAACTTCATTGATTTACATGCAGCTGTCCAACTTTCCCAACACCACTTGCTAAAGAGACTGTCTTTTCCCCAATGTATGTTCTTGTCTCTTTTATCTAAGATTAATTGACCGTAGGTATGTGGGTTTATTTCTGGATTCTCCAATCTGTTCCATTGATACATTTGTCTGTTTTTGTGCCAGTGCCATACAATTTCGATTATTGTAGCTTTGTGGTATTGTCTGAAGTCTGGAAGGGTTATGCCTCCTACTTATAAATTTCAGTATTTTTTGTCCTATTTCTGTGAATAATATCATGGGTAATTTGATAGGGATCACATTAAATCTGTATATTGCTTTGAGTAGTATGGCTGTTTTTAACAATATTAACTCTTCCAATCCAAGAGCAATTAATTTCTTTTATTAATGTTTTGTAGTTCTCAGCCAAAAAGTTTTTCGCTTCCTTGGTCAGGTCTACTAAGCATTTTTTTGGGGGGGAGGGATGTGATTTTAAAAGGGATTTTTTTTTGCATTCCTTTTCTGATATTTCACGATTAGTATAAAGAAATGCAACTGATTTCTATATGTTGATCTTGAGTCCTGCTACCTTGCTAAATTCGTTTATCAGTTCTAGTAGTTTTTCTGTGGAGTCTTTAGAGTTTTCTATATATATTATCATGTCATCTGCTTATAAGGACAATTTTACCTCTTATCTTCCAATTTGGAATCACTTTATTTCTTTTTCTTGTCTGATAGCTATGACTAGACTCCCAATACTATGTTGAACAGAAGTGATGAGAGTAGGCATCCTTGTCTTATTCCAGATTTTAGTAGGAAGGCTTCCAGCTTTTCACCACTGAGTATTATATTGGCTATGGTTTTGTCATAAATAGTTTTTATGATGTTGAAATATGTTCCCTCTATACCCACTTTGTCTACCCTGAATCTTCAAGTCGCTGAGCCAACTCAATTATTCCTAAACTTCTCATTATGTAAGGAAAAGACCTATCTTGTTGAAATCACTGTTATTTGAGCTTTCTGCTACATGTAGCCAAGCTAAATCTATACATGATACACCAAGAATCATCTGCTTGTTACCTGTGGTGGCGGTGAGAATGACTTCTTACATTTTTGATGACAGGGAGCACAATTGACCAAGGGATTCAGCTGCCACATTCTGAAACCCATCACTGCATTTGTGCCAGGGCCAAATTTCCCATGGGCTGTTCCTGGCTAATGAATGAGCACAGATGGGATATTAAGGCAGGCCCATTCCTTGGAGATAGATTGATAATGGGTGGCTTTGGCTGGAGAACTCCCCAGGAGTGTTGCTGAACTTTCCTTAGAAGAATACTGCAGTCTAGGATGTTTCCACCCAACTTCCTTCTTCCCTCTCTCCTGCACTCAGGCTCAGACTTGTAGCATGGTCTGATGTTTCTCCTAGGCTCACCTGGCTCCCTCTTCATTTTCTCTAACAAATCACTTTGAAAGGTTGTTATGTTGTAGCCACATGTTCTGGGAAACAAAATCACTCAGAAGGACAATGCAAATAGTGGAGTGCAGTTTATTACACCCGCAGGCCCAAAGCAGAGTCTCCTCTTAGCCAAGGAACCTGACCAGTTTTTGTGAAAACCTTATATACCCTAAGTGTATGTGCCCAAACCCACCTCGCCAAATTACCTGAAACTAGTACATGGGGTTGCTAAGAGTCGGGCACGACTGAGCAACTTCACTTTCACTTTTCACTTTCATGCATTGGAGAAGGAAATGGCAACCCACTCCAGTATTCTTGCCTGGAGAATCCCAGGGACAGAGGAGCCTGGTGGGCTTCCATCTATGGGATCGCACAGAGTCAGACACGACTGAAGCGACTTAGCAGCAGCAGCAGCAGCAGCCTGAACAAAGGAAAAGAACGAGACAATCAAAGTTAACCTGTGATTCATATGCCTTAAGCCTAGGTAGTAAACAGTGGACAATTATCAATAGGCCTGTGGTCATACCCCAATAAGCATAATAGAATTTATGATTCTATTCGGTTACACAGATAATTAGGGTATTCTTTTAGGTGACAGAGAGTAGGTATGAGCCCTGGGGCTTTTCCATGTGGGGGGGTCTGGTTTCCAGTTGGTATGTTGTTTCCATAGATATTGGGCATATAACTCAAAGTCCACAGTCTGGCCCAAGATGGAGCCTGTTCTGTCTGTTTCCTCCTTCAGTTGCTGAACCGTGAAAGACGCCAGGATTCTTGGCCTCCGGAGGAGAAGAATTCAATCCAGGGCCAGAGACGAGGCTTGATCGCTCAGAGTTTTTGTGCAATAAAGTTTTATTAAAGTATAAAAGAGAGAGAGAGAAAAAAAAAGAGAGACAGAGAAAGTTTCTGACAGAGACCTCAGAAGGGGACAGAAAGAGTACTCCCACCTGCTAGTCTTTAGCCAGATATTATATAGCTACTAGCAGTCTGCTAACTAGAGAGAGGAAATGTCTCCAAACTCAGAGAATAGCACCAGGCCCCTCACCCACAACATGCATTGAGATAACATTAGCACCAGGTGAGTCATCCCAGGCCATAAAACGATACACATGAATCTTGAAAGGCATTTTATCTTACGTGTTTTTTTTTTTTAAACCATGATAAAAAACAAAATTTAAAAAAGCTTTCAATTTTGACTTGGGGAAACCACTGTAAAAGATTTGGGAAGCTATAAAAACTTGAGTCTTCACTCACATTACTTTGAAAGTGTGCTAAAGCTCTTATCTGTGTTATAGAATTTGGAAGTCTAGATAATTTATTATAGGTATGCTCTACAAGAAATATGGAATTCCATTCAGCAGACCCATACTCAAAGAAAAAGCCTCAGCATTACATCAGAGGATTTTTTAGTGAACAACTTGACAAAATGATTGGGTGGGGCCTCCCAAGTGGTGCTAGTGGTAAAGAACCTGCCTGCCAGTGAAGGAGACATAAGAGACACAGGTTCGACCCCTGGGTCAGGAAGATCTCCTGGAGAAGGGCACAGCAACACACTCCAGTATTCTTGCCTGGAGAATCCCATGGACAGAAGAACCTGGCAGGCTACAGTCCATAGGGTCGGACACAACTGAAGCAACTTAGCTTGCATTATATCAAAAGATCGGCAAGTTTAAGTTTTAACTTAAAACACATTTATATGTTTTAAGTTAAAACATGCACAAATACAAATCATTTTTTATGATACTTCTTTTAAACTGACTTTTTTTGTTGTTGTTGAATTGAGGAAGTCCTGGTTTCAGTTGCATCAGATAAGAGGGCTTCTACTGAAATAATGATAGTATATGTGAATTGCTTTATTGCACGATAATTATATGCCCAGTGTAAAAGTCTTGAGTATAGCTTCAGCAGAATTATGAGCAGAGAGGAGGGCTATTTCAGGCATCATGAAGAGGCTGATAAACAGGGCTCTGGGAATAATGTCCTTCAAGGTTGAAGGACCTGTTTGGCAGTGCTGAGAGGACTGGAAGAAGAGAAGGCTGTAGTCCAAGAGGCAAGAGAGGAGAATGAGATTCTTGGGCAAAACTGTTCCTGGTGATGGATGACAAGTCCCATGGTAAGGCCATGGGAACAGGGTGGTGGCTGAAGGAGAGGCAAAGGTCACTGGAGTGAGGAGGTCAGCTATAGAGACAAGACCAGGGTGGGTGGGTCATCCAATGAACTAGAAAGTCTTCTATACTGGCAGCAAGATTGGGCCTGGAGGAGAAATTACGGGCCAGTGATGTGCTGGAAGCAGCTTGTACTGGCTCATGAGAGCCAAATGTTAAATTTTCAGTTTTATGATCTGGTTGTTAAACACAGCCATTATTAAAAATTTAATTATATTGCCTATAATGAAGTCAACTATATTAAAACAAAGGTAATAAATATTTAAAACTAATCACTTTTTAATAACTTTATGACATTTTACTGCTCATGTTCTTAAAATTATTTATGTATCTTATCTCTGTGTGGTGGAAATACTATACAATGGTGTGCTATGGTGCATCTTTGCTCAACTCTGTCTCCAGTGACACCACGTTGATAACTCAAAATCAGCCACGATGGAAATATTTACCTCACAGGAATTTGACATTCTACAACTGCAGAGCTTGATTTATTGTTTCGTTGATTATCTGCACTCACTCACCAGTTGCAGCTGTAGGTTGGCTATAGATACAAGAGTTAAAGAAAAACCAATGAAAGCATTCTGTGGGAATCAATTGGCTATATGAAATTTACAGTGAGTACTGTATATTTTATTATGTGTTGTTTATGTCACATACATATCAGGCAAACATAATAAATATATGTGTATATTTATGAATGTATTTCTCATAAAGAGCCAGTTGTTAAACATTTAGCAAATGTAGCTCTGAACTAAGGTCTGTCCCTGAGATTGGCACTGGGATGATGGTGAGCAATTCATATGGGGCTCTGCTCCTTCCCCACAGCCCCAGAACTCACAGGCTCAAGAGGAGTCAAGACCTCTAGGTAACAACACAGCACTGAGTGGCAGAGAGAGAAGCAGCAAGAAGAGGTATCTAGTCTAGGCAGCCATCCAGAGGCGTGAGACTCACGTGGGCACTCAAAGGACAAGTAGGAATCAGCCAGCCAGAGGGACCACACGAGCTGTTGACAGAAACCACGAAGGACAGAAGGCAGGAAGTCGAGGGACACAGGGCATTGTGCATCTGCCAGAGAGAAACCAGCAGGCTCTGGGGTGCTCCACCTGGCCTCGTGGTACCCAGAGGGTGGAGTAAGGGCAGCTTCTACTAGCGAGGTTCCTCTGGACCCCAGTCCTTAAAAGAGTAGAATTTCTGGGCAAAGGGGTGGGGCTGGGAGTCAGGTGAGGGGGAGAGAGGATGGAACAGCATGTGCAAAGGCAAAGAGGTAGAGGGAATCTGAATTCTTAGAGCTGCAAGCAGGGCTGGGTGGCAGCAGCATTAGAGAGCCTCAGGAGGGCTCTCAGTAGGAGAGTGGTATGGCTGAGATCCCTGTGACTGCTTGGAGGAGAAGGGTTTGAGAGAGTATCAGGTGGGAAAGCAGTAAAGAATGTAATGTCTTTGAGGAGATTATCGCAGAGGTGATGGAATAGGGTAAGTGGGTATGGGAAAGCAGAATTGATGGGACTTAATTTTCAGGGTCTGGCTTGGGTAACTGAGGTCTGACATAATCATTTTTTAAAGAGTACCCATCAGTTATTGTGTAGAATATTCTTCAAATTGGATTTGTCTGAGGTTTTCCTTGTGATTAAATTGAAGCTATGCATTTTGGAGGTAAGAATATCACAGTCAGTGAAGCGTATCAGAAGGTACACAATGTCAGTGTGTATCATCCACTGATGATAGAGCCAATTTTGGAGGCAGGATCACAGGAGGAGGCACAAATAGAGGGAAAAATATCTGGGGTTCCAGCTTGGGATGGGACTGGAATGCAGAAGAGAATTTAGACCAGAGACAGAGCTCTGGGAGCCTTGGGCACTGAAGAGGTAGCAGAGGACTTTGCAGGGGACAAGGTTGCCAGGGAATAAGGTATCAGGCTGAGGAGGGGGAAGGGAGACCATGGAGGTAAAAGCCAGAGTGGCTTTGCAATATATTAATATCTAACTTTTCAGACAGATGAAGACTGGAACGTGACCTGTGGATTTGGGATCTAGGGACTCAGCCAGTGACCACAGCCAGCGCTTACCAGGCCAGGCCCAGGCTGGGATTTGTGAAGAATAGTTTCTCTCTGGACAGTTAGCTGAAGCATGCTGGGAGGGGCACACCAGTTCTAATTCAATGAGTGTGAGCAGTGGGTGTTGCATATTCAGAGCTGCTGGCAAGGCTGCAAGGGGTGGTGGTGATGAAAATGAGCTGTGTATAGGCCAGCAGGCTACCCAACACCCAGCACTTTTAGCTGCCAGCAAAGTAACCTAGCTGATGGAGAATTAGCCCTAGAAGTGTTAGTGGTTGCCAAGTGCAAGTGCAGCCGTGGCCGCCCCCAAGTGGTCTATTGGAGGCACTGCCTGTAGAAAAGAAGCAATGAGGGGTGGTCCTTGACCTGGGTTTCACATGTAGGCAAGAGGTTGGAGGTGTGGAATCATCTTTGTTCATCAGATTCAGGCTGCCTCAGGAATCCCTATTTTTTTTTTTTTTTTTACACTAACAGTCCTTTCAGTTTAGTTCAGTTCAGTCGCTCAGTCGTGTCTGACTCTTCACTGAGTTATAATCAGTAAGTTTTCAGTTTGGTAAGTTTTGGTACTTTTATGTACCTTATAATTATCACCCCAAACAAGATCTAGAATACCTCCACCACTCAGAAATTTCTTTTACATTCCTTTCCTGTCAGTCTACCCCCATCCCCAACTAGGAACCACTTTTCTGCTGTCACATTAATTTTCCTGTTTTTGAACTTCCTCTCAGTGGAATCATATAGTATTTCTTTGTTTTTGCTTTTGGCTGCTTGCCCAGTATGCAGCATCTTAGTTTCTCTATTGAACCTGGGATCCCTGCAGTGGAAGCACTGAGTCCTAACTACTGGGCCACCAGGGAATGCCCCTCTAGTATGTGTTTTTTTGATCTGCCTTATTTTGCTCAACATAATGTTTTTGAGATTCACTCATGTTGTAGTTATTAATTGCTCATTCATTTGTATTGCTGATTCCATTGTTTGAATATACAATCATTTATTTATACATTTTCTTGCTGATGGCTGTTTCCGGGTTTCAATTACTACAAATAAAGCTGCAATGAATTTGCAAGTCTCTTGTGAATATATGTTTTTATTTTTCTTGGGTGTATACATAGGAGTAGAACTGATAGATTAAATGGTAGCTGTCAGTTTAACTCCTTGAGGAACTGCCAAACTGTGTTCCAAAGCGGCTGCACCATTTACATTCTTTCCAGCCATGTATAAAGGTTCCAATTTCTCCCCATCCCTGTTGTACTTGTTACTTTTTGCCTTTTTTATTATAGCCATTCTAGTGGATGTGAAATGGTATCTCATGATGATTTTGACTTGCATTTCCCTGATGACTAATGATATTGAGCATGTTTTCAAGTGCTTTTTGGCCATCTGTATATCTTCTCTGGAGAAATTTCTATTCAAATTCTTTTTATATTTTATAGTGGATTGTTTGTCTTTTTTATTATTGAGTTGTAAGAATTCTTCATATATTCTAGACGCAAGTCTCTTATCAGATATATGATTCAAAAATATTTTTTCCCGTTCTGTAGGTTGGGTTGGGGAGGTTCCAGTCTAGCTGGGGAAAGAAGACAAACGTGGGGAGTGAGGAGATGGGAAGGAGATGTTGAAGGGAGAGGCACTGTAGGGTAGATCTAGGGTGAATTCTCTGAGCTTCAAGTTGCCCGCCTAGATAGAGACTGGATTGGATGGACTGCTCTGACATTGCCCTGGCTCTGCAGGCAAGAACATGTGTCACCGTATACTCAGCACTGTGCCATCAGGATATATACTTACGTTCAGTGTCAGGGACTTGGCATCTTGTAAGACCAGGAGCATGAGTAAGGTAGAGGGAGAAGAAGTCTCGTTCTTAAAAAAGAAGACTCCATTTTGCAAACTTTCACAGGACTAATGGGTGACCTTGGAGGCAGCATGATGTGGCTTAAGAGCCAGTCAGGCTGGGATTCAGATCTTGGTTATAGCTGACACGACTATTAGTGCTCATTTAGCCATTCCTGATGGCTTCCTATATCCTTATTCTAATATTCTTACTGTATATATATTTGAATGTAAATATAATTTAAATACATATATAGTTTAAATGTAAATATAAATTTTTAGCAACACTGCACGGCATGTGAGATCTTAGTTCCCCAACCAGGGATCGAACACACCCTCTGCAATAGAAGCGTGGAGTCTCAACCACTGGATCACCAGGGAAGTCCTTGTAAATTCTTTTATTCTTACAGTATATGAACTCCTGGGGTTTTCTGCCTAAGGGTTTTCTCTGCTCAGAAGGCACACAGGACACAGGAAAGTCTGAAAATTCAGGAGCAGCCCTCAACCCCAGTTTCCTCATTCTTTGGTAGGATAACAATACAATACAATGGTATTCTGCACTGTGTCTTGGAGGTCCCCAGTAGAATCAAGACCCCCATTGCCCACTGCTCATTATAGCACCCTGAATTGAGTTCATTTCATTTCTTTGTTTCTCCTTCATCCACTCCTCTACTAGTGCTTCCTGAGATCATCTCTCAAGTAGACCGGTGTCTGCTTCTGGGGAAATCCAACCTAAAGATACTGGTTCTTCCACTTCTTAGATACATCCATTCTATTTTATTGGGCAGATCATCTTACCTCTCTGAAGCTCCCTTTCCTTATCTACAAAATGAGGATAAAAGCATTTACTTCATAGGATAGTCATGAGGTTTAGCATCTCACTCAGGTATATTTAGAGTTCAGTAAATTCTAGTCCTCTTTTCTTCCCAGTTGTTTATTGTCCTGTAAACAGATTTTCTCCCAGAGATTGTTGGGTGTACATACCTCATTAAGCCATAGCTGAGCAGGAATGATAAGCAGCCTGGAGCTGGTCCCATGGGTGACTGGATTACTATTCCCAGTCACTTGCTGCCTCTCTGCTGTTGGATTAAACATCCCCACTGTTTGTCACGTCTTGCATCCTCCAGAGCAGTGGTCCCTGACCTTTTTGGCACCAGGGACTGGTTTTGTTGGAGACAATTTTTCCATGGACTGGGATGGGGGATGGTTTGGGGATGACTGAAGCACATTACAATTAGTGTGCACTTTATTTCTATCTTTGTTACATTGTGAAGTAATTATACAGCTCACCGTTAGGCAGAATCTGTGGGAGCCCTGAGCTTATTTTCCTGAGCTCAGGTGGTAATTCGAGTAATGGGGAGTGACTGTAAATGCAGATGAAGCTTTGTTGGCTCACCCAACGCTCACCTCCTGTTGTGTGGCCTGGGGATTGAGGACCCCTGCTCTAGAGGGAGCAAGTCTCCCTGTTGCCCATGTTTTAGCCATAGGACATGCTTTGGTGAGTGGCATGTGAGCTGATGTGACATTTACCACATCTGAGAATAAGCTTTAACTGTTACTGCATGGTTTGGCTCTGGCTCTTTTTTTAACTCCTGCCCTCTACCATGAGAAAGAGGTGTCCCCAGAGTCTGGCACTCATTAGACACTTACTATTTACCAGGCATTGTCTCAATTGTTACATATGTCTACACATGTTATTAATAATTCATTTCATTCTTACAGGAACTCTAAGACATAGGTACTATTATTATCATCCTTATTTTACATATTTGGAAAATTAAGATTCAGTAAGGGTGACTGCCTTGCACAAATGTACACAATTGGTAAGGGGGAGGCATTCTGCCTTCTAGGCCCATATTCTTAACCACTGCACTGTGCTGTTTCTCATAGCTGATCAGCAAACACTTGTCAAGTAAAGTTTGTTTCAGTTCAGTTCAGTCACTCCGGACTCACAGTCAGGTCCGACTCTGTGACACCATGGACTGCGGCACGCCAGGCCTCCCTGTCCATCACCAACTCCCGGAGCTTACTCAAACTCATGTCCATTGAGTCGGTGATGCCATCCAACCATCTCATCCTCTGTCGTCCCCTTCTCCTCCTGCCTTCAATCTTTCCCAGCATCAGGGTCTTTTCCAATGAGTCAGTTCTTCGCAGCAAGTAGCCAAAGTATTGGAGTTTCAGCTTCAACATCAGTCCTTCTAATGAATATTCAGGACTGATTTCCTCTAGGATAGACTGGTTGGATCTCCTTGCAGTCCAAGAGTCTTCTCCAACACCACAGTTCAAAAACATCAATTCTTTGGTGCTCAGCTTTCTTTATAGTCCAACTCTCACATCCATACATGACTACTGGAAAAACCATAGCTTTGACTAGACGGACCTTTGTTGGCAAAGTAACATCTCTGTTATTTAATATGCTATCTAGGTTGGTCATAACTTTTCTTCTAAGGAGCAAATGTCTTTTAATTTCAAGGCTGCAGTCACCATCTGCAGTGATTTTGGAGCCCCCCAAAATTAAGTCTGTTACTGTTTCCACTGTTTCCCCATCTATTTCCCATGAAGTGATGGGACCAGATGCCATGATCTTAGTTTTCTGAATGTTGAGTTTTAAGCCAACTTTTCCACTCTCCTCTTTCACTTTCATCAAGAGGTTCTTTAGTTCTTCGCTTTCTGCCATAAGGGTGGTGTCATCTACATGTCTGAGGTTATTGATATTTCTCCTGGCAATCTTGATTCCAGCTTGTGCATCATCCAGCCCAGCATTTCACATGATGTACTCTGCATATAAGTTAAATAAGCAGTATACAGCCTTGATGTACTTCTTTCCTTATTTGGAACCAGTCTATCGTTCCATGTCCAGTTCTAACTGTTGCTTCCTGACCTGCATATAGATTTCTCAAGAGGCAGGTTGGTTGGTCTGGTATTCTCACCTCTTTCAGAATTTTCCAGTTTATTGTGATTCACACAGTCAAAGGCTTTAACATAGTAAATAAAGCAGAAATAGATGTTTTTCTGAAACTCTCTTGTTTTTTTTGATGATCCAACAGATGTTGGCAATTTGATCTCTGGTTCCTCTGTCTTTTCTAAATCTAGCTTGAACATCTGGACGTTCATGGTTCACGTACTGTTGAAACTGGCTTGGAGAATTTTGAGCATTACTTTACTAGGGTGTGAGATGAGTGCAATTGTGCAGTAGTTTGAGCATTCTTTGGCATTGCCTTTCTTAGGGATTAGAATGAAAACTGACCTTTTCCAGTCCTGTGGCCACTTTGGAGTTTTCCAAATTTTCTGGCATATTTAGTGCAGCACTTTCACAGCATCATCTTTTAGGATTTGAAATAGCTCAACTGGAATTCCATCACCTTCACTAGCTTTGTTCGTAGTGATACTTCCTAAGTTTGTTCAAATGATTGTAATTCATGAAACACCATTTCCTTCTATTTACCCAGATTCTGAAGGTACAATCTACTGGGACAAAGATGGGCTTCTGATTTTGGACCTGGGCACCTTTCCTGCCTCAGTTGTTAGCCAAATATGAGGTCCTTCTAATTCTCTTGACTGGGGAAAGGTCATTTATGGCTATCAGATAGGAACCCAAATAATTCTCCTGTAGGATCCACATGGATCATGAGATATCTCCTGTAAATTCCACATGGATCCCAAACATCTTCACTGTAGATTTTGGCTCAACCTCTCCTGGACCCCTCTCCTGGAGGTTCATGTGAACCCATATATATTTCCTAAGGCCCACATGGACTCCCACATCTCTTCTGTAGGAGCCATGCTTGATAACCTTCTCAGGGTTACATTCATCATTTCATCGGGTTCTCTTATAACTCTGTAAATCAGTTAAAGCTTGTCTTATGGCAAGATAGAGTGCAGTGATCATGAGAGTGAACCAGGGACAGGATCAAAAGCAGAATCTCCTTGTCTTGCTCTGTAGCCCATGACTCCTCTCTCCTGCAGAGACTATGCTTCCTGCTCAATACTCCATAGCCTCTGAGGCTCCATCCCTTTTCTTGCCTCTCCTGCACTAACTCCTGTCTGCCTTTCTTCACTCCCACCCCTTTTCTAACCCAGCTGTGGGAGTGAGGCCCCAATCCCAGCAGGCTGAGACCATACAATGGGCCCTTATTCTGGCAAATAATCCCCACAGTGTCTCCCACCCACTGAGGCCCCCTTCTAGGCCCAGGATGGTGTGGGTGGAGGGCACCATGAAGGGCAGGAGCTATTTATTGGCTGGTAGGATAGAGGGTGGTCCTGATTGTAGATATCCCACAGGAGGTTTGCATATGAAAACATCACTCACAATGAAAGCCTGTCTGTCTTTCACTCCCAGCCTCATCTCTCCAAGTGGGTCTCTGGCAACTCTCATTGATTCTGGGTTTTAAAACATTTACCCTAGTCTCTACTCACTTTCAGTGTTCATTTCTGCATATCAGCCTCTTTCTTTTTTTTTTAAATATGTATTTTAAATATTTATTTATTTGGCTGTACCAGGTCTTAGTCTCAGCATGGGGGATCTAGTTACCTAACCAGGGATCAAGCCCGGGCCCCCTGCATTGGGAGAACAGAGTCTTAACCACTGGACCACCAGGGAAACCCGTAGTCTCTTTCTTATTTTCTCTCTCTCTCCCTTTCTCTTTCTTTCTTTTTCTGTTTTCCTTTCTAAGCCTCTCCCTTTCTGTTCTTCTATGTAGCTTGTCTGTCCCTATTTCTTATTTCTTTCTCACTTCATCATGCTCTCTTCTTTGTCTTTCCTTGTCTTTTTTCCTCTCCAAAACTTAATCTCTCCATGACTCTGTTCTTCGTGTTTCTATGTCTCTCTTCATGGCTCTCCTCGCTTGTCTTTCTATGTCTGGTTTTTTTGGATTTGTGTTTTCTTGTCTATGTCTCATTTCTGACGCTTTATGTTTCATCTCTAAACTTCCATCCTCTATCCACAGTTTGGCCTTGTGGATCCGAAGGACTTTCATCAGTCTCCTGCTTATGAAGCTCCCTCTCACTCTTCCTTTCTGGTACACCCAGAGGATCCTGGAACTGGCATGGGAAGTTATTCTCCAAGTTTACAGATTTGGAGGCTGAGGCTCTGATTGTTGGTACCAGACTCAGATTTCTGGGTCTTTTCCTCGACGTTCTCGACTTGCTCTTGTCCTCGTAGTGCCTGCCCACCACCTGATCCGGCCCGGAGTCTGGAACTTAGCACCTCGGACAGCTCCTGCAAGGTGCAGGCCGGCCAGGCCTTCCTTCTCGCGAGTGCAGGAGCCGCGGCCCAGTGGAAGCTCGGGAATCTCGCGAGAGCAGCTGCTGCAGGCAGAGGTGGCGCGGGCGCGCGAGGAACTGGCCCAAGTCGCGCGCGTGCGCGAGCGCGCGCGTACCCCGCCTCCAGCCCCGGAGCGGCTCGCGGCCGGCTCCGAGCCGCATCGCTAGGTGCAGGGCAGCGCGGTGGCCTTTCCGCAGCCGAACGACAGCGGCGGGTGAGTCCCGGGCCCTAGGGCCCAGAGAAGGGCTTTGCAGGGAGGTTGGGCGCAGGTGGAGAGTGGGTCACCCCATCTCCAGTTTTGTACCTGCTACGCTTCACCTTTGGATGCAGGGGGCAGGTCGAGCTGGAGAGGTGGAGAGTCGAGGTGACCTTCCCTGTTAGGGAGGGGGAAGAATGCTTCGGGTGCCCCAGGCCTCCCCCAGCCCTCACCATCCCCATTCCCGGCTCCCGCAGAGGGAACCCGGGTCTTGGATGACGTCAGACCCCTGGATTCTGGAACCTGGGCCTTGGGCCCACCTGGCGTTCCCAGCAAACAGTCCTCCAACTGGGGCCCTCCTCCTGGCGCACGCGGGCCGGGAGGGGGACGCCTGGAGGCGGGGTGACTGTGGCCTCTTTGGGGGTCCTTCCTGACAAGAGGCGCCTGCAGGAGGGGTAGTTGTGTTCCCCAGCCCCCACCTAACCTAGGCGGCGGGCCTTTGGGCCGCTGGTCTGAGCCGCCTCCGGTTTTCGGGGATGGGTGAATTGGTTTGAGCCTGGGGTCCAGCGGGGCTTCGGGGTGGTATGTGGAGGGCCCAGATGAAGCTCGCTGTAACGCTGACAGGAGTCTGTCACGAGGATGGGGGGAGATACTTGGGAACCCGTCTCGGTCCCTGCCTCTGGGAGCCCCCAATCTAGAGGATGGGGGAAGCAAGTAGAGTCTTGGATAGAGAATTTGCCATCTCAGGCGGTTCAAACGAGTAGTGCCCCAGATCCAGGATAAGGAGTTTAGGGAGGGCCAGGTAGACTTTTCTGTGGACCCCAGGAGCACAAGGAGAAAGGGAGATGAGCCAGTGAACAAGAGCCTCCTCTTGGAGGAGGTGAGATTTGGATGAGAAGAGGGGTAAAGGAGGGCACTTCAGGAAATGGTTTGGACTAAGGCCTAGAGGGGGGAACCACGCATAGCTGTTGGGGAGCCTGGCTTGTGAGCCCAGCCATGTGACTGACCCCCATGTGGTGGGGAAGTCTGGAAAATTTTGTAGCCTATGCCCCACCTGTTCTGTCTCCAAGGGGCAGGCCTCTGAAAGAGGGGATTGGTTCTTGCAGAGAGATTTTGTTTGGGGCTGCCCAGATCTTCCTAGTTGAGATTTGATCTGGGTTTGGTGAGCCTGAGTTGCTGGTAGAGGACTGACTGCTCAGTGGGCCATGGAAAGAGGGTCTTCTTAGGTCTAGCAAACCCATGGAGAGTTAGTAGGATCCTGGGAGAGGAGCTCTGGATAGTGGCCTTGGGCTCTGTTCCTTTTTAAACTTTTTCTCTGGCTGGCTGGCCACCTTTGAACAAATTGATTCCCCTCTCTGGGCATCTCTTTGCCAGCACGTTTCTCTTGGGATGAAATAATAAGACTAAGTACTGACCTCCCTTGAGGAGGCTGCTTGTTCTAGTTTAGAGCTTCCCTCTCAGTTTTTCTCCCTCTTCCTTTTCTTCCCTCTCCCTCTGCCTTCCTCTTCCTGTCCCTGCCCCCACCCCCACCCCCAGCTGTTCCTCTGCAGGCTGCACTTCTTGCTGACAGCCTGGAGTTTCTGAAGGTTTCCTGGAGGAAGTGAGGTACAGCAGGGTTCATGAAACTGTGGACTTAGCCTGATTGTGGGGAGGGCATCCGTTGATCCACTCCCACCCCTGGGCTTGGGAGTGCTACATGAGGCTGAAGTCACAAGAATGGAAGGTTCCAAGCTCCTTTGCTCTGTGTCCACATCTTAAGCAAGAATGTGACTGACTTGTTCTCTGTGCTCTGTTCTGTGCTGAGTCCCTCCTGAAAGCCCCATCCATGATGGAACCAGGAAGAGACTGGATGAAAATGAGTGAGCATTCATTGCCCAATAACTGGTTCAGAATATAAATAGTGGGAGGCACAGCAGGGATGTCTAGAAGGGCTTCCAGAAGAGGTGGGATATGAGAAAAATAGTGGGACTGAGAGGAATTAGCACGGCTCTGGTTCAGGCTCACTGGAAGCAGACGGGATGGCTCGATATGATTGGCATGAAGCTCGGAAGTGGGTCAGTGTGTGGACAAGAAGCAGAAGGTGGTGGGTGGGAGCTTTGTAGCTGATTGACACAAGGCCTTGACTGCCAGGCCCAAGATCAGTAGGGGCTACTGGAGAGTCATCACAGGACAGTGATAGCTGGAAGAGTAGTGTTTTCTGAGAAAGTTTCAAACCCTGATGGTGGGAAAGATTAAGGGCAGGAGGAGAAGGGGGCAACAGAGGATGAGATGGTTGGATGGCATCACCGACCCAGTAGACATGAGTTTGAGCAAACTCCAGGAGATAGTGAAGGGCAGGGAAGCCTGGAGTGCTGTAGTCCATGTGGTCGCAAAGAGTCAGACACCACTTAGCAACTCAACAACTGGAGAGTCATCACAGGACAGTGTGAGCAATGCCAGGAGAGTAGTGTTTTCTGAGAAAGAGTCATAGTTCTGGGACATCAGGGCTGGGGATATGGGAATGGGCGTGGGGTAAGGAGTCCAGAGGTAGAGCCGGAGAGGGAACTTCCATCTTCGCAGATAAGCTCTGGGTGGGCAGGAAGAAAATGACCATTTCTATGCCAAGCATGGGGCTCATGCTGGTGAGTAGGGAGCCCTGGAACAAACCACAGGTCTCTGTCCTGATCTGACGCCAGACTTGACTCCCTTCTTTTTGCCATGGACCTCACTCTTTAGTGTGGGACCTTCTGTCTCCCCAACTTCACAGTTAGAAATGGAATAAATTATAGTCTCTCTTTTGAACAAAATTCAGTTCGTATTTGCTATCTTACTGATAACTAAGGAAGTGCTCCCTTAGGCCTGCATCTTTAGGGCGATATGTAGCACTCCCAGTGCCTCCCAACATTATGAAAGACTCTCAGTTGAGGAATGAATTGCTACTTCTCTCCTTTTGCAGTTTAGGAGCTTTGGTTCGCAGAGGCTGGTCATTGCTGCTCCCCTCTCCCCCTGCCCAAGTATAAAGGCTAATCCCTGACAGAAGAGCAGAGGATCCTGGAACCTTCCATTCTTGTGACCTCAGCCTTCTGTAGCCCTCCCAAGCCTGAGTCCTTTCTGGGCTAACAATGTACAAACAAGGCAGCCTTGCGCTGTGCTCTGGCCCTGAGCGCTGGCTTTCCCACCATCAGTACTTTGCTACACTGACTTCTCTGTAACACCTTTGGGAGACAGCCTGGGACCAGAGGGGGGTCAGGTTGGAGTCCGGGTTACAGCCTCCTCCCTTGAGGCTCCTACAGTCTAGCTGTTGCCTGCTGTCCCTCTGACTCTCTGTTTTCCTGGAGAACATTAGTGTTGGACCACAGTCTCCCATTCCACATCCCGTTGTCTCATGCGAGGCGATGCCTCCTTCAGCCACTCCTTCTGCTGGCTACACCTGAGTCTGGTCATCACTGGCATGTGGCCACCTCCGAAACCTTAAACCCCAGTATTGTTCTCTGACCACAGTCCAATTTCTGCTTTACCTACCTTGGGACCTCAAGGAGACCTCAAGTTCTCTGACACTTCCATTTTCTCTATCTCGTGAGCATGGCACCTACCGTGTCCTTCCTGGACTCCACGGTCCTGGATTTTAACTGGCTCTTGCCCTCAGTGACCATGCCATGGCCCGTGTGTCCCACCCCAGAGCAGACCACTCCCCCCCCCACCCCCCCAGTTCTGGGTTCTACACTAAGAATGTGGAAAGCTTCTGGTGGCCATCACATACCGGGATAGTCTCATTCTGCTTCCATGGAGGGTCTCCAGCCTCAGCTGTCCCTTCATCACTTCTCAGGACTGTCATCACTTTCCTCTTCCCATCAGCTGTCCATCCTATTCCATGGGAAGAGTAGGCCAAACGTGGACCATTATCCCAAAGCCCCTTAACTCAGGTAAAGGGTTAGTTGAGTGGTGTATGCGGAAGTTGGAACCATACCTGTGTTTCTCTACTTCTTGAATCCTAGGGCTCCTAGTCTAATACACCCACTCTGTGCTGGCCCTTCCTGTCTCCTGAGATATCAGTGTCTGTCAGCAGTTTCCCCCTCTACTGTATCTTTAGTATCTCTGCTGTTTTTCCTTAACAATACCATCTGCCCTGCTTATTAATGTGCTCAAGTCTTCTATCTGGAAAAATCTATCTAACTGTATGTCTTCCTCTAGCTGCTGCTGTTTTAAACCTATGACTTTGTGAATAGTGATATAGAAAAGTGATATAAGACTGTTGTAGACATTTTAGAAAATAAAGATAAAAGAAAGACAATAATATAATCTCACTATCAAGAAATGTCTATTAATCCTTTAATGTATGGTATTTCACTTTTGATACTCATATTCTCTGTGTTATATTAAAGTCTCAGCTGTGTTTTTTTAAAAATTAGTCTGCTAGACTTAACCCTCTTCCTCTCCTCATATTCCCTCATTTCTTGGCAACTGCCCTCTGCCCCACCATGCCCTGAAGCTGTGAGCTTCTAATTGCCAGAATCAGCCCGTGTCACAACTGACTGCTCCGTGACCATGGACATTGCTGACCTGGTTGACCAGTCACTAAAAAGGTTGAAATAACCTGTATTAATTGATGTGAAACATGTTCATGAGATACTGTTGATTGGAGAAAACCAGGTTATAAACTAGCATGTATAAAATGATCTCAGTTTTGTCACATATGCTTCTGTGTGTGTGTGTGTGTGTGTGTGTTCAGTTGTGTCTGACTCTTTGCAACCTCATGAACTGTAGCCTACCAGGTTCCTCTGTCCATGGGATCTGACAGGCAAGAATACTAGAGTGGGTTGCCATTTCCTTCTCCACATATATGTTTACTGCTGCTACTGCTAAGTCACTTCAGTCTTGTCCGACTCTGTGCGACCCCATCCCTGGGATTCTCCAGGCAAGAACACTGGAATGGGTTGCCATTTCCTTCTCCAGTGCATAAAAGTGAAAAGTGAAAGTGAAGTCGCTCAGTCATGTCCAACTCTTTGCGACCCCATGGACTGCAGCCTACCAGGCTCCTCTGTCCATGGGATTTTCCAGGCAAGAGTACTTATGTATACATAAAAACCAGAAACCTAAAGGTCAGACTGTTAAAGGGGTGACCTCTGAGAAGGTGGATTTTGGAAGAACTTGTATTTTCTCCTTTATGGACTTTGATTTTTTTTAACTTGCAGATATTTTTATGTATGTTGCTAAAAAGCAACATAATTTCACTTTATTAAAAAAACCTTTGAGGTTATATTTTTTAAAAAGAAGAATAGAATCCTTCAGTGGCTTCCAAGACTCAGAGGATAAAGCTCAAATTCTGCTCATGGCCTTTAAGGCCAGGATGACTGGCCCCTCCCATCTCTTGGTCCTATTTTTTGCCTTTTTTTCACTCCTTCCACTTTAGGCTTTATCTGTGCTCTGCTTCTTTCTGTTTCTTAAATTTGCCATGCCATAGTTCTGACCTTCCCTTTGCATGTGTTTTTCTGGTTCTTTCTTTTCCTGGCCAACTCTTATTTATCCTTCAGGATTCAGCTCTGATATCACCTCCTCTCTGAAGCCCTCCCTGGTTCCTCCGGGATGGACCAGGCAGGTGCTCCTCTGGGTTCCACTGCTTTGTGTACTTGCTCTTTCTGGAGCACTTCTCAGGCTGTGTTATAATTGCCCACTGACTTAGTTACATCCTCTACTCTTACCTCCTCCCTTTTGGCTCAAACTTCTCTCCCATATTACAGAGAAAATTAAAGCAGATATGTGGGACTCTCACTGTCCTTTCCAAGGCCTCAAGACCTCCCCCATCTGCTTGCATCATGTTTTTCTTCCCACCTCCTTGCGCTGAACCCCATGCGTCTCCCTATTTCAAGGGCTTGCTCCATTAATTAGCCTCTGTGTCTATTGTAATTGCAGCTCTTCCCTGGAACTCTCCATCTCGAGCTTATTAACGTCCTAAACAAACAACCTTGAGCCATGGTCCCTCCTTGAGCCTCTTGGCTACCCAAGTATTACCCTATTTCTGTTCTCTAACGAGACAGGCTTCTTCAAATTGTTGTCTATACCTGCTCTCAGCTTACATGTTCAACTATTAATGTATAGTTCGGCTGCTACCACCCCCAACCCCTCAGCCCAGCTCCTACCACCCCCAGAGTAGTTCTTGCTGGGGTCACGGGTGACTTTCTGTTGCTGAGCATACTGAACATTTTTCAGTCCAGCCCTTTTGATGCTGGACCTCTCAGTGGCATCTGTCACATTTGTCCACTGTCTACTCCTGGCTTTGGAGACTTCACACTCTCCTGGTTTTCCTCCTGCTTCATCAACTGGACCTGCTCATTCTTTGCCAGCCCTTCTGCTTGACTTTTCTCTTCATTTATTTTTTTTAAACAGGTAATACATGTACACGATTCAAATTCAAAAAGATGTCCTGAATTTCATCAATTCTAAAATAAACATTTTGGTGTTTCTGAAAACATTTTAATGTCTGTGACTTTAAAATTTTGGTATCTTATCATTATGAATTGGTGGGTTTTATTTTCTTTCTTTTGGTAAATAATATAATGATCTAAAAGTTGATGGTGTCTTGGATTTGATGGTATAAAGATACATAGTAAATGGGATTTCCCTGGCCATCCAGAGGTTAAGACACCATGCTTCCACTGCAGGGGGCACAGGTTTGACCCCTGTCTGGAAGATCCTGCATGCCTCATAGTGTGGCCAAAAATAGAAGAAAAAAAAAAGCAGATACATAGTAAAAATTATTCCTCCCATCTACTCCACATCTATGCAGTTCCTCTGTCCCCCAGGAATCACAATTATTTTTTTTTTATTGATGTCCTACTAGAGATTCTTGATTCTTTGTGTATATATAGCCAAATGCAACTATATATTTTTTCCCTGACTTAAAATATTTATCTGTTTTTATGAAGAGCTGACTCATTTGAAAAGACCCTGATGCTGGGAAAGATTGAGGGCAGGAGGAGAAGAGGACCACAGAGGATAAGATGGTTGGATGGCATCACTGACTCGATGAACATGGGTTTGGGTAGGATCCGGCAGTTGGTGATGGACAGGGAGGCCTGGCGTGCTGCGGTTCATGGGGTCGCAAAGAGTCGAACACGACTGAGTGACTGAACTGAACTGAGCTGATGAAGTGTAATTGACATATATTACTTTAGGTGTACAGCATAATGATATTTGTATATATTATGAAATGATCGCCATAAGTTCTCATACTGAACTGCCAGGAAATTTCCTGATTCTTTTTGCAGAACAATTTGAAAGAAAGTAGCAGACAAGACACAATATTTTTTTTTTTAGATTTTTTCATTTATTTTTATTAGTTGGAGACTAATTACTTTACAGTATTGTAGTGGTTTTTGCCATACATTGACATGACTCTGCCATGGATTTACATGTGTTCCCCATCCCGATACCCCTTCCTGCCTCCCTCCCCGTCCCATCCCTCTGGGTCTTCCCAGTGCACCTGCCCTGAGCACTTAAGACACAATATTTCTAAATACTTCACCATGTGTCTCCTAAGAACAAAAGTATTGTCCTATGTAACCACAACACCTAAGAAATTTAACATTTAACAGTGATATCTTCTATTCAGTCTGTATTCAAATTTCTTTACTCATCCTAAAGATGTCCTTTATAGCTATGATTTAAAAATCCAGGACCACTCATTACTCTTGGTTGCAATCTCCTGCAAGTCTCCTCCCTGAGTCCATCTTCCAGTTTCTGTCTTTCATGACATTAACATTTATCTGGGAGAATTTCCCACAATCTGGACTTGTCAGATTCTTTTTTATAATAATTATTTTCAGATTAAACATTTTGGCAGTAATACTACATAGGTGATGTTGTGTTCTTCTATGTGTATCACGTCAGGAAGCACATAATGTCCTTTTGTCCCATTATCAGGCAAGTTTGAGAAGTTTGGTCATTTGGCCTGCCAGATCCTTTCATTATAGAAATAACTTTTCTCTCTTGTGATTAATAAATAATGTGGTGGGGGCTGACACCCAGACTGTGTGTCTCCCCTCTTCCCCAGCCATCTTTCACCCAGTGGTTTAAGCAGCCATTGAGAATCCTTGCCTGTGTCAATTCTGCATAGGGGTTACAACATGATGATTTAAAAAATTATATCATTCCTTCTGTCTTAGAATTTTTCCTTCCCATCTCCCTTTCTTTTGTGTGTTATATTGAACTTTCACATTCTTTTCTTTCGGTGTTATCATCCCTAACTGATATTATTCATATTTTTCCTCCAACTTTTTATCTTGAAAGCTTTAAAGTTGAAAGAATAAAACAAGGGACACTTGTGTAACTTCCCTGAGATTCACCAATTGTTAACATTTGCTGCATTGCTTTGATTCTGTCTATATCTATTCATTATTCCTTATTTTTTGAACTATTTGAAGATTCAGATATCACAACACTTTACCCCTAAGCACTGAAGCACATATTTCCTAAGAAAAAGGACATTTTCCTACATAACCTCAAGAGCACTACCACACCCAAGAAATGTAATATAGACCCAAATAATACTATCTAGAGTCTCTATTCAAGTTTCCTGATATCCCATTGTTTCCCCCTTGAACCAGAATCCAATCAAGGTTTACACTCAGTTTTTGTTGCCATATAGCTTTAGACTCTGTTAGGTTAGAGAATCCCTTATCTTTTTTTTTTGTCTTTTAGAATGTTGGCATTAAAAAAAATAATTAATTTATTTATGGTTGTGCTGGTCTTCTTTGCTGCATGCAGACCTTCTCTAGTTGAGAGGCGTGGAGGCTGCTCTTTGCTGTAGTTTCTCTTTGTGGCGTCTTCTCCTGTTGTGGTGCACAGGCTCTGGGTAAACAGGTTTCAGGAGTTGTGGTGCATGGGCTTAGTTACCCTGGAGCACGTGGGACCTTCCAGACCAGGGGTCGAACCCATGTCCCATGCATTGGCAAATGGATTCTTAACCACAGGACCACCAGGGAGGCCCCAGATGTTGGCATTTTTTTAAATGTCCTGGCCAGTTTAGTTTATAGAATGCTCCACAACTTGGATTTGACTGATTGTTTCTTTTGACTAGATTCAAGCTAAATATTTGGGGGCAGGAATACTACATAGGTGATGCTGTGCCCCTCCTGGGACAGTAATCACTGTCCCATTACTGGTGAGTTTGAGTTTGATCACCTGGTTAAGATGGCGCCTGCCAACTTTCTTCACAGTAAAAGTGCCTGTTCTCCTTTGTAATTACTAAGTCATCTTCGAGACGCTGTGACTGTCTTCCCCAACAATCTTTCACCTAGTGAAAGACTTAGCAGCCATTGCGGATCGTTGTGTGAATCAGCTATGACATTCATGGTTGCAAAATTAGAAGATTTTCTAATTCTGTTACTCCTACATTTATAGCTAGCATTCTTCTGCAAAGAAGAGCTTTCTTTCTTACTTCCTCCCTCATTTAAAAAATGAGTGTCACTTTGGATTATTTTTTAAACTCAACATATTATATTACTGTCATTATTTTTGATGCTCTGAATTCTCCCAAATTTGGCTGATTGGTAGGTAGCCCCTTCAAATTGGTGTCCTTTTGACATGTTCTAATTAGCTGAATTCCTGCTTATTTCTGGCACCACAAGATGTTCTAGGCTGATGTTGTATTTCTTTGTCTTGGCTTGTGACCAACCACATATTTTTAAAGACATGAGTTCATATCGATGCCTCCAATTCAAATCCAGCATCACAGGACTCTTTCTTATCTTCCCATATTCCATATTCTGTCTCCATATCTAACATTGAGAACCCAGGTTCCAACAACACAAACACATTCTCTCATATGTTCTCTGCTACGGTACATATGAAAAGTTTCAGTCACCACACTAATACCAACAGTAAACCTGCTAAGATTTTAGATTTCTTTCTAGTTGTTTTTGCTCTTGAGATAGATCCTTTTAAGAGAACGCAGAGTACTGAGGTCAAGCCACTTGGCCAGTTCTTTTTCCTGTGTGATTGTGTTATCAATTTGCTGTACAGATAGCTTAATTTGTTTTTGTTTATTTCAATTTTAGTGGTTCTCTCCAATATATATATATTTTGTGGCTGTATCGCCCAGAATGCAGGATCTTAGTTCCCTGTCCTGGGTTCCAGCTGAACCTGGGACCCCAGCAGTGGAAGCTCAGAGTCTTAACTACTGGGCCACCAGGAAAGTCCCTGTGTTTATTTTAGGTTTAGACTTTCATTTCTTTTGGATGTAAGTTTTTGAATACATAAGACATTGTATGTAAAAAAAATATGTAAAAATATTTATGCAGAGAAGTCTCACTACTCGTCCTAGCCCTTCCATCATATGGATGACCATTTCATTAGTTTCTTGTTTATTCTTTCTGTATTTCTCTTGCAGAAACAAACTTATAAATGCATGTTCTTCTTTCTCCTTTTTTTATATAAAAAGTAGCATTTGAATTATAATAATTTGTACTCTGCTTTTTTTTTTTTTTGGCTACTTCTTGTGGCTCATGGCATCTGTTTCCTGGCATCTTAGTTTCCTGACCAGGGGTTAAATCCATGCCCCCTGCAGCAGAAGCGCCAAGTCCTAACCCCTGGGCTGCCAGGGAATTCCCTGCTTTTTCTACTTAACAGTATATACTGGAAATCATTCCATAGAAGTTCAGAGATACCATCTTCATTCTTTTTTACAGCTACATGTTACTCTATTGAATGATATACAAGTTTATTCGAACAGTTGCTTCCAACATTTTGCTACTGTAAAATAGCATCATCCTGAAAACATGTATTTGTTGTTTCTTATTTGTGGGTAAATAACTAGAGTAGGATTCTGGGGACAAAAGCAAAAAATACTTTTATTCTCCTCTCCCCTGCTTTATTTTTTTTCAACATGAAAGGTAGCATAAACTATTCTATACACTGCATTCTTTCAACTGCTTGTAATGGTGGAGCTTTTTCCATATCAGTATTTTTAGAAATAACTGTGCCTGCATGCTTGGTCACTCAGTCATGTCCAACTCTTTGCGACCCCATGGACTGCAGTGTGCTAAGCTCTGCTGTCCATGGAATTTTCCTGGCAAGAATACTGGAATGGGCTGCCATTTCCTCCTCCATGGAGAAATAGCCAGTACCATTTATTTAACCAGTCTGCTGTTGATAGACATGTCAATTGTTTCCAATCTTTTGGCATTACAATGTTACAATTAATGCAGCTATGTAAAAGAACCATTTCATGCTTGTCTCTGTCATGCCTATCTTTTCCATTTGTGGTAGATGCTGTTAGGTTTTTACATCTGTATTTGATTTCATATCACAAAGAGACCACAAAAGATTATGATGGCCTAAACTTCAATAAAGCCAGAGGAATTTGACTGGAACTCTGGGAAGGTTTGTTCTTCTTTTAAAGCAAACTCTTAATTGAAGTATAACAGGTAGAAAAGTGCACAAATTGTAATCGTATGCTTGAGGAATTTTCACAAAATCAACCCCTCGTGTCAGCAACACCCAGGTCCAGGAACCGACCATGACCAGCACTCTGATGCTTGTGTTCCCTCTACTCTCCTGACTTCTAACACCATAGATTCGTTTTGCCTGATTTAAACTTTATAGAAATTTCTGTCCACTTTTTTTTTCTTTTTACTATTTTTATTTATCTATTTATTTGGCTGCATTGAGTCTTAGTTGCAGCACGCAGGATCTTCAGTCTTCCTTGCAGCCTGTGGCATGTTTTAGAGAGAACTGTTAGTTGCGGCATGTGAGATCTAGTTCCCTGACCAGGGATCGAACCCAGGTACCCTGTGTTGGGAGCGCGGAGTCTTAGCCACTGGGACCACCAGGGAAGTCCCTCTGCCCAAATTTTGATGTTGCATTGCCTTAGTGCTTGGCCATAGACCATTTTCTGTTTTTCAGTGTATCTGTATTTATCTATCAAAGTTACTGTTCTGGTAAAATGCTCTCATTTGCTTCCTTAACCTTCACTCACCAACCATTACCTGATGTCTGTCTCAGCACAGGCCTCCTGCTAAGCTCTTGACCCAGATATTCCCAAAGCCTACAAGGCTTTGTCCTGTCTGGAGGTTCTCACAGCACCTCAGACTCTGTATGTTCACGATGAAGCTTCTCTTCTTCCCTGGAGCCCTGCGCCTCTTCTCATGACGGGGTTCTCAGTAAACAGCCCACCATTTGCTCAGTGGTTTAAGCTGGCAGAGAGTCTTCATGAGGGCCTCCCTCCCCCCACACGCCAGAGCCACCTTGGAGCCCCTTCTAATTGGCCTCCTAAGTGCCTCAAGAATCCCACCCTGCCCACCTCCATTCCTGCTCCCTCTCCACGCGCTCTCTGCTTTGGCCGCAGTGGCTTTCTTTCTCTTATTCAGAAGCATGAAGCTCTTTCCCGCATCAGGATCTGTGCAAGCTTTGCCCTCTGCGCAAGAGGCTACCCTGCCTCAGGCAACTCTGTGTTCTTCAGGTCTCCCCTTACGGCTTTCTTGACTCCACAGACCAGGTCACCTAATATATGCTGTGCATGTTTTCATAGCCATCCTTCTCTTTTATACTGTTCACTGCTGAGGTTATTGATTGTTTCATGCCAACGGCAGGGACCACTTCTTCATGCTCTCTCCCCAGTGCCTGGCAGATTATAAATGCTCAAGAAGTGAATGAATGACTGGAGACAAAGGCAGGGGGAGGGGAGCCCAGCCTGTGACTGAGGCCAGGGCTCTGCTGTGTTAGAGGTCAAGAATAGAATTTCCTCAAGCTTTCTCTGTCATTTGACTTGCACCTGCTTGAGGTGGCCTCCCAGGTTCCTTTCCCACCCTCTCCTGGGATTTTCTGGAAATAGATTTTATGCCTGGAGGTCAAGGGCAGGAGTCCCTGGAAGGGTAGAGCTGGTGGAATGGTGGTTCTGTGAGATGGGTCCTGCCCCAGGGAGTTTCCAGCCCAGCTGGGGCTGAAAGAGGTACTTGGCTGGCTAAGCCATGATCCTCAACCTTCGTTGACTCTTCTTTCCTTCCAGTTTGAGACAAAGAGGCGTGGACAGGCCGCTGGGCCAGCGGGTGCCATCATGTCAGGTAAGGGGAGGGTGGATCCACGTGGGTAGGATGTGACAGTGATGAGGGTGGGTGGCCCTTTTCCTGGTCCCTTTATACCCCGTAGTTTTTGAAGATCAGATTCTTTCAGTCCTCTTGCCCCTGGGTTTCCCCTGGTCCCCCACCAAGACTTGTCTATCAAAGACCCTCACTGTCTAGCTGTCTGTCAGACCTCTGAACCTGGGGACCAGGGATAGCCCATCCTGACGCCCTGGCCCTCCTGTCCATCTGACCGATGAGTGGCATGGCTAGCTCAGTCCCCATCCTTTCTGTCACCATTACTCTCTAATACTCTGAGACCTTTTCCTTCTGGTTTCTGGGTTGTCTGGTTTCCAAAGGCTCAGAACTGGAGAGACCTGTAGGGACTATCTAGTTTGACCCCCATCCCACTGGATAAATGGAGGTCTGGAGAGAAGGGTGATGACTGAATCTTGGAATGGAGGCTGGAACCCACATCTCCAGACTCACCATCCTGCTGCTTCTGCCCAGAACTACCTCCAGCCCAGTGTCCATGCCTGATGGACGGTGTTTACTGTTTTTATTCTTCTGACAGTGATGCTGCCTCAGGGCCACTTTGGAGACCCAAGGCAGCAGGAAAGCTGGTGGGGATGGTAAAGTGGCCTGTGGCCACAGCTGCCAAGAGGGCAGCCCAGGCCAGGGAAAGAGCGATCATATCAGGTCATCAGGGAGGGGTATTCAGGGTGAAACTGTGTAATGTGCCTCGCCTGCAGAGAAGGTGAACAACTTCCCACCACTGCCCAAATTCATCCCGCTTAAGCCATGTTTCTACCAAGACTTCGAGGCCGACATCCCTCCTCAGCATCTCAGCATGACCAAGCGCCTCTACTACCTCTGGATGCGTGAGTGCTGTGGGGTGGGGGTTCCAGAACTGGGGAGCGGGGGAGGGGGGTGCCGGCAGGTGCTGGGCATTGGGACGGGGTGCCCCCAGGCCTGGGTCCTTCAGCCTCACCGCAGCATCTGTGTGGGCCAGTAAGCCTATCCCTGCCTGACTTCTGCAGGCTCCTCTCCTGGGCTGACTCCCCAGCTAGGCCTCAGTTTCCCTCACCTCCTGTCTAGGCCTCTCCTCATGCCCCAGTCACAGAGCAGTTGGGTGTGTGTGAGGGGTCTCTGCCTGTAGTGCAATTCCTCATTTATCTTCTCATGGGAGTGGTTTTCTAGGGAACCTCCGGTGATTACCTCAGGAGTCTGGATTTGGAGAGGAATCCTCCCCTCAAAGCCTCGTTTTTCTTACTTTTTCTGGAAGACTGCTCCAAAAGAATGTCCAGTTGGGATATAGTGACCAAGCTGGGCTGGTCACTCCACTTCCCAAGGAGCAGCTTCCTCATTTGTAGGAAAGAGGGTACTGGCTCAGTGTTCGCCTTGCTTCCATGTAGGTCTGTGTTAAGAGCTCGAGTTCTCATCTTCTAAGATTTTGAGGTTGAGAGTTTAAAGGCCCCAGTTTCTGATGGCTTGTGACGTTAGAATAATTACGACAAGGGTACTAGATCAAATGAGCTGGAGAGAGATGGGACTGTGAAGAGAGATGTAAACTGATAGAAAAACAGGGTAAAAAAAAAAAAAAAAACTAAAACTGAAAACAAACAAAATAAAAACAGGTTGATGGGTGTTCTATGTAAAGAGCAAATAAAATCAGTGAGAACACCATTATTCCAGGAAATCTGGTGGTAATAAATAGGGATGAGGGAAATACAGCGGAAACTCACAGAAAGAAATGCTTACCCTCATTGTGAGGGGCTCTGAGAGGGGTGTACCTCTCATGTGACAGCGTAGTCAGGCCAGACTTGGGGAGCAGTGGCCCTGGACTCTGGGAACTCTGCCCCTGAGAAGATCTCATCCAGGAGCTGGATTTAAGGGCTATAAATATCTTCCTAAGTCCTTACTAGGTGCTGGCCAGATGCTTTGTTCCCAAGGAAATGTATATAACCCTTGAGATGCTTAAAGAGTTCTATTCAAAAGCCAAGACCATAGATGCCTGGCTGTTTGAGGCCAAGATTAAGCCTGCCTTCCTTTGTTTATTCAGCAAGTCTTTTTTTTTTTAAATTTATTTTACTTTTGGCTATGCTGGATCTTCGCTGTGGCATGAGGGGTCTGTGGCATGCAGGGGCTTTTTTTCCCCCATTGGGGTGTAAGGGCTTCTCGTTGTGGAGCACGGGCTCTAGAGCGCATGGGCTCAGTAGTTGCCCTGTGGCACCTGGGATCTTAGTTCCCTGGCCAGGAATTGAACCTCCGTCCCTTGCATTGGAAGGTGGAGTCTTAACCACTGGACCACCAGGGGAGTCCTTGTTCAGCAAGTCTTTGTGGAGCCTTAAAGGGACTTGGGCTAATAATAGAGGAAGGGAGCAAGTACCCTTATGTCCAACGAGCTGGGTGTGTGTTAGTGCCAGCATCAGATGAGGAGACTTGAGGTCCCTGTTGGCTGTAACTCAGGGATACAGCGATTCAGAGGTTCAGTTATAGAGTAGGTTGGCATGGAAGAGAAGGAGCCTGAGTCTCACTCTTGGGGAACCTCTAGTTTGGTTGATGGGCTGGGATTGGTCCTTTGGGAAACATGAGAGCACCCAAGTTGTTAGGAGGTCAGAGGGATGGGAGGTGAATAAGACTGCAATAATGAAAGAAGGCTTCTTGGAGGAGGTGGCATAATAGGATTAAAGACAGATTGAGATCCCAGTCACTGCTGCCTGCCCCGTATAAGTGTGGGGCAGATGGTACAATGACGTAAAGAGACATTTCCTTTTCCTTTCCCCTTTTCATGCCCTACCTTGCAAGAGAAGATGGAAGATGGGTTTCCTGTGCCTGGGCTTGGTGATTGCTGTGGGTTTGGGAAGGCCAGGGGCTGAGGCCATACTTATAAGAAGAGCTTTCTCCCAGGTTGAGGCTTTGGGGCTCTTCAACAGGACTTGCTAGGCTGAGACTCTGAGTTCCTGATCGGGGGAGACTCTTTGTTCTCTGGAGTTCTCAGATCCCCAGGAACGGGTGTGTGTTTTGGGGGGTTGGTCTGAGCTCCCAGTTATCTTTCTTACAGTCTATACCCCTTCTGTGTGTATGTTATATGTGCATCTTATGTATCTGTGTGTGTGTGTTGGCTGATGTGACTTGTGGGTATGCATCTGTATAAATGTGGTTTGCATGTGTGTTTGTGTATGTCTCTGTCTGTGCTTCTGCTGTTTGCCTGTGTTTGATTGTGGGTCTGTGTTGAGTTATGGGGGTATATGTCTGTGTATGGGTGCTTGTGGATTTCCACACGGGCCTTGGTGTCCATGTGCGTGTCTGCTGTCTGTCTGGTGTCTGTTGACGTGCTCCCGGGTCTGCAGTGAATAGCGTCACGCTGGCCGTGAACCTGGTGGGCTGTCTCGCGTGGCTGATCGGAGGCGGGGGAGCCACCAACTTTGGCCTCGCCTTTCTCTGGCTCATCCTCTTCACACCCTGCTCCTACGTCTGCTGGTTTCGGCCCATTTACAAGGCCTTCAAGTAAGTGATGGGTGCTGAACCCAGCTCCTAACCCTGTATCTTTGCCTATCTTCCCTGTCTCTTCTCTATGTATTTTTCTCACTTTTTTTTTTTTTGCTGTCCCCCAAGCTCACCTTCCCTTTTTCCTCAGCTCAGACTGCCAGGTAGGATTTAGGCTTCCTGGGAACTCTAGGCTGGAGTGAGAGGGCTGGGAGTCAGAACCTTCCTCTTAGGTCCTTCCTTCTTCACTCTACCCTTGGGTGGGACAACATAGAGACCAGACTTGTTCTTGTTTTCCCTTCCCCAGGCAACTAGCTGCATGATAAATTTTGCCAGTGGGGCTACCGGTCTTGGTTAAGCTGCCCATCCTGGTGTCCATGGGGCTGGTTAATTTGTTGCCAAGTAGACCATCTACCCATATGCCAATGGGACAAGTCATCCATATGCCACTGACACTATTTACGTGCTAATGAGGGCATCCAACTCTGTGCCAAAGGGACTACCCATCCATGTATCAGTAGGGCTAGCTGTCTTAGTGCCAGTGGGTGTCTGCCTTGTGGCAAGTGGGATTTTCAATCTTTGTGCCAATGGATTATCCCTCCAAGTGCCAATCTGGCCTCATATTAATTTTTGCCAATTGGATCTGTCCGTTTGTGTGCCAATTAGGTTATAATCTTGGTGCCAGTCATGTGTCCATTATTGTGCCAACAGCACTTTCTACCTTGTGGGGCCCTCCACTCTTGTACCACTGGAGCTTGATGTCTTGGGGCCAGTAGGGTTGTCCAACCCTTTGACATGTTTATTCCTGCCACAACAGACCCATCTATTTCTGTGCCAACCATTCATGTACCAGTGAGTGGTCCGTTCATGAGGAGATCTCTCCCTATGCAATATGGTACACACAGGTCTAACATATGGAAACTTACAAAGATCCATGGGTAAATGCTGTCCCATTTTGACCTCTTAACTAAGATCCACTGTGTTCTCACACTTAGAAGGACCTGAAAGTCTTAAAGGCAGGGAAGCTGTGTCCCTCTACCCAGGTGACAGGAGTCATCTCCTCTGTTGCAGGACTGATAGCTCCTTCAGCTTCATGGCATTCTTCTTCACCTTCATGGCCCAGCTGGTCATCAGCATTATCCAGGCTGTGGGCATCCCAGGCTGGGGTGTCTGGTAAGAGACAAGGGTGTCTGGGATTGACCCAGGGCTAGCTGGGTGGCAACTGGGGTGTGTCCTTTGCTTACTTCTGTGGGCTAAGCTGCCTGGCCTGTGGGAACACCATGAGTTATTGGAAGTGTGAAGGGATTCAGGATAACTTAGTAGATACAGCATAGCATCAGAGGAGAATAAGGCCGTGGTTTTTAGGGGTGATGAGGGATATCAAGCATCATGAGATAACCCAAGAGAAGGAAGCCTTATGTTCTGAGAAGCTTGTTTCCCGAGCCAAGGGTTCTTCCTAAACCACTGACACAGGCCTTGTCCATCCATTGATATGGTCTGTCTCTGTGACAATGAGATGGTCCCTTACTCTAGTGGGGTGGCTCCTGGGAACCCGTCACTGTGCCAGGCAACCCCACAGCTGGCCTGTTTCTGCAGCGGCTGGATCGCCACCATTTCCTTCTTCGGAACGAACATTGGCTCAGCAGTGGTGATGCTCATTCCCACCGTCATGTTCACGGTCATGGCTGTCTTTTCCTTCGTTGCCCTCAGCATGGTATGTGGTCACCTCAAGAGCTACAGGGTGGTGTTGGGAGGGACCGTGATCTGTAACAACCCTTCTCCCAAGTTACAGAAAGACCCAGTGGTCTTCCAAGGGACTCACTCTGGAATGGCTTGATGGACTTTGCTCCCAGTGCGCAGGGCACGGGTCGGAGGGAGGACTGGCTTTTTCGGTGACTTACCTCTGGCTCCCATGTCTTTTCTGGATGGGCTGCCTCTTCCCCTTGATTAACCCTTCCTTGTGCTCCTCCTCCTACAGGTCCATAAATTCTACCGGGGCAGCGGGGGGAGTTTCAGCAAAGCTCAGGAGGAGTGGACCACGGGAGCATGGAAGAACCCGCACGTGCAGCAGGCAGCCCAGAATGCAGCCATGGGGGCAGCACAGGGTGCCATGAATCAGCCGCAGACTCAGTATTCTGCCACTCCCAACTACACATACTCCAATGAGATGTGAACCAGTCAAGCCGACCGGGAGCTGGCTGGGGGCCGGTGGGATGGGGGCTCAAACCACAGGGTCTGTTGTGGTGACCAAGCAGGGTTCCCCCTTCCCTTTTTCTCCTCCCCCACTTTGTACAAAGAATCAGAGTTATATATATATATATGTATATGTACCACCCCTCCCCCACACCCTCTGGACTCTGTTCTCAGCACCCTGAGAGCTGGGGGCTGCACTCGGAGCTGTCCCGTGCGGCGGTAGTTGTGTCTGTGTCCCCTTGTGAATAGTGTGCAGTGGAGGTCTCTTGTTGTTGTGGTGCTAGATGTACGTTTAGAACTAAACCAGCCCCCCACCCTCCATCAGGCTGCTCCGTCTGACCTCGGCCCTGAGACCCCTCATGGGGCAAGGGGAGGCATAGCAGAGAGCCTGGCCCCCTCCCAAGGTTATGAGCTGAAACTGTTTCCAGTTTTGGTCTTCCTGGGAAGCAGCAGTATTTAGCACTAGTGGGGATGTTGGTGGGGAGGGTGGAGACCTGCAGGGGATCTCCCCTTGCTCCTTTGGATCTGGGTCTCTGCCCTCCCCTCCCACCTCCCACAACCTCCTTCTCCATTTCTCTCTTCCTGCTTCCTGTGGTCTCTCTGCCTGCCCAGGGCTTCTCTCTTCCTCATGTGGCATTTCTTCATCCTCCTCCAGGCTGAAGGTCCTACTTGTATCTGCTCCTGAGACTGAAGCCCGTTCTCAGATCCAGGAAGCAGACAGAGGACAGGGGAGTTGAGCCTGAGCCCTGATGTGGGAGGGCACACAGCCAGAGATGTGGAGCCCTCCTGGGCACCTGACCCGCAGGGGATGGACATGCAAGCCCGGGTCCTCTTTTCCCTGCCTTGCCTTCTCCTCCGTTACTTCCCAGAGCCCCCTCGAGCCCCTCTGCCTGTGTCCCTCCCCACACTCGCAGCTGCTGTGGCCTGATTCTCCTGCGCTACCCCTACTGTGTGCTAGGTGATGTCTGCCATCCACAGGGGCAGATTGCACTGCCTTCCCTGAAGAGCTGGGTGGTGTCTGGGCAGTTTTCAGGTGTAAAGGTGCAGCTGTGTGCTTGCTAAGTCATTTCAATCATGTCCGACTCTTTGTGACCTCTTGCGACCAGGCTCCTCTGTCCGTGGGATTCTCCAGGCAAGAATACTGGAGTGGGTAACCATTTCCTACTCCAGGGTATCTTCCTGACTCAGGTTTCCTGCATTGGCAGGCAGGTTCTTTACCACTAGCGCCACCTGGGAAGCCCAAAGGTGCAGCTGGAACAAAGGATCTGTGAATAATTACTGGTCTCCGAGTGATGTCTGGTTGGCCCAAGCCCACTGGGGAGGTGCTGGGTGTCTCTGAATGACCACTGGATTCCTGGGAGCAATAGCTGTTCTGTTTGGGTTTGAAGGGATAGGCTCAGAGGACTGGTCCTGGAGGGGTGAGTCTTCTCCTCAGAGGAGAAGGTAGGCAGGACCAACTGAGAGGGGATCATGCATCCCCCCTGCCCCCACACCCCCAGCTTGCTCTTGGGCATAGGGCAATTCTGGGCACTTGAACTCAAGGCCTAGGAAGAAGCACAGGCCCAACCCTGTGTGCAAGCACAATAGCTGGAATGTGATTTCAGGTTAGGTGGGGTGGGAGGGGAGGTTCTCTGGCTCCTGTTTTTTATCACATCGAGATTACTTGCTCCCCTCTGTCTACTGGACTTGATTCTTAGCCCTTCCTCACCCCCATTAGAACCCCCTTTTCTTTCCAGGACAGTGATAGAGGACTGTGGGCCTGTTGTGTCCCAGGCATTGTGAGAATGTTGTTGGTAGAGGTCCTGGCTCTCTTGGAGGCCTGAAGAGGAGTGGGTTCTTACCCATGGAGCAGCTGCCCATTTTTCACTCGTCGCCCCTACCTCCCACCTGGGTGATTTGGCTTGAAAAACCAAACTCCACCTGGCCACTCTGGGTGGCTCCAGCTTAGAACCCAGCATCTGGATTTCCAAGCACCATCTGAGCTTTGAGATCCAGGTACTTCATTTTCCTACAAGGGGAACCAGGGCCTCTGGGAAGTTATCTTCCTAATGGCTGCTTAGGCTTGGGCCAGAGTGTGATTGACTCTCTCCTCTACCACTTTCTCTTTGGAAAGCAGTTGTCACAGCCCCTAGTGACACAGCCCCGAAAAGAGACCCTAGGTCTAGGTTCTTCCCTTTCCTCTCTCCCCGCCCAGACCTCTGGCTCCCTTTCTCTTCCTCTCTTTGGTAACTCCAGGAGGCCTGTGGTCTAGCTGCCAGCACAGCATCCTTGACCTGTTGGATGCTCCCTCCCATCAGCTTCCTGTCCTACCCGCCTTTGCTCTTTCCTGGCTCAGATCTGTATGGCCATGCCCTGGCTCTGCCCTTTGGAAGACCTGCTATACCTGCGTGTGGCCCAGCTTGTCGAGGCCCTGGGATGCTGCATCTCCAGGCATCTATGCACTTTCCTGGGGAAGGAACCGAATGAGAAGTGGGGGCTGGGCACAGGTTCATCTCTGCTGGATGGTCTGGCTTGAGGGTGGGGTGCAGGAAGGCTGAGGTCAGTTCTAAGGTCAGGTCTTTGGCCAGTGACCTGCTTTTGCATTCTGCTGGTGCCCACTGCCCCTCCTTGTTTCTGGGAAACACAGACCATTCTCCAACTGGCAGTTGACCTGCCTGAGCCAATGTGTCTGTCTGTGGTAACTGAGTGAACCATAATAAAGGGGAACATTTGACCCTCTGTGTCCTGCTCTGTCATGTGTCTTCATGAGGGCCTGTGTGGAGCCTCACCATGGGCTGTGGGGCATGGAAGTAGGGTGGGTCCAGTGGGCCTGTCGCCTGTCATTCCCAGAGGTCAAAAGTCACACATTTCTGTGTGATTCTTTCTCTGAGGCAGCCTTGAAATTGCTACAGAGGCCTTCTGCCTGTTAGGAGGAGTTCTGAGTTTCCTGAGGAAGAGCTGGATTCACATGCTGCAGCTAAAGATCCCCCATGCTGCAACTAAAAGACTTCGCATGCAGCATCTAAGACCTGGCACAGTAAAAAAAAAAAAAAAAAATTTAATTAAAAAAATTAAAAAACATAGAAGATAGGCTCAGTAAAAGTATTATTAAGTACTGCAGTGATAAGCAGTGTGGGTGGGGCTGGGGGGATGAGGAGGTCAGACAACTGGCAGGCCCAGATGAACACAGGAAATACCAGGAACTTGGGAACCGGTGCTCTCGGTGGGATTCCCCGAGTGGACTACAGTTCTCGGAAGGCTGAGAAGTTGACTACAACTCCCAGAAGGCTACGCGGTCGCGGAGGCAGCCTCCGACAGCCGTAAAGTTGCGTGCCAGTCGGAATCAGCGGGAGGGGCGACCGAGATAACGCGATATTTGGGGGCCGCCCCGAGACGCCCCTGGCGCGGGTGAGGAGGCTGGGGGAGCCGTGGAGGCTGGTTTCCCGTGGTGGGACAAGCGGGAGGCTGGGGAAGCGTCGTTGGCGACTTTGACTTCTTTGTGTGACCTCACTTTCCGTGTATGTGGCTGCGTGTGTCCATGAGTGTCCTCCCTCTCGTATTGGTGCCCAAGAAACTTTGTTCGCATCTGCGGGTCTGCAGCTGTGTGTGTGTGTGTACGCCGCTGATCTCCGGTTCCGTGTGTGTGTAGCATTGTGTGTGTAGGGGCTGTGGAGTCTATGGGTCCGGAGCGCTATGGACCTGTTCCCAGCTCCATCCTGAAGTAGGGCATTTATTTTTTAAAATTAATTGATTTTTAATTGAAGGATAATTTCTTTCCGATATTGTGTTGGTTTCTGCCAAACAGCAGCATGAATCAGCCATAGGTATACTATGAAGTGGTGCATTTCTGTATGTACCCTCCCATCCCTGCTTTATGCTCTTCTGCAGTTGCCTAGGGCCCTTTAATCTAGTTTAAAAGGTAGCCCTATCGGTTACCCGCGTTTAACCTCTTGCCTTAAAGAAACAAAAACCATAAACCCCCGAGCCTACTTTCAAAAAGGAAAGGGGATGGCTCAAAGTACAAACCATTTTACAAGTTGATACAATAGAAAAAGGAAAGCCTTGGGATATTGCAGTTATCCCCTGGCTCCACCTAAAAGTGTTGAATGACATTAAAAAGTGAGAGTGAGGCCAAATTTTGTCAGAGAAAAACTTCAGTGCTGCACTT
This sequence comes from Cervus canadensis, assembly GCF_019320065.1. Classification (NCBI taxonomy): domain Eukaryota; kingdom Metazoa; phylum Chordata; class Mammalia; order Artiodactyla; family Cervidae; genus Cervus; species Cervus canadensis. The sequence goes on from NC_057402.1 coordinate 34,827,087, forward strand.
CGAAGTATTGGAGACCAGTGCCAGGTAACAGGCAGGAGAGATTCCCAAGTTGGGGAAGTGATGGGTGCCTTGGAGCAGAAGTTGTCCTCATCTCTTCTAGTGGCTGAGAGGTAGCAGTTCCAAGTCACTTCCTTGTTAGTAGCCCCCACGTGTGAATGTAATATTAATGTGTGAGTGCTAAGCCGCTTCAGTCCTGTTGGACTCTGTATGATTCTATGGACCAGGCTTCTCTGCCCATGGGATTCTCCAGGCAAGAATACTGGAGTGGGTTGCCATGCCCTCCTCCAGGGGATCTTCCCCACCCAGGGATTGAACCTGCATCTCTCACATCTCCTGCACTGGCAGGTGGGTTCTTTACCACTAGTACCACCTGGGAAGCCTGAATGTAATGTGTCCCCAACTTGTGGCCTTGAGGAACGGTGCCTAACGGGATTCCAGGAGCTGCAGAGTCAAGCCTGCCTGCTTCTGGTTTGAGAGAAGAGCAGTCTTAGCAGAATGTCGAGACCTTGAGTTCTCCCTGAAGACTTCCTTGCCTTTCCTTGAAGGAAGGGATTTAAAGTGCTCCTGTGGCTATGCCACTCCTTTTAATGACTAGGTTTGGGGGAAGAGTGCCACTACCGGGAGCTGCAGGTGTTTCATTATTACTGGGACAGAGTTTTATTGACTGGTGGGAGATAAGGGCAGAGCAGAATCTTGGGGCCACGGGTGAGGAACTTTGACATCAGGCCAAAGGGTCCTGAATTCCTTGCCCACTCACCCAAATTCAGTTCTTTTTCTGGGCCCCAGCTCCTGTTTGTGGCTGGGCTGGCCTGAAACCCCAATTTGGATTTTTTTTTAAGCCCTGGTTCTGCCCTGGCTCCACACTTGCCCATATTGTGATTGGCAAGTGTTCTGGAAACTTTTACTTAACTCTGCCCTAATTAAACTCATCCGAAAAGGAGACTTACACATCACAAGGCTGCCACAAGTTGAGGCTCTTTGCTCTGTCTGGCCTTGTCTTTCTCAAAGGACAGAGAAGCTTGTCATTTTTCTGGCTGTGGCTGCATGCATGTGGCTACCTGCATGGCTGGCACCCTGGGATCTTGAGGCTCAGTAATCACAGCTTTCAGCCCTTTGGCCTCTGCTTACGAGCTGTCTCTGCTGCTCAGGAGTTCCTATGAGTCCAGCAGACCTCAGGAAGATGAGGTGCTGTCTACAGCTACCTTTGAGAGTAAACATAAGGAACTCCTGCCAACTGTTGCCCTCCATGGGGCTCGCAGTTTGAGCTGATTTGACCTTGGTTTCAGATGTTGGTTAAATTATCTACTCTCTATTCCTCAAGTACACATCGCCCCGCCCCCTTCTTTTATAGAAAGATATTTAGGGTTTGGTCCTTAACAAAGATTGCTCACCAGGCTAAGTGTTAATAGGAAATCTTGGGCTGTACCACCTGCTGTGGGAAAGCAGTTGAAGTCACCAGCATGAATTCCTGCCCCAAGTTTAACTGATTGCTTTCAGTAACCTGTTCCTTAGGAATGATATCAATTTGATGTGGTGGTGGTGGTTTAGTCGGTAAGTCATGTCTGACTCTTGCAATCCCATGGACTGTAGCCTGCCAAGCTCCTCTGTCCTTGAGATTTTGTCCATTTTCCTTCTCAAGGTGGTCTTCCTGACCCAGGGATCGAACCTGCATCTCCTGCATTGCAGACAGTCTTCTGCCTTACAGGCAGATTCTTTACTGTTGAGCCACCAGGAGGAGATTTTAAATTAAGTTTCTGATTTTGCAGGAATCTCTCATGTCCTAGCCCTAGTTGGGTGCTAGGGTCAAGGGTCAAGGTTTGGGATTTGGCAGGTGGGTGTTCCTGGAGAGTTGAGAATGTGCCTCCTCCTGGATGCTGATCAGCACATGGATTCGTTCTAGGCAGAAGCTGGCTCATAGGCCCTCTAGCCTTGTCAGCTGCCAACATGGCTCTCCGGGCCTTAGAGTAGACTCAGTTCTGCTGTGGGCAAACACAGCCCTGGCTGAGGCCCTGATGTAGGGCAGAGATTGAGATTGCTGGCAAATGGAACTCTGGGGGGATGTTTTGTTCTAGGAAAGTGGCCTGTGCTTGACCTCTGTTGAGAAGGGTCTGGGCCCCTGGGAGACCCTTCTGGATAAGAGTGGTATAATCGACCCAAACATGATCCTCAACTCATGAGTATGTGTCTTGAGTCTTAAAGGTAAAAAATGGGCAAGGGGGCCCTAAGGAGCCAAGGGGCCTGTGGAGTAAAGAGGGAGCCCTTATGGGTTGCAGCCAGATGAGTAGCCATTGAGTGACTCACTGGACTTTTTCCTCGGCGTCTGCCTTGGTGTCCCTTCCCCTTGTTGCTTCTACCCTTTTTGAGTACATCTCCCAGGATACCCTTGTACAGAGAGTCACTTACCTCTTGTCTTTCATGCATTGACTGAGAAGGTTGCTGATGGGAGGAGCTTCAGAGATCACCTGGCCCTGTCTTTGTGTTATTCAATGAAGAGACATGTGCAGGGAGGGAATGACCCTGAGCCAAGGTCACCCAGTGGGTCAAGAGCACATGGATAGGGCCCAGGGCTCCTGATTCACAGGCCAGGTGTCTGTTCTCTGCCCAGCTCTGCTTCAGAGGGTGCAGGTGATTATCCATTCAGCAGATGTTCAGGACCTACCGCAGGCCTGATACCTGCCTAGTGGTTGGTGTTTAAACCCGGTCAGACATTCAGGGAGCTTGCTGGTGGTGGTGGTCGTGGGAAAGTGGCAATGGAAAGGCAGGGAAACTGATGTCCAGATGGAATCAATGATCACTGAAAAGGTCCATCCCACAGAAGGACCCATCTCAAATGATTTCAGGTGTGACTTCTGTCTTCTCAGCCCATGCACAGATTCCCTGAAGACAGCAACTGTGTCTTCCATAATTCTTTTGCCTGGTGTGATCACCCTTGGTGGTTGTTGCTGATGGAATGAGTATGTTTTGCTGGTGCAGCCTGCCAGAGTGTAGGTTTCGATGCATCCGTCAGCCATATTATCATAAACAATCACTTCTAGCAACATCTGGGGACCAGAGGAAGAAACCAAGCAGCTGGTCTCATGGGGGTGGCCTTTATCCCTTTTATGCTTGTCTCTTCTTGGCCGTGGGATCGTAGGGTGGTGCCTAATCCACAGGGAAAGGAGCAGAGAGGCAAATCCCTCCCTGGAGCACCCAAATCCCTTTGTGGCCTAGGGGTCCACCTCATAGGCACCCCTGGAACCTGCCCTGCCAGTCCTCAGCCCAGCCCACAGCAGTGGCTCCTTCTTCGTCTGCCCCCTTTAGTCTCTTACCACCAAGGTGCCCTCCAGACTTCTTACCAGCACGGGCACCGTCTTTCTAAAATGAAAACCCACCCTGGCCCTCACTGCCCTTGACACTTAGTCCTTGACCTGATTTTGCAGCCTGATCTCCTACCCACCCCACTGCCCCGTCATCACACTTTCACCTCACTGCTAAGCTACTCTCTGTTCCCCACACCTGCCACCTTCCTTCAGGCCTCTTCACTTATGCAAGATTGCTCTTCTTGCGAAGTTATTTTCTTCTGTCTCTGAAAAACTTCCTTGTACTGCAGGACTCAGCCTGAATGTGACTTTTTTTTTTTGGTTTCTGACTACTTCCTCAGGCAGTAACTCATAGGCTGTGCAGCCTCATGGCACTGGCCATATTACAGGGTGTCTGACCTCATCCAACTGCTCCCAGAAGCTGGGATTATTGACTCCTGGGGAACCCCAGCATCTGGCCTGGCGTCTAACACAGGGTGCTCAATACATTTTGGTTGAATGTATGAATGAAGCAGGTCCCCCTTGTTTTGCTTTTAGATCCTAAATCCTGACAGAGCTTTATGGAGCCCAATTCTGGCAGGCTTCCAGGACTCGAAGCCACCAGACCCCACATGGAACCAAGGGCCGCGTGTTCAGCTGCTGCACCCTTGAGAAGACCGTTCCATGTTCTCGTGGGAGTCACTGGGAGTGTTGCAGCCCTGAAGTTGCCTGTTCTGGTATCAAAGCTTTTGGACATTCCTGATGTGAGTATCCTTCCTAGACAGCCTCTGACGTTAGAGAGCTGGTGCGCTGGGGCCAGCCCATTTTTGTGCAGTACACGGGGTTTTCTTTTTCTTAATCGTGGTGTTTGTGGAAGTCCTCTGTGTGCATTGATATGGGGGGATGCAGCAGACAGAGATGAGTGGGACAGTATAACCAGGAACTAGATTAGATAGACACAGAGTGAGTGGAGACTGGGAAAGGAACACTGGTGAATGGAGGATTTGGCTTCCCAAACACTGGCCTTGGGTTCCCTGAGGTCCTACTGTGGAAAAGGGCTGGCTGAAGAAGTGTGGCAAGTTCTCAGCGCCCCCTGGTGGCCGTGGGCTCCCTGCCTCTGCTTTCACTCCATCCTGGACATTTCTTCTCTATGCTCCCTCCTTGTTGGACACCGTGGTTGTCCTGTCAGTCCAAATGCACTGGAAGCTTAGCGACTCCCTGTGGTCTGCAGCTGTGGTTTCAAACTCTGCTCCTTCGGATGCTCAGAGATGCCTAGAGGCTCCCACAGTGTGCCAGGGGTCGGGGGCTTAGCCCCTTGCCTTTGGTCAGATCACCTCAACATTGACCAGTTTTATGGATGGGGTTCCAGGGCAGATCCTTTTGTGGGAAAAGTTGAAGGCTTTAAAAAATGTGAAAGCCAACAAGTGATAACCCCACTTCTTCATTATCCTAGGCCCTTTGTTGGTTTGTCACCCTCCAGCAGCCCCTGATGGCCTTTGCTTTGGGCCAGCCCCTTCCAGGCTGTGCCGCCCTCCCTACTCTCCCTCGCCCTTTCAGTTTCCTCACTAACACTTCACGTAAAAGCTTTCCTGGCCTGCCTCGGCCCATGCGGCTTTATTCATTTGATGTGTTAAAGAAAAACCAGAAGTAGAAAAAGAGATTTTACTCAGGAAAACTATAGTGATAAGGGAAACTAGACCTCAGTATAGAATTGGGTTTAATTATGAATACAGCAAGGAAAAGTGAAGCTTTGTAGCCAAGGAGTGGTGTGTGTGTGTGTGTGTGTGTGTGTGTGTATGTAAAATTAAGAAACATCAGGCTCAGGGAGATTTTAGCATACTGTCCTGGCCGATTCTTTCTGAAGGCAGCCCAGGTGATCAGACATTGTCTAGGGAGTGTTGGGGGATAAGGAGCCTGGTAAGATATCCAGACTGATCACATAGCGAGGGTGCGAGATTCTGGCTAGTAAACCAATACAGCAGCAGGAATTGTGCTCAGGAGGATGAAGCCTGGGGACAGGCCTAGTCGCAAAGTGGCTCAAAAGAGCCTGACTAATGAGGTGGCCAAACTAATACTTTGGCCACCTCATGCGAAGAGTTGACTCATTGGAAAAGACCCTGATGCTGGGAGGGATTGGGGGCAGGAGGAGAAGGGGACGACAGAGGATGAGATGGCTGGATGGCATCACCGACTCGATGGGCGTGAGTTTGAGTAAACTCCGGGAGTTTGTGAAGGACAGGGAGGCCTGGCGTGCTGCGATTCCTGGGGTCGCAAAGAGTCAGACACGACTGAGTGACTGAACTGAACTGACACGACTGAGTGACTGAACTGAACTGAACTGAATGTTTGGTTAAGAAGAGAGTCTTGACCAAGCTGGGGAACCACACATGACCTTTGACACCGTTTGTGATGCTGGTTTTGTGGGGTGTTAAACTGCTAGGGCGCAGGATGTGCTTTTTCTGCAATTACGTCTGCACAGCACCTCAGTCAGGGTGACACAGGTGGGTGTACCTGAAGCGTCCAGCAGGGGGCAGTGCTCACTTGCAGATGACCTTGTCGTGACTCACAGGCAGGGGCGGGAAACCTTTTTTTTTTTTTTTAAAGTTTCCACACACTTATACTCAGAAAGTCACCCCCTTACCTCACCCTCCAGGCAGCCAGGGATGCCAGTCAGGCCAGAAGAGGGGAGGGTGTTGTGGCTGCTCAGAGGCTGGGCAGTGGTGCTGGTGGGGCAGGAACCCCTTTGGCCTGCCCCCTTCTCGTGTGCCCAGAACCCAGCTGGCCAGCGAGAGCCTTGAGGGCGGGAGGCAGCCTCTGCCGCTGCCCTCTGGGGAGGAAGGGAGCCATGAGTTCCCTTTTCCCATAGCCCCAGAGCAAGTGAATTTCCGGCCTGGGGCCGGGTGGGGGCAGGGAGTCCTATCCCAGGAAACAGATGGGCAGCCTCAGAGCAGAGGGAAATGGCAGCTTCCTGCCATCCCACATGGCCAGCATTTATCCGGGTGTGAGGAGAGGGTTGCCTGGAGTAGGGAGGCTCTCCAGCCGGCCCCCGGCCTTTTAGTCTAGCCTCTGTTGTCGACAGGCCACGTCTGGAACGGGACTTGGCTCCCCCTCTCCGGCTGGAGTTGAAGCTGAACAACCCCAGAAGGGCAGTGACCTAGCAGGGAGGACTCCCGGAGTTAGCCTCTGGGAGCCTGCCTTTGTCATTTTAAAATAAAGATGAGGACTGTCACCCATCCCCTCATGCTGCTGTCCCGTTGGGGGAGGGGGGCAGAGCTGAAACAACTTGTCATCTCGTGTCAACGATTAGGCACAGCTCCTGGCACACGGAAGCACTTAACGGTGTTTGTTTCCTGTCCTTCACCCTCTCCTCTTCCCTTGCTGGCGTGTCCTTTAGGGCAGCCACTTGTGGTGTAGGGTGTTGGGGTTGCTGAGGCAGCCCATGTGAGGAGCCGTGGAGCCTTCGTCCATCTGCTGATGTAGGGGGCATGCAGCCCTCCCTTCGTGTGGGTAGACATCTCCTAGAGTGGCCCGGTGGGTAACCCACGGGGGATCCCTGCTTGCCTTGTGTTGGCCCCAGGGCGGTGGCCTTTCTTCCCTCCCCCCAACTCTGTCCCCCACTCCCTGATGGAACTGATCTCGCCAGTGCCCGCCTTCTGAGTCACCCCCCAGGAGTAGTCTTCGTGCCTTGGAGCAGTCCTCCTCAACTCTTTGCCTAAGTCATGTGTTCACATGCTTTCCTGAGCTCTCTGGGGATCCCTAGGTTTTGACCAGCCAACAGCTAGCAAAAGCAGCTGGGCTGTGGGCGGCAAGGAGCTGGGTGATTCTACAGACCTGGCTTACAACTGCTGCTTCATCAGTGTGTTCAGACTTCCCAGGAGGACCACGGACCTGGAGGCAGACCAGGGAGACTGAGGGAGTGATGGGGAGGAGGGGATTTGGATTGTTGCCTCACACACCAGCCCTCATCCAAAGTGGCCACCTGCAGAGAAGCCTTGGAGCCTGTGTGAGAGGTGGGAGGAGTTGGGCAGCGGGAGCCAGCCCTCCCTCGAGAGAGGCTGTCCCGCGTAGAGGATTTCTCACGCTGGGACTCTGGGCAGGTCAGGTCTTTTTTATGGCCTCGGTTTTCGGTTTTCTTATTCCTGCAGTAAAGTGGGGGCTGGATACTCAACTGATACCTCTCTAAGGCCTCTCCTGGCGTCAGGGCTAGGAGATTCTAGGTGTGAGGGCAGAAAGGCCTAGGACCCAAAGGCAGCCTGAGAGAAGGTCCTGGGATGTTGGGGCTGTGGCTGTTTTGCATTCTGTAATTGTCCTGTAATTGAGCAGTCAGCTCAGTCAGTTTGTGCCCTTTGGTTGGCACCTTCCTCACTATGGAGAAGACAGACACCTCTCTCTGCTTTTGCTGGGCAGGTGTCAGCAGAGCTGAAAGCCAGAAGAGGATTTCTGAAAGTGGAGAAAATCTCCCACCCAGGAAGTTGGCAGACCTTGGGCTTAGAGAACGCTAAGTTTCCAGAATGCCTGTCAGGACGTTCAGGACTGTTAAGAAGTGAGGGAAGAGGGTCTGCATATGTGCAGAATGAAATCCTTTCTGCTTTTCTGGAGGACTGTTTTGGCAATATCTGGAGAAACCAAAAATGGTCACAGGCCTTGATTCACCCATAGGATTGAACCCTGTAGGGGTATGGAAGCTCACTAAATGTACAAGCATGTTCATTTTAGCACCGTTTGTAATTTTAAAACAAAATGGAGACAAACCAAATATCCAGCAGTAGAACTGTGGGCCAGTTATGGTTCAACCTCTTGATGGAATGCAAGGCAGCCGTTCAGGAGGCTGGGTGGATCTCATGTGCTGCTCTGGGGCAGCCCTCAGGATACGGGTGAAACGAGCAAGGTGCTGAGGTTAGCAAAGTGTGGCCCGCTGGCCGCAGTCTTGTGGTCTCTTTTTGTATGGCCTGTAAACCATACAAATATAAACTATTTACCTTTTTAAATGGTTGGAAAAAATCAAAAGAAAAATATATTGTGACACATAAAATTATATAAAATTTTATTTTAGTGTCCATAACATTTTATTGGGACACATCCATACTCATTCATTCAAGTATTCCCTGTGGCCATCACTTCATGGCAAAAACAAGGGGGAAAAATGAAAGCAGTGACAGATTTTATTTTCCTGGGCTCCAATATCACTGCAGATGGTGACTGCAGCCATGAAATTAAGATGCTTGTTCACTCTGACAAACCTAGACAGCATATTAAAAAGCAGAGACATCATTTTGCCGACAAACGTCCATATAGTCAGAGCTGTGGTTTTCCAGTAGTCGTGTATGGATTTGAGAATTGGACCATGGAGGCTTGATGCTTTCAAACTGTGATGCTGGAGGAGACTCTTGAGAGTCCCTTGGACTGCAAAGAGAGCAAACCAGTCAACCCTAAAGGAAATCAGTCCTACATATTCATTGGGAGGACTGATGCTGAAGCTGAAGCTTTGATACTTTGGCTACCTGATGTGAAGAGTCTACTTGTTTGCAAAAGACCCTGATGCTGGGAAAGATTGAAGGCCAAAGGAGAAGGGGGCAGCAGACGATGAAGTGGTTAGATAGCATCATCGATTCAATGGACATGAATTTGAGCAAACCCTGGGAGATGGTGGAGTACAGAGGAGCCTGGTGTGCTACAGTCTATGGGGTCACAAAGAGTCAGACACAACTTAGACCAACACCTACAACTTAATGCTACAGTCTTGCTACTACAGAGCAGAGTAGTTGGGACAAAGCCTAAAGTAGTATCTGGCTCTTTATAGAAAAATTTTGCCCATTGCTGGCATATAGTATTCCTTTTGTGTGTTCACATGGCTAAGTCAACTGCCTGCGATTTTCCCTCTGGAGGTGGTTACCCTTGTGGCGAGATGGGGGCAGGATGGGAGACTTGGATTTTGCGTCTTTCTGTTCTATTTTGATTTTTCTAACCTCTGTGTGTACTTATTTTATTTTTTAAAGTCAGTGGAGCTTTTGCTGGGAATATCATGGAATGTTTTTTGTGATTTTATGCTTTTGTTTTTTTAAAAATACTTCTCATCGAGGAAAGGAGAGCAGAAGGAACATGGCCTGGTTTGAGGTTTTCCTTTCTTTCCAGGTAGGGACCCCCTGCCTGCTCTGTGGTCCTGCTGTGGAAACTGGTTCAGCTGTAGCACTCTGAGGCGTTTATTTGGGCTTCTGCTGACTTGGCTGGCCCTGTCCTTCCTTGGCCTGATCCCCCAGGGAGTGAGTTCTACAGGCCCAGAGGCAGCCCGCCCCGGGCTCCTGCACCAGGGTCCTTCTCTGGTACTCCAGAATAGCGTCCCGAGGGAGAGCCTCCGCAGTCGGCTGTTCTAGCTTCATTCTTGAGAAATTTCTTTAGTTGGGGAAGTGCACAGAGGGATTGGGTGCTTTCCAGGTAGCACTAGTGGTAACCTGCCTGCCAGTGCAGGAGACCTAAGCAACACGGGTTCAATCCCTGGGTCAGGAAGATCCCCTGGAGGAAGGCGCAGCAACCTACTCCAGTATTCTTGCCTGGAGAATCCCAAGGACAGAGGAACCTGGCGGGCTGCAGTTCACAGCGTTGCAAAGAGTCCACCACGACCGAAGTGACTTCGCACGCACGCACAGAGGGACTGGCAGCCTGGTCCTACTTGAATGGCAGGAAGGGCCGTGTGCTGAGAATAGCAGCTCCCCCAGAGGCCAGTTTGGAGGCAGAGGAGAGAATGGCAGAGCCTGGTGGGGAAGGGCAAGGGCCACAAGAGGGTTAGGATGGTATGGTGAGCTGGAGGGGCTCTTGGAGGCCCTGTGGTCCAGATGGCTCATGGCTCAGGAGGAAAACCAGGCCAGAGAGAAAGCATTCGCCTGAGATCCCCCAGCCAGTGGGCTGGCAGAACTGGGGCTCAAGACCAGGTTTCTTGACAACCATCAGCAAGCGGACTTGAGGAGCTCAGGTTATGGGCATTCTCTCCTCCACCTAACCACAGCCGTGAGGATCCCCAGGCAGGTGTGAACTGCCTGGTCCGCCTTGCTTTATAGTCAGGGGTCATATATCGCCCACCCACTCGTTAGACAGACACGCCAAACCCCTACCAGCTCTGGCTGCCGTGTGTGTAGCGGGCTCAGTAAATGTCCATCAAGTGGAGAGAGATCATTGTGAACCACTGGAACACCCACTCAGCCAACCGGAACTCCCTCGGGGATGTGTTAATGGGGCTTCCTCCTCCATAGCGTCCCCCCTGCCCCATGTGCTGACTGCACCCAGAGCCCTTTTGTCTGTAGTATACCCGCCACCCCCCTGCGCTGGGTCATGCCAGCTGCTTGGCTGGCCCCTGGGCCCCAGGCACTGCCAGTGTCAACACTGGGAGGCCCATGTCATGGTCTTCTGCTCTGTGACAGCCAAAGGACTAAGCCACCAGAGCTCGGGACTCCTTGCCTTGTGCCAGGTCAGGTCATGGCTGGTGCTTCCTCTTTAGAGTCCTTGTCAGTCTCCTGTGGAGCCAGAGTCACATGCCCTGTAGGGACACCTGCTCTCGTCTAACCACTCAGCTGGGGGTTCCAGTTGGGGCTCTTCTCTACTTGTCTGTACCAGAGCTGTGCTATATAATACAGTAGCCACTGAAGTGAAGTGAAGTCGCTCAGTCGTGTCCGACTCTTTGCGACCCCATGGACTGTAGCCCACCAGGCTTCTCCGTCCATGGGATTCTCCAGGCAAGAATACTGGAGTGGGTTGCCAGTTCCTTCTCCTGGTGATCTTCCCAACCCAGGGATCGAACCCAGGTCTCCCGCATTGCAGGCAGACGCTTTAACCTCTGAGCCACCAGGGAAGCCCACAATAGCCACTAGCTGCATTCACATTTAAATTATTAAAATGGAATAAAACCAGAAGTTCAGTTCCCTTGTCACACCAGCCACACCTCACGTGTTCAGTAGCCATGTGTGGCTAGAGGCTGCCGTACTGGACAGCACAGATGTCACATGTTTTCTTTGCTGCAGAGAGTTTTTTTAGCTGATTTCTGTAGAGTGGTGGTTCTCCATCGGGGCAGTTTTGCCTTCCAGGGAACCCTGGACAATGTCATTTTTGATTGTTACACTTGAGGAAGGGTGCTTCTAGCTCTTGGTTGTAGTGAGTAGAGGCCAGAGATGAGAGCGGAGGTAGACATTGGAGCCGTGGGATTGATCTCCTCCTGTGGCTGAGAAAATACTTTTCCACGGGTCCCTTTGATACCTGCTCCAGAAGGAGCCTGGGCCAGGCCAGGGGCCTAACAGTAGAAGTGGAGGAATTGCCCTAAATTCTGTTTCCCATTTCCCCTTCCCCAGATGGGATTGCTGATGTGTTTTCAACAGAGAAAGAACACCAGACTTTCCAACTGGTTTCAGGAAGGAATCTCCATAAATGCTAAGCAAAATGTAGGCAGCCTATAGGGCCTGGCCACGCCTTGGTCACATCACACAGAGGCTCAGGTTAAAAATATTAAGACAGAAACTGTTGGCAGGGGTGTCACCAGGGGGCCAAGCACAGAGCTGCCTTTCAGGAACTCTGAAGTGTGTGAGAGACTGTTTTAATGTCCAGCCCTGCTTCTCCCAGGACCCAGAAGGGTGTAAGAGGAAGCCAGGGAGGGTTCCTGTCCTCAGGAGTTTTCTGCTCTGCCAAGACTCCTTAGCATTTGCTGAGGGAAAGGTCAAGGTGAATGAATGAATAGTCCAAGTTATGTAGTATCTCAGAAGGTAACATGACCTGCCTTTTTTGTGAAGAAAAAAAAAAAAAAGTGTGTGGAAACCCAGGGCCTAGCTCTTGGCTCCCAGAACCTTTTTACAGAGTGAATGAAAATGAAAGAACAAAGCCCATGGGACTGAAGAATCCTATCAAGTGACATCCCTCTAAAACCAGAAAAACTAGCCTGGGCCTGCCAGACAACACTGGGGTCAGGGTCACCACCAAGGAGGGGTGGCTGCGTTACAGGGGTCAGGGGAGGGCCCTTGGGAATGATGGTCATCACATACTCTTCACGTAACTCGTATAAAGACATTGACCCCAAGAAGCTCCCCAACACTGACTGTGTAACCTGGGAGGGTAGCCAGAGAGACTCGGGAGGAGCCTAAAGGAAAGATCTCAAGTAGCGGCAGTGGACCAGGGTGGGAGGCCTACCTGGACCCCTGGCTGGAACTCCCCCAGGAGCCGGGGGAAACGGAGAGGGGCATATAGAGGGAAGTGAAGGGTAGAGCTGACAGGGAGGAGGGAGCCCCGAACAGGGCCATCACCAAACTGGGGGTGTTTCTGAAGGCTGGCCATAGGCACAGTCCTCATTTTGAGAACTGGCAGACTGTTTGGAGAGCCTGGGGATAGCAGGGCAGAGTTAGGAGAGAGGGGAGAGCAGGGAAACTGGCTCTTCAGGAAGCAGCTTTTCAAACTTCAGAATAGAGAGAATGAATCGGGGTGATCTTAAGGGGCAAACTGTCCAGGATAGTCAGGAAGTTCTTAGAAATAAAAGAAACTAGTCCCTTAAGGAAAAGAAGGCAGTGACCAGAAGCGGATATAGTTACCAGGGAAGCCCTCTGTAGAAGGAAATGGGAAAGCAGTTAAATGGAAAGGAGGACATATAACCAAAGATGAAGCAAGAATATGGTCCAGAGGTCACCAGAGTGACCTGAAGCTTGCAGTGAAATCTCAGGATGATGGAGGTGACTGATACACATATTTGGAAAAAACAGTGAAACAACGCCTGGTCCCAGAGGCCAGTGGTGTGACCTGGGGTGGGGTGGGGGCTTCTTGAATCCTACTTTGTTTCCAGTTTTTTCTTTTGAACTTGAAAAAGAATAAATGGTGGTAGAAGAGATTTGACCCAATTTGGGTGATTCATCTCCTGAACTGGACAAGTTTTGTCCTGGTGTGCTGAGGTTGTGGTTGGTGACCTACAGGTCCTACTTGGAAAAGTTCATTCTCTTTTTTTAAAATTTAATTTATTTTATTATTATTTTTGGCTCTTCTGGGTCTTGGTTGCTGCACGTGAACTTTTCTCCAGTTGAGGTAAGCAGGGGCTACTTTCTAGTTGCAGTGCGCAGTTGCCGTGGCCTCTTTAGGTGCACCAGCTTCAGTAGTTGCAGAACATGAGCTCAATGCTTGTGGTACAGGGGCTTAGTTACTCCAAGGCATGCGGAATCTTACTGGACCGGGGATCAAACCCATGTCCCCTGCATTGGCAGACAGATCTTTGTTCACTGCACCTCCAGGGAAGCCCAGGGTTCATTCTTAATTCTTTCCCACACCAAACCCTGTATGGACCTTGGGGAAGGCCTCTGCTCTTGACCTTGTTCTTTTCATGATTTGGATTTGTGCCTTGGGACTATTGACGGTGGTACTGGCAGAGAACAGGCCGGGGGAACAGGACTGAGATTTTAGGAGCTCTTCACTACCGAGCAAAAAACAGTGGGCCCGCTCTGGAAAGGTGGAATTCACCAGGGGAATGTGAGGGACTGCTTTCGGGAAAGTAACAGTGCAGGTAGAGGTTGGGGCTTGTGGTTTAGCAGCAACATGGGGGAGAAGAACTCCTGAGGCTTTGCTGAATGCAAACCCTGTATACGTCAATACAGGAGGATGTGGCTTCCAGAGAAGCTGGTGTGGGCTCAGGCTCCTCTGACCGACCCTCAGTGGGGGCCGGGACGTGATACTCCAGGTTCCTTGAGCCTAACCGCGTGCCACCTTCTCAGAGCCCTGTGGGCAGAACAGATGGTTCCAGCCTCGAAGTTCTTCAGTTTGGGGAAATTTAATTTTATTTCTTTTGTAATTTTCACTCCTCTTATGTTACTGATCTCCCCTTGAGGAACTCATTATTAGTCAGATTTTGGACCCTCTTAAGTTGGTCTTCTGATTTTCTCCTCTTCTTTTTTTTTTTTTAATACTATTATCCATCTCTTTATCTTTCTGTTCTACTTTTTGAAAAATTTCTTCTAAACTTACATTGAATTTTTTCTTTGACTATTTGTACTTTTAATTTTCAAGAGTTCTTTTTTGTTCACTGAATGTTCATTTTTAAAAAAAAGAGCATCTGGTCCTGTCTGATCTGATCTGTTGATGCCTCCTTCCATTTCCATATATTATGTGTTAACATATCTTAACTGCTGGGTTTTTGTTCTTGTCCTCTTCTCTTTGTTCTGGGTGTTCATACCTTAAAAAAAATCGCTTTACTTTTATTTCAGTGGGCCTTTGAGAGGAAACAGTTTAATCCACTTTATCTAATTGCAAGTTTATTCTTTTATTTAAGCTTTATATATCTTTTTAAGTGTATCTTTTAAGACATTTTGATATGATTGATGGATTTTAAAACATCCAGTATAAGAGTCTGAATCTTGATCAGGGAGTTTAGCCAATTATATAATTACTATAATTGCTATTCTATTAGGACTTACTTCTTCCATCTAATTTAATGCTTTCTACTTATCATGTATTCTCTCTGCTTTTTTTTTTTTTTTTTTTTCCTTTCCCTTTCCTTTATTGTGTAGATCGAATTTTCTTCTGCTGGTTTGAAAGTTATATATTCTTGTGGCTCCTTCTCACTTATTTGGCCCCATACCTTACCTCATTACTGTCTTGGGTCTTAAGAGTCTCAGCACCATCCTGCCTTTCTCCGCTCTCTTCACCTGTGCTGGTCCTGTGACATCTTCAGGGGGGATTCTGTGCGGGGACAGCATCCCTTTTCCTTTGCCACCTTGCTCAGAACTTGGCCAGGCTCCTTCAGTGCTCTCCTGGGAGGGACTCCCCTGCTCAGTAGGAGCAGGAGGTTCTATGCACGTTTGGGGGCTGGTGGGTTCCAAGGAGGAGGGAGCGGGAGGATGGAGCTCTGCGAGCCCTGCCGCAGGGTTGGGAGCCCCAGACCTTCTGAAGCTCTTCCACAGTCTGCCTCTGAGACTTCTACTCCCTGCTTCCAGTTTCACTCTGAGATGCTGTGCAGAACGGTGTCCCACAACCCACAAAAGGTGGGAAACAAATGAGGGGAGGGAGCCTTGGCAAGATGATAGGGAGGGGCAGGGACTAGGTGGGGATGGCACGGGCACACCCCATCCAAGAAGGCAGCCGTTACCCAGCACCACCAACTCAAATCAAGCAACAGTGTGGCCCCCCCAGTGCCAGAGCTCTTGGGTTTTTGAGAGAAACCAGAAAATTGGATTTTCTATGTGAAATCTCCCAAAACATCTTACAGAAGAACTCAAATGAACTTTTGGGCAAACCTAGTATTTTTTGGCTTAAAAATGTTTATAACCCCCATGTAGGCCACATGGAGAAGACTCTTGAGAGTCCCTTTGATTGCAAGGGGATCAAATCAGTTAATCCTAAAGAAAATCAACCTTGAATATTCATTGGAAGGACTGATGCTAAAGCTCCAGTTCTTTGGCCACCTGATGCAAACAGCTGACTCATTGGAAAAGACCTGATGCTGGGAAAGATTGAAGGCAGGAGGAGAAGGGGGCAACAGAGGATGAGATGGTTGGGTAGCATCACTGACTCAGTAGACATGAACTCGAGCAAACTTCGGGAGATAGTGGAGGACGGGGAAGCCTGGAGTGCTGCAGTTCATGGGATTGCAGAGTCAGACATGACTGAGCGACTGAATGGCAATATTGAGGCAGTATAGCACCTCTGGCCCAGACCCTGTCCCCAGGGATCCCCCTGGTTAGTCACTTCTGTCCTGTCACCCTTAACTTTTTTCCCTCCTGGATAAATGTCCCCCAAAGATGTAATTTCCTACACCCCTCCCCTCTTAGCCACCTCTTCTGGGCCCCTTTCCTCTGTCTGCTTGTTAGTCGAGCATCTCAGTTTACCACTCATGGAAATGGGTCTGGTGTCATTCACACTATCATGTGCTATTTCTGTTCTGTTAGCCATTCCCCTTGTTTGCATCATTAATTTATCTACTAAATGAATAATTCGAGGGGAACCATCACTCTTGCCCCGTGAGTGTCGGGCACTCAGGTTTGGTTTTCCTGGAGCCTGTCTGCAGCCAGAGCCCATGAAGCCTGTTCCTAGAAGTCCTGGGAGGGACTCTGCTTGCCTGCTCGCTGGGCTGTGGCTGCAGACACCACGTGCAGGCTCCCTAGTTCCTTGGCCTGCAGAGGGCAGACCTGTGGTGTAGCCCAGAGCTCAGGACCCGGGAGCCTCCTGGGGGGGCCCCCCTCCTGCTTGCCCTGGTCTGTCCCTGCCCAAGTGGCTGGAGCCTGCAGCTTTATATACGCTGGACAGTTGTGTGACTCATTCCTCGGCAGCCCCTCCGATGGGGAAGTGAAACGGCTGCACCTGGTGAGGCTTGACCTCTGGGTGACAGCGGAAGTAACTGTGCAAACGCAGGGCTCACTGCCTCCGAGGGAGAAGCCCTCTGCGCAGCCAGGCTATGAAGAAAGCTGTCACCTGGCCTGGCCTGGCCCCATGTGGCTCCAGGCTGGGGGCTCTGGTAACGGTTTCTCTTTCCTTCTCCCCTCCCCCTCCCACTTTTCTTGGTGACAGCTGAAAGTAGCCGTGGTCACAACTGAGAGGGCCAAACATTTTTACAGCCCCCGGGATGTTCCTGTCACCCTCTACAGCGACGCTGATGAATGGGAGGTCAGTGCTGGGCCCCTGGGCTGGGTTCCCTCATGTCTGTATCAGCGGGACAGGACAGTCCTCCCTGCAGCCTATGGTCCTGGCGGCCAGAGCAGACGGGGTAGGCTCAACTCCGCGGTCAGGGCCTCTGGGCAGAGGCGATGAGGAAAACATCTGTCTAGCTTCTGGCCTGCAGGAGGCCCACAGTCTCCTCCCACCCCAGGCAGAGCTCAGCTTTGGCCCCGTGCCCGGGGTTGAGTGTCCTTGTACTTATCTGGGCTGATGAAACCACAGAGGAGCCCTGTTCCCACCACCCTCATCCACGTGGCTCCCAGCGTCGGGGCCGCCGGGAACGCCTCACTTCCCACGGCTGCCGGGCTCCCCTGCTGCTCTCCCGCGCCGGGGCGGGCACTGGATTCACCAGACGTCGAGTGTGGGCCCCACAGGGGTGCCCTGCCAGGCATTTTTAAACATTCTCAGCTTAGAACATTTCTGGCTGGCCCGTCTCCCCCACCCCGCCCCCTCCTTTTCTCACCGCCCAGAGCCTTTCCCCTGGCTTGGACAACCCAAGCATCCGCCTCAAGCAGACAGGCCAGGACTTCCCTGCCAGATGTCAGTTCTCTTGAAAACCAAACCATAAAGGGAATAGCTCAGAGAGACAAGGAGCGTTTGTTTCCTCAGGCCTGGTTTCTCTCAGGCCGTTGGTGCCACAGCCAGGGTTCACCAGCATAGCTGCAAAAGGGGTGGCAGGGAACTGGGGTGGGGGCATTCGGGTGGTCTCCCTTGGGTCCCTGACTCAGTGTCCCGGGTCTGTGGCGACCCTCAAACCGCTCCGGCCCCTCCTCCCTCCACCCTGAGAGTGGCCGGCCCAGTGACCCCACTTACCTTTGCTCTGCCAGATGTGGAAGTGCCGATCGGACCCGGTTCTCCACATCGACCTGCGGAGGTGGGCGGACCTTATGCTGGTGGCGCCTCTCGATGCCAACACTCTGGGGAAGGTGGCCAGTGGCATCTGTGACAACTTGCTTGTGAGTGACTCGCTGGGCCTGCCTCCCTCCCGGGGCCGTGTTCACTGTGTGCGGGCTGCAGGCTTCTTCTGGACAGTCTTCTCACCTGGGGATCCCTGTGTGGTGGGCGGGTTTGCTCAGAATACAGTCCCCTGGACCACCCTCCACCCGGCGTCACCTGTGCTCCGGCAGGTGGCCAGATGGCCTGGGTCCTGATGGGTGGACTCGACTTGCGAGTGCCCTCTGAGGTGTCCGCCTCTCAGGCCCCTGGGCGCTCATGTCCATGGGCTGCCCTCCTGATACTTTCCTGCTGGCCTCCCTGCCCGGCTCTGTGGCCGGTCCCCGTTAGCTCTGCCTTCCCACTAGGACCTGGACATCCACGGGGCAAACAGATAAGAGTGTTTACCTCCTCATGGATCTCCCAGGCACACTTATCTCTCCTGTACTTTTAACCACAAGGCTGAGCGGTAGCTTCCCTGAGATTGTGGAATGTTAAAGGGAACGAAAGGAGACAGGGCAAGAGGCTCGAGGTGGAGGAGAGGAAGAGAAGCCCAGCTGTGGAGTGGGGATCCTCTTTGGCCTGAGGGACCTCCAGGGAGCTGCTGTCCTTAAGGAACCTTGGTTTACATGAGCATCCTGGGAAGACTGGGTGTGTTCCCTATCCTTCCCACCTCTTTCGTATCACCCCCCTTCCCTCATTCATCCAGCTTTTACCTGCCAGGGACCAGGCCCTATGTGGACAGACACACAGGACGCAGGGCGCTGACAGTCTGGAAGGAGAGGGTTTTTGGCCTGTGCTCTGGTATGTGGTATGTCAGTCCTTTGACAATGGAATCACCACGTTGCACAGTATTGGGCATACAGTAGGCATTCGGTAAAGGCTTATTGCATGTATGAGGTAATCAGTAATTTTACTTCAGCTAACAGCAGAAGGTTTTTTCAGAGTTTGATATGATGAAGTCACTAACGAAGCTGGGTCGAGGTTTTGGGGGTTAGACAGGGGGTGAGTCTCTCTGTTTGCTTGTTGATGGGTGCTTAAGGTATTTCTCGAAGAAGCTGCTAGTGATTTAAGCATCATTTGAATCAGAGCACAGGTGATCAGAAGTAGAGCAACACACAGATCGTGTGGCAGCAGCAGGGGTGGGGAAGTGCCGAGGAGGGCGGGCTTGGGCTGCGTTGTCAAGAACACCTCCCGGTGGGGCTGCTGCCTGGCTGACAGGACATCAGGGTCAGGCCGCTGGTCACTTTCATCTAAGTGCGTCAGCACTGTGTGTAATCAGCACCATCTCACCAAATGCCCGGGCTTTCCCCTGGCTGGTCAGCAGCCAGCTGATGTGACAAGGCACACTGACCTCTAGGAGCTAAGCCCCGGCCTGGGCCGACTCTGAGAGCTCCTTGCTCGCTCCTGAAAGCTCTGCTTTCCTCTTTTCTTCAGAGCTGCCAGAGCTCCCTGGAATCTTTGGAGTTCCCACCTACTGAGTTGGCTGAGCAGTAGAATATGTTCCCAAGACCAGGCCTGAGGCCCTGTGCCTCAAAGGTTTCACTTGAAGGTGCAAGTATTTCAAAGAACCACAAATCCTACAAAGTTTAAGCTCTTGTCATCATGGTCTGTGGCTCTGTCCTCTCTCGAAAAATGTTTTTTCCTTATATCCTCCCAAAGGAGCTTGCCCTGCTTCCCCCCTCCTTCAAACCTTCTCCTTGACATTGGGGTGCACACTGTCCAGGTCTTGGGGTGCACTGGAGCTGTGTGCTAGGTATGAACCTACATTCCCAGTCTCTGGGCCGTGGGCCTGGGTGACGTGCATCTCTCTCTGCCCTCTGGCCCACTCAGGCTCTGGCCCTTCTTTGTGCTAAATAACCAAGCAGATCCAGAAAGAGGAGATAACTTCCCTGGGTCACCCGTCCAGCTGGCAGCTGGTCTTCTATTCCAGATCCAGGCCTTCTCTCTGCCCAAGCGGATTCCCAGGGGCAGAGCCTGAGGTGCTACATACAGCCTTGGCCAAACAGAAATGACCATGGCAACTGATGCCTCCTTTCAGCCCTCCTGCTGCCAGAAGGTTTGGAGGAGTTGTGGTTTGTCCGGGAAGCGCTGAGCTTTGTGATGAGATGGGAAAAACTGGAGACACGTGGGGCACAGAGGGGTTGAGTTTGTGTTCTGGTGGGTGTGCTTTGCTTTGAGGGCATTTAGAAACCCCAGCCCTGCCACCACCCACCTCACACGGAGTCAGGGGACTCCTCTAGGTATGCTCGCGGCTTCTGCAGAAGCAGCAGGTGGCACGGGGCCAAGAGGAAGTGTGGACTGAAACTGTCCACTCACAGCCGGGTTGCCTCACCGCGAGGACTTGGTGGGGAAACAAGCGCTGTGTCTGAGATGACGCTAGCAGCCAGGGCCTGAGGCTGTGTGCTGACCCGCTTCCTTCCTGTCACAAGAGAGGGCAGGGGCCCTGAGGAGGGCAGGCATTTTCCCTGGCCCGTCCGTGGCATTGTTCTCTGGACTCCCCCTCTATTCCCAGACAGGCTCCCCTTCAGGGAAGGGGTGTGCCCACCACTGGCTCCCTGAGGGGCCCACAGCCCAGTCAGAGGTGCCTGGAGCGGTCAGAGCCCAGGGGAGTACACCACTGTGGGCCCCAGAGCTTATTTCCCTCCGAGGCAGCCTCTGGCCCAGGGAGCCTGTCTGTAATAATAACAGGACCTGCTATTTCTGGAGCCTGTATTTGTGCCAGGCCTGTGCAAAGAGCTTTATAAGCATTCTCATCCTCCATCCTCACGACCACCCAGGGAGAGGGCTTTTGCAGAGAGGAACCCCAGACTCCTATCATGAAAGGACTTGTTCAAGTTCTCATGGCTAGTCACAGCAGAGAGCACGGCAAGATTTGAACCCAGGTCCATGTGATTGCAAAGCTCACAGCACTGAAGACTCTGTGAGCTGGTCTGTCCTTTTCATAGCTGCTCTGGTATTTACTTAGAGGGGCCTGACACTGGGAGGTAGTGAAACTACACAGCGCAGTGGAAGACAGCATGGGTGTTGTGCAGAGCTTCACCCCGGATCATTGTCTGGGTGTCACCTTCGGTAATGGCTCACCTCCTGGAAGTGCAACTTTCCCTCAGTGAAATGGGACAGCAGCTTCTTTACAGGGTCACAGTGCGGGCTCATGAGATAACAGGTGGGAGAGGGTTTGGTCCCATGGAATCTGTTCTCATGGCCACACTTTAGTTGGCCTCAAGTAGAGCTAATGTGGGGTAGATGTGCCCACCTGCAGGGCAGCCTGGTCCTCAGCTTTGCGAGAGCCACTGCAAGGTGTGGCTGGCTATAGGGAAGACAGATGCTTGGGCACCAGGAGCCCTTTCTACACAGAAGTGGAGGTATGCTTGGAGGTGGCTGGGCCATGGCCAGCATTAGCGGAGCAGCTCCTATATGTCAGGCCCTGTGTCAGAGCCTGGGGGGAGGTGAGAAGGACCCAGAGACACATCCTCGAAGTAATGAGACAGCAGACAGTGGCCCCCAGTCACCCCGGGCCCACGGCTGGCTGTGGCCTGGACGCGGTGGGTAACATGTGGGAAGTCTGGGGAGGGGTGGCAGGCAGAGCAGCAGGCATGCCCCTCCTTCTTCACAGACCTGTGTCATCCGGGCCTGGGACCGCAGCAAACCCCTGCTCTTCTGCCCGGCGATGAACACCGCCATGTGGGAGCACCCCATCACCGAGCAGCAGGTGGGCCAGCTCAAGGCCTTCGGCTACATCGAGATCCCCTGTGTGGCCAAGAAGCTGGTCTGTGGAGACCAAGGTGGGTGTCTGGCCAGGCTTACAGCTCATTCCTGCAGCCTCAGCTCCCAGCCCGTTGTGACCTCCAGCTCAGCTCTCTCACCTGGGAAATGGAAGTGGTAATTCCTCCCTCTTGGAGTTGTTAGGTAACGTGCCTAGTATCCTCCCTGGCATGCAGCCCGAACAGTTCAAGGTGGTGGCTGTAACCATTCCTGGGGCCTGTCCTGGGCGGGGTGTCTCTGATGGAACTCAATGGATCTGGCTCTGGCTTGGTCCTGGCCTTCTCAGGTACTGGGCTCTGGGTGGCACACTTGGGGAGCTCTGGGCAGGGGTGAGTGGGAGATGGTCCGCTGCCCCGGTGTGCAGGGCCACAGAAGAACTCTGCTCCCTAGGTATGGGGGCCATGGCTGAGGTGGGCACCATTGTGGATAAAGTGAAAGAAGTCCTCTCCCAGCACGGCGGCTCCCAGCAGAGTTGAGCCCAGGATTTCTGTCCCCCGTGTCCCTCTGAACTCAGGAGGTGTTTTCAGGCCAAGTCAGTGAAGAAAGTGGACTTTGCCAAAATATGGTGAAGACCTCTGCTTTTGCCGAGTAGTGGTCTGGCCTGGGCCTGCTCTGGAGCTTCCCAAGGGCCTGACCTCAGGTTAAAGTAGACCAAAGGCCCAGGTCCCAGCTTCTACAAACCAGGAGACACCCGCTTTCCCGAGTTCCTCCCCACCTTTTCCTGGGGTGGGCGCAGCAAGCCAGAGGACAAGCTGCAGAAGTGTGCCTGTGCTCTGGGAAGGGGGCCTAGGAGTGACCGAGAAACCTAATCCGACGTCGTGCCCAGGTCCTGCCTTTAGAAGGAGCGACTTGACAGCACCACAGCATCAGCTGGAGACCCCGGGCCCGTGGAGCTTCATCTCCTCAGTGGGCACAGGGAAGCCTGCGAGTTGGCCAGACCTGGAGATTTCCTCAGACCATGCTGTGAGATTGAGGCTGAGAATAAAGAAAAGTGACCTTCTGAGAGACTCCTTCCTTGGCAGCCTGTCTGTGGTTTTAGAGGTCAGAGGCTGGGGAAGGGTCTAGGCTGGCAACTGACCAGCACTCCTTAGTCCTCACATCATTTGGTGGTTTGGGGCAAAGGACTCTGAAGCCAGACAGCCTCTCGTTCCGATCCCAGCTCTGCTGCGTGCCAGCAGTGGGACCTCAGCTTGGGGCTCAGCCTTTCTGACCCTCACTTTCCTCATCTGTATTATCCTACCCTCATGGAGTTGTTGAGAGGACTTAATAAGATAATGTGTATAAAATGCCCACCCTATTGCCTCTCACCCTGGAGGAGGGCATGGCAACCCACTCTAGTATTCTTGCCTGGAGAGTCCTCTGGACAGAGGGGCCTAGCGGGCTACAGTCCATGGGGTTGCAAAGAGCTGGACATGACTAAAGCGACTAATACTTTCACTGCCTCTCACATAGTAAATGTCAGATAAAATGGAAGTTACAACCAGATACGTATTCATACCAGTGAGCTTTTCTAATGTTTACTGAAATAGACTGTGTCATTTTGGGAAAAACAAAATCATGGACGGTAAGCTGATGTGCACTTTATATAAGTGACAGGCACACAGCCAGCAGGGTTGGAACCTGCCCTGGAACCCAGGCCCCTTGCTTCCTGGTGTCATCCTCATGAGCTTTGCTGTGCCTGAGATGGGGCCTCAGTGTCTGTGCCTGCCTCCACAGCAGCATATTCCAGAGATAACAAGCTCTGCCCCAGGAGCCCTCTGCTACCCCTGCCTTTGACCCACTGCTGTCTGCTGGCTGCGTGGGGAGGAGCTTGTTTGACTGGAGCTGAGGTTGGGGCTGGCTTTTGGCCTTCTTGCCTTCCAGGCTGGTGTGAGTGAGTATCCCCCTGCATGCCCTCAGACCGCTGAAGGGTAGAAATGCCTTGGGAGGGCCCCAAGTTGGACCATAAAGAAGGCTGAGCACCAAAAAATTGGTGCTTTTGAAATGTGGTGTTGGAGAAGACTCTTGAGAGTCCCTTGGACTGCAAGGAGATCAAACCAGTCAATCCTAAAGGAAATCAACCCTGAATATTCACTGAAAGGACTGATACTGAAGCTGAAGCTCCAATACTTTGACCACCTGATTTGAAGTGCGGACTCATTGGAAAAGACCCTGATGCTGGGAAAGATTGCAGGCAGGAGGAGAAGGGGACGACAGACGATGAAATGGTTGGATGGCACCACCGACTCAATGGACATGAGTTTGAGCAAGCTCCGGGGGACTCTGGGAGATGGCAGACAGGGAAGCCTGGTGTGCTGCAGTCCATGGGGTTGCAAAGAGTCAGACACAATTGAGCGACTGAACAACAGGAGGCCTGCTGGTGGTAACCAGGGCTGCCTCCAGCAGCCTCCAAGAGCCTTTATCTCTGTGATAAAGAGATCCTTTTATCTTCACCAAGTGATCCTTTGGGATAAAATTGCCTTAGGGCACTAAAAAAAAGAACCAACTTCTTTTGCTGGGTTGGGGGTCGGGCATGGAGAGGCTCTGGATAACTGAAATCCAGACGCAGTCCCAAAGTTCTGTTTACGTGCAGTCTGACTTCCTTCTGTCCACATCACCCTTCCTTTCCCTCAGCAACCTCCTAATGAATGGTGAGACTTCCAGTTTTTAAAAAGATCTTTTTCTCCGCGCTGCATACAGCATGTGGAATCTTAGTTCGCCCACCAGGGATGGAACCCACGGCCCCTGCATTGGAAGCTTGGAGTCTTAAGCACTGGACCACGAAGGACGTCCCCTAAGACTTCCGGTTTTAACAGAAAGTGCCGCAGCATGCTTGCTATGTACAAGGCTCCGTGCTGAGCACTTTAGGGGGGACCGTTGCTCAGGAAACCTGCTACAAGATGCCTGTTTTAAAATGTCACAGGAGTAGAGAAATTCATAGGCCTGTCTGCTCAGAGCAGGACTGAGCCTTGTTGACTGGAAGGAAAGAGATGTTCCAGGGCCGTGGGCCAGCGAGGAGTCCACCACTCCGCCGTCGCAGTCCTGCATTCTGAAGGAGTGAGGATCTGGATGAACGGGCAGGGGCTGGAGAGCCCGCCTGCTCCCTGAGCCACGCTGGAGCAGAGGAGGGGCAGTTAGGGCCCTGGCTGCATTTACCCCGCCGCCAGCGGGGTGCTGAGGTGGGAGTGACAACCACCACCTTCCCCAGGAAAAAGCTCTTGAAGTTGTCATCATCTTGGGTCGACATGTTTCTCAGAGAAGGTGCTAGCTTCGCGGATGATTTTTATAGAATTCTGGAAGCTTGGTAGAATAGAACATTTGGTCTGAAATTCTTGCTGTTTGGAGTCTCTCTAGGCTGCCATGGCTGCTGCTGGGCAAGAGGCGGAAGCCTCCAAGGCCCTGCCTCCGCTCTGGACCGACTCCAGCTCATCCTCCACACGGCTGATGTGTCCCCCTGCCACCTCCCCCTGACTTCCAGGCAGTATCCTCTTGGCCCTCTGTGATCTGGCCCCTGTCTGCTTCCTAGCTCTTCCCCTACCACACACCAACCCTGCGGGGCTCCCTGTCTTCTTGCCAGACTGGACAACCTTGGCTGAGCCCTGTTGCTTCTTGCCTTTGCATATGCTTTTCCACTTTTACTGGAAGACCATTCTCCTGGCTGCTTCCCACACACCTCCAGATTTACCTGGATGCCACTGCCTTTGGAAAGCCTTGCTGGCCAACTCAGGCAGGATGAGGTGGTCCTAGCCCAGGTTCCCATTGTGCCCCATCTTGTTTATTATACTATGGAATTGCAGCAGTCATTCTGTGTCTCCCTGAAACTGGGGTCTCCTGGAAGGCAGGAGTTGTCCTGTTCCTCAAAAAACCTGGCAATTCATTCCAAGCTTTTTGTACAGGCAGAATTTTTAAAAGCTGTGTGTTGGGGGCTGGAGGGGGATGAAGGAGGGGCTGTCTTGCTCCTTTGGCACCCAACCCAGGAGCCATAAAAGCAAAGACTGATAAATTTGACTACAGAAAAACAATTCCACCTAGCAGTAGCCCAAAGGCAAGGTTCCCAGGTGGCACAGTGGTAAGGAATCCGCCTGCCAATGCAGGAGACACAAGAGACTGGGTTCAACCCCTGGGTTGGGAAGATCTCCAGAGAAGTTATATTCATTTACACTCCTACCAGCAAAGTATGAGGGTGCCATTTCCTTGCCCTCACCAACCTAGTAAGTTGAAAACCCTCATTTCAGTTAGAAATCCCCTCTCTTTCCAGAGCCACGGGTGTGGCGGAGGCCTTCACCGTAGCCTGGCTTCCCTGACTTAGCCCCTGGCTTCCTCCCCGGCCCCAGCTCCTCAAGTCTCCAGTCTGTCCTGCATGTACCATGCAGCAGATGTTTATCATACTCCACACTCAGCATGAGGCTGCCCCGCTGTACAGCTCCTGACCCCCCAGCATGCAGAGTCCAGGACCCCCCCTCCCAGGTGCCCACATCAGCACGTGGCAGCGTGTCTCTACCCTCTGCCCCTGTTTTTGCTCTGCTGGCCCTCCAGGGAGCACCAGCCTGAGTGCCACTCCCTCCAAAAGGCATCGCCTGGCGCCTCTCAATTCTGAAAACTCTCATTTCAGTGTGACATTTTGTCTGAACAAGTCTATTACAGAAGCATTGCATATGGTAGTAAAGGACTGGAAACACTCTGGCCATCTAACAACTGAAGGTTGGTTAATGTGGGACTTACCTAGTGGTCGAGCGGTTAAGAACCTGCCTTGCAATGCAGGGGACGTGGTTATCGGTCCCTGGTCAGGGAACTTGAGATCCCACATGCCGTGGGGCAACTGAAGCCGGAGTGCTGCAACTGCCGAGCCCATGTGCCACAGCTAGAGAGTCCAGGTGCCGCAACAGAAGACCCTGCGTGCTGCGACTGAGACCTGACGCAGCCAAGTAAACAAGTGCATTTTTTAAAAGGTTGGTTGGTTAAATAAATCAGGGTCGTCCTTGCACGGGAACATTGCACAGCCACAGTGAGGAAGCTCTCTAGGTTTGACCTGGAAGATGTCTGAGATACGTTATTAAACAAAACGCAAGATGGAGAGCAATATATATTGCATGTTAACTTGTGTATTAAAAAAACAAAACACAAAACGAGAGAAAATGAGGATCTGTTTGCTAGAATACCTATTGAAAAACAAGAATTCAGTCCATTGTTTGCCTCGCAGCAGGGGAGCTGAGTGGTTGAGAAACAAAGGTAGGCAGCTGACTTCATTTTAAGTTTTGAGCCAGATGAATATATTATCCACCACAAAAGCCATAAATACACATATTTTTTAAAGGGTTCCCTCTTCCCTTTATCCAGAAGTTCTTAAAAATGACTTGGCAGGGAGTTGATGCAAAAGACTTGGCAGGGGTATCTGGAGATTTCCATCAAGGCCTTTGGAGTAGAAATGGTCTGTTTTTCTTGTCATGAGCTAATAATAGAGGAAGATGACTTCTGAGTATCTCTGGGTGCTCCTTATAAGTTTTTGAGGTCCCTGATCTCAAGGAGCTAATGGTCTTATGGGAAGAAGACTCAAGGCTTTAAAACAGTTTTAACAATCAAGTGATGGAGAAAATAAAAAGTGAAACTGTTTGACATAGTGATTGCCGTGATTCAGAATTGAGAAGCAGCCAGGCGATTACCTTTTGGAGGGAGTGGTGCTCAGGCTGGTGCTCCCTGAGCGGATTGCAGGGATTTCCTTCACGATGTCACGATGTGAAGGAAAATCAGCAAGACTAAAGTGTTAGGCTTCCCTTGTAGTTCAGTTGGTAAAGAATCTGCCTGCAATGCAGGAGACCTGGGTTCAGTTCCTGGGTCGAGAAGATCCCCTGGAGAAGGAAATGGCAACCCACTCCAGTATTCTTGCCTGGAGAATCCCATGGACAGAGAAGCCTGGCAGGCTATAGGTCATGGGGTCGAAAGAGTCGGACACAACTGAGCAACTAAACCACCACCACAGAAAGTGTTAAAACCACAGTCCTTTAATGGCAAGGAGGGGGAAGGAGAACTTAATTACAATTGTGTGCCTGGTGGTGCAAGACTTATTAACGGTTCCCCAGTCCCACCCACTAAAAAGAATTTTGCTTTGGGACTTCTTGGTGACCCAGTGGTTAAGAATCCTCGTTCCAACACAGGGGATGCTGGTTCGATCCCTGATGGGGGAACCATGGCTGTATTCTCTGTTCTGTACAGTTATCCTTGTGGCTTATTTATTTTATACATCGTAGTTCCCCGATAGCTCAGTTGGTAAAGAATCCGCATGCAATGCAGGAGACCCCAGTTTGATTCCTGGGATGGGAAGATCCGCTGTAGAAGGGATAGGCTACCTGCTCCAGTATTCTTCAGCTTCCCTTGTGGCTCAGCTGGTAAAGAATCTGCCAGCAATGGGAGAGGCCTGGGTTTGATCCCTTGGTTGGGAAGATCCCCTGGAGAAGGGAAAGGCTACCCACTCCTGTATTCTGGCCTGGAGAATTCCACAGACTCTATAGTTCATGGGGTCGCAAAGAGTCGGACACGACTTAGCAACTTTCACTACAGTTTTGAAACAGGAGGGAAGGGGGCAGGGCACGACCTTTAAAAGAATAATATAAACCAAGGATATGACATAAACTGGTTAGAACCAAATAGGTCCAAGGTGGTGGACAACTCCACTTCCACTAGACCTTGAGCCTCAGTATAAGCTCATTGTAACACATTAGCATGCTGCATGACACAGCCACAGGGGCCGTGACAGTTGTAAGGCCAACCACAAAGGTCAAAAGTAGGCAGTGGCCCCAATCCCGGAAACTCCTACCCCTTCCCCAAAATAGCTGGAATATTCCTCCCACTCATTAGCCTGTAAAATTACCCACCCCTATAAAAAACCCTATATCCTGGTGCTGCTCTCACCTTCCGAGATGGCCCACACTCTGTAGAGTGTGTTTCTCTCTAAATACTTCTTACCTATCACTTTGTCTCTCACTGATTCCTTTCTGTGATGAGACATCATGAATTTAAGTCCTGAGACGAGGAGTGATCTCAGTTAAAAGACCATGAGTCCAAGTCCCAATCTGAGTTACAGTTTCAGTTTGCATCTCCTCATCCCCTGTCCCTATCTTTTCCCTTCCCACTTTTCCCACTGGAAATCACTAGAATACTAGGTCTTTTAAATTTCTTTGCCAGTGTGTGCTTCTCTGGTGTGTTGACGTTGCAGGATTGAGCCATATGAAGCCCTGGATTGTATCTGGGTTAATGTGTATGCATTGTGTGGTCCTTATACTGCTGAGCATTTCATTGAACTCTAAACACAAAGCCTCATAATAGAATCAACTAGTATATTTAATTCCATTTTATAGATGGCAAAGTGAAGGTCACCCAGCCAGTTTCTCTTTCTTCCCTGAAGCCACCTGCAAATAGGCTGCTGCCGCTGCAGAACGGAACTTCCATCCTCATTAGCATTTACCTCCCTGGGACCTGTGGAAACACCCCCTCCCCCACACACCACCACCACCAGATACCCTTTTTCAGTCCCAATTTAGCAGCTGCTTCTTTACATTTCCCATCCTGTAGCTTCCCTTATACATACACTGTGGTTTCTTGGGCAGCACAAAAATCCGAAATGTCACGCAACTGCCTCTGAACAAAGAGCCCTAGAGTCAGCTCCCAGTGACTGACAGCTTGTTTACATCAAGAGCTTCCTGGTGGAACCAAATATTCCATAATATTCGAGGCAGGCTTGGTGCTGCCTGGGGCAAGGCAAGGGGAAGGAGCAGGCCAGGAGAGCTGCTAGCTGTCTAATAGCAAAGGAATGCCAGTGGTATCACAGTAGGCGGCTGTGAGGGCAAGGGCCAGATGGGAGATGAGAACTTCCCGGCCTTTGGAGGACAGCTGCTAATCCAGGTGTGATCTAGGAGCATGCCAGTTACTTGCTGTAACAGGCTGGCCTCATGGCAGCTTTATCTGCTGCAATGACATGGTTACTGTTTGCCTGCTGGCCCAGATAGCAGGTCACTGGGACTGGAGGCCCCGCAGACTCCTTTTGGGACCTCTGGATTCCTGGAAAAGTAGGGGGGGTAGAGTTCAAAGGTGCCTTCTGTTTGTGTGGGCAAGGTAGATGAGGGCTGAAGGGTTTCCGGCTATAGCGATTGGCTTGGAAGCCGCCCGTAGAAACACGTGGATGCACGCAGGAAGGAGAGGCTGGAATGCTCCTCAGGGCCTGCAGGGAGCTTGGGGGTGGAGGTGAAAATCATTTCTTACTTTGGGGAGAGATCAGTGCTTGGGGGCTCATATGTCACTGGGAGCTTCTGAAAACCACTCTCTTTGGTAGCGGAGAAGTTGAGCTCTGGAGCCCCACAACGGGGGTGGAGGGGAAGCTGGCATGATGGGAACCAGGGAGGGAAGGCCATAGAAGGGTGCTCATGTTTATCTAGCACCTGACCTTTGCCAGACACGTGGTTTGCTTACCTTATCTCATTTCATCCTCTAGCAGCCTTCAAGATAGGCATTGCTATCCTTATTAAAAATAATAATAATAATAATAACCTGAAGCTCAGAGAGAAGGAAATAAAAATCCTCCCAACTGCATACCAAGCCATGGCCTCTTAGAAGGGAAAGGAGAATGTGTTATGAAGCTGCTCACATAGACTGGACCTGAGCTGGGAATGGAGAGAGGTGCAGGTAGGCTGACCATGCATCTTCTTGTTGAAGGCGGGCTCTTCTGAGAATGAAAAGGGGCAGTAAATATGCCAGGACAATAGGCATCAAGTGGGACTGTCCTGGGAAAACCAGGATGCGTGGCCCCCCTACCACAGAGCACCTGAAGGAAGTGCTGTTCAGAAGCCATACCCTGTGAAGTCACAGCTACCATTTATGATGTAATCCTCATAGCAATTCCTAAGGGAGAGTGTATTATCCCATTTGACAGATGAACAGACTGAGGCTCAAAAGCATCACTTCACTTTCTCAAGGTCCCACAGCTTTTAAGTGGGGAAGATCTGGCTGGCTGCAAGTCCTGGTTCTTGCTGTGAGTCACGCTGCCTCCCAGGCTCAGGGCCTTTGGAGGAAGACCAGAGAAAGAGACCGACTGGAGAAGCAGAGGTAAAGGGCTTGGGTCTTGGAGTGTGACAGACCCTGTGACAGCCTCTGTGTGGCCTCTTTCAGGACTTCTGTGAGCACTGGCTGGGGACAGTGGGGTGCTGGGGCAGGGTGGAGGCCCCAAAGGCTTCTGCAGCCTGGACCTCCAGGGGGCAGTGGCCTAGGCCAGAATTTCTAGGGAAAAGAAAAAAAATCATCATTGTGTTGCCGCATGTCCATGACTGGTGAACAGGAACACTGAGAAATTGAATGGTAGGTATCCTGGAGTCAGGACTGTCCCCTCTGGTCTATCGACCCCTTTTCCTTCCAGCTTAGTCCCTCTGGGGCTCCTGGAGAGACTGTGAGGGTTTGGGATGTAGAAATACTCTAGGTCGGGGGCAGAAAGCCTGAAAGGTCACGCACATGTGGAGGGTTTGTGAGCCTTGGGGTTAGTTCCTGCTCAGTTCTCCAGCCAGCCTGACATTCCAGGAATGGATCAGCAGCCATAACAGACAATGGAGGGCCCGGTCCAAACTTCAGATGACCTTTGCAGGCTCCTTAACTCATTGCGTCACAGGTGGATGGGCAGGGAATTGGACACTGGTCATCCCGCCAGTCAGAACACACCACCTCTGTGCTCTCAGACCTGGGCTGGCAGGACTGATAAGGGAAGAGAAGTCCCTGCCCTCAGGGATGACGAGTCGGCATGGGGTACTTCCCTCAAGAACAGTAGCCTGTGGCCTCTGCAAGTTAATGTTGCATAATCAAGGGCTGATCATGTTTCTTCGTTCATAAAAAATCTTTTAAAAAAAATTAAGACTTCATTTTTTAGAGCAGTTTTAAGTTTACAGGTAAAGTGAGTGGAAAGTGCAGAGAGTTTACATCCACCTTCCTCTCCTACATGCACAATCTCCCCATATTCATTCATTTCTCAAATTCTGTGTTCCACACACTGTCGTGGACCAAAGGCCCAGCCCTATCATCAAGGAACAGGGAGGGAGGAAGGGATGGAGGTAAGTAGGCCTAGGGTGCCAGGGGAGCCCAGCAGAACAGTCCACCCAGCCTGCAGGGGTGGTCTGAGGAGTGAGGAAGGACCTCAGAGGAAGTTCCCAAAGTGTTAGTATCTCAGTTGTGTCCGACTCTGCAACACCACGGACTGTGTAGCTCACCAGGCTTCTCTGTCCATGGGATTCTCCAGGCAAGAATGATGGAGTGGGTTGCCATGCCCTCCTCCAGGGTCTTTTCCCAAACCCAGGAATTGACCCTGCATTGCAGGCAGATTCTTTACCATCTGAGCCACCTGGGAAACCCAGAGGAGGTTCCACCTGGGCTGAATTCTAAGGGTGTGGGCATTAGCGAAGAGTAGGGATGGCAAGATTGGGGTGCAGTGTGTACAAAGGCCTGGGGCCAGAAGGCACACCTGACCCAGATTCTGTAAAGCCCAAAGCTAACCGGTTTAGTCTGAGGAGGAAGGGTCCAGGTAGGCCAGAGTCGGTGGGAGGGGCTTACCAGTGTGGGTGGGGCCAGCACTGGCCCTTGAAATAGAAAGCTCAGGTACTGGATTGTGCAATTTGTGGCTTTAAATGTGTCCTGAAGATGCTTCAGGGATTTTCACTGTTGCCTCAAGTACCAGCCCCTTGAGAACAGGATGGGTTTTTCTGGTGGCCTGGGGCTAACCCCTGCTTCGCTTCTTCCCAGATACAGCCTTGACCAACAGTCTCACATCTCACAAGGAAGCAGACAAAGCCCAGCTGGCAAAAGTAAGGGGCCTAGAAGGTTTTCTCGGATCGTGTCAGGTTTTCTCCATTTATTCATCCCTGATGGTAGTTCCAAGGGAAGAGGGGTACGAGGAAAAGGAAGCCTTTTTTAATAGAGCAGGCTGACCAAGGCACAGGGAGAGCAAGGACTTGGACCCCTGTCCGCAGCATTCAAGAGGCAGCGCCTGAGCCCGCTGGGAGGGGCAGCCACCAGGACCAGATTAGGGGAGGATGCCGCGTGCAGCTGAGCCTCAGAGCCTTGTTCACTTGGTTAGAAAGTGCAGACAGTAAAGTATGCCTTTTCCTTGTGGCTCTGAAAGAGGAATGATGATGAAGGGGCTCTGAGGTCATCAGAGAACAAAGATAGTCCTGAACTAGACTAGACTGGAGAATTCCCAAAGGAATCCTGCAGTAAGAGCCAGACCTCTTCCCCACCCCGACGGCTCTGCCTGCAGCCAAGGAGCCCCGTCTGGTGATGAGAACCTGCCTGTTAGAAGTCTTGGGCTGTGAATACGCCCCTCTCACCAGCTTCCGGGGGAGGAGACTCACCTGTGCTGAGCCCTGGTGCTAGGCCCTTTGCACACAAGACTTGTACTTCATCGGTCATCCTGCGAGGTGCGCACTGCTGCCATCCCCATCTTAGTGGTGAGTAAACTGAAGCTGGGGGAGGTGAAGTGACTCACCAAAGGAACAAACTGGTGGTAGTGGGTGGAAGGGGATAAGGTGAGCAGAGGCCCAACGGGACAGGGCCTGGGGCCAATAGCAGTTGGCTGTGGGAAACCAAGGGAAACCTATGAAATGAGAACTTTCTTTCTCATGAGCTGAAGTAAACATACAACGCACTTCGCTTCCCCCAAAGTTTGGGCTGTATTAACAGTGGCATGGCATGCAGGTCAAAGGAGGAGATTGTTCCTCCTTCTGACTGAGACTACCTGAAGGGCTAGGATCCTTTCAGGGCCCCCAACGCTAATAGCCACAGAAGAGCCAGCACACTGTACCAGACCAGATGGACAGGGAGGAGCAGCCTGGGGAGACCGGGATAGCCTAGACCTCTGAGGAATCTCCTGGAGGCAGAGTCCAGCCCCATAGAGGGAAAAACATCCTGGAACTTAGGAATTATGAAAATGGAGTGAAAAATATGAGGTAGTGAGCCTCTTATGCTGGGAGCAGATGCCGGAGGACCAGAGATGCGGACAGGGCTCCTGCCTAGCCTAACAGGTGGTCTAGATTCAGCCCTCACATTGACGGAGCACATAGTGTCCACCTTTCCACCACACATGTCCAGCAAACACAGGGTTTTAGGCCACACAGATGGTGAGGCTGACCCTGCCTAGCCTGGGCCGGGCTCTAGGTTTGTTCTGCAGTTCTGCTTAGACTGCTTTGGGGAAACCAGGCATTGGAAATGGTGGAGGTCTCGGACCTGTGAACTGGCTGCTGCTGGACTATCTGAGGTCACCTTTTTCAGAATGCTGAATATTTTCTAGTGCCCTGGACCTTCCAGCTTCCCATCATGGAGTCCCCACTCAATCAGAACCTAGGAGAAGCCAACAAACCACTGTCCCCCGTCCCCATCACCTGTGTGGGCTTCCCCATCACCAGGACTTCCCAGAGCGCCCTGACCTCCCTAAAGAGAGGCTTCCCTGGCCCTCATACCTCAGAACTCTCACTCTTGATCCCCTCTGTCTCTGACATTGTGTAGTCCCCAGACTTTGCCCTTTTTTCCTGACAAGGGCTCCAACCCATGTCCACTGCAGCTTCCCACTGCCATCCACAGCCTCCAGACCCGGCCCTGGCAGTGGTTCTCTCACCTGTCTTCTACTCTCCATTTGGCCGGTCTAGTCTCTGCTGAGTTTGAGGGACTAGGGCCAGTCACGGTTTTTTAAATTAAATTAGAGCGTATAATATGCCACCCAGATCAAGCTAGAGAACACTTTCAGGTCCATCCTTTTAAAACGGCTCGATCCCCTAGACTCCCACAGCTTTATCATTGGACACTTGGCAGCTGTTGCCTTTTATTCCAGCTAGCTGCAGGAGGGGGAAGCATTCTGGGAGCTGTTTGTTTTTCTCCCTGCCTGACCTAGCACAGTGTGAGGCCTGTTGGAGGTGCCCCTTGAGGCCCATTAGATGGAGGGGTGTCGAGTTTCCCAGGTGTGTCTCTGCATATGTGCTCAGTTGCCCCCTCAGAAATGCGGGAGAGGCGACAGGTGAACGATGGGGTCACGGGAGTGCAAGAAAAGCCCTGAGCACCAAATGTGCTGGTTCTGCTCAGGTGACCAGCCACCGCTGTGATGTGTGTAGGCCTGGGGGCACACATTCCCAGCAGAAGGTTCAGGTGTGTAGAATTCCGTGTATGGAATGCCCTTTCTAGAGAGCCCTGGCTACGGCATGGGGCTGGCCAAGCTCTCATCCTGGGCCCTGGGGCTTCAGGCTTGAGCACCCACCATGGCAGGATCAGACAGCTTAAGGAAGAGGGCCAGGCCCAGCTCCAGGGAGCCTTTGAAGTCAGATGGCTGGTGCAGAATGTTCTGAGGGAGGCGAGAACACACAGATTCTCAGGTAGAGGCCAAGACCCCTGCTGCTAGCCTGAGGGAGTCTATCCCTGTCTCCTTTGGCTTCAAGGCCTTGGGAGATGGTGCCCTCTAGGAAACAGAGCCATGGCCTGGGCTTGAGCAGCAAAATGGGCACAGCAGGAAGGAGTTGGAGGGAAGTGGGAGGCATGGTAATGTGGGAATGGGGTGTGGTACATGAAGTTCAGCAGCTGTCCTGAAAAACCGTGTCTCCAGTCTATTGGAAGACTTGAAGACTCACTCCCTCTGCTCCAGGCAGAGAGGAACCTCTTCTCTGAGGTCCTCTTCTCCGAGGTTCAGATGCTGGTTGTCACTGAGGGTCTTCCTCTTGGGTGGGTTCTGAGTCCCTCAGATCATCCTGTTCCTGTCTTCTCTTATCTTTTTGATTGTAGTAAATATTTAGGGGTCTCACTTGGGGACACTGGGTGAATCTGATTTTACATCATATCTGTTAACTCAAGGCTCAGAATCTGACTTTACATCATATCTGTTAACTCTCAGGTCCATCTGACACCAAAATTTGCTTTAAGGCAGCATGGTGGCAACATCTTATTATGAGGGATGGGCTGTCCCTCCATGGTTAGTAGAGGCATGATCACAAGCATATGCTGTTAATAGGGAAGGAGAGAGAGAAGGAAGAGAAGTGCATGCCAATGGTCAGTGTAGATGATAAGGATTGAGGTGTCTTAGATCAGCCTCTGAATGGGGGAGGCTGGGATGTGGACATTTCCTGAGGACCTATGGTGTGCCAAGCACTTGTTTGTGTATGATCAGCAGGTATATTATTATTTTTATTTTACTAAGAGGGAAGATGATGCACAGAGGATTTACCCAATCGGAGTAAAAAATGTGGAGATGGATTTTGAGCCAGGTGTGGCCAATTCCAAGGTTGGCCCTCTTTCTTCTCCATGGAAAGTGATCTCCAGTTGCTATGAGTATGCCTTCAGGATGGGATGTCAGCTGCCAAATAGCTAGTTTTCAGACATTTGAGGTAAGTCTTTAACATGTAAGAGAGGCCAAAGCAACAGAAAAGGGGAATGCCTCTGAGATTTGATTTGGTGGCACCAATGTACAGAGAGGCTGAGCTTTTGGTGACAGTAAGAAGAGTTAGAGCCCTGCTTTCCCTCTCCCCTCCCAGGTCATTGGGAAAGAAGTCCCACTCTAGGCAGCTGCAGTCAAGAACACAGGGTTCTCTCTATCCCCAGTGCCCAGCTGAGAGGTGCAGGATCTCCCTGGGAGTGGCAGGCCACCAGCATGTCTCATCTCCCTCACCTCTGTGTTGAGGTGTATTCCAGGTAGGAGTAACTGAGAAGCCTGGGGCCTTTTTACTCAACCCATTTCCAGCTTAAGGTGGAATGTCTACCCTAGACATGGAAGCCAGATGATACTGAGACCTTGACTCTCTCACTTATAGAGTGGAGGTTGCATTCTAGGAGAGGCTAGTTTAGAAGACCAAAGGCTACTGCCCCAATCCAGCATCCTTATAAAGCAGGGATATCACTCCAAGACACCAGTTTCAGAGCAGTGGTACAGATGTTTCATACAAAGACAGAGGAAGTCCATAAAAACTCTGATGCTCTCCTCAAGAGAACTGGCTTTATTTGCACAGAGTGTGGGGAAATTTAAGCACATCGGTGCTCTCAAAACAATGGAGATATTGGTGGTAAAAAATTAAGTCTGGTAGTGCTTTGAAAAGCTAGCTAAAAATTAGACCAACTAGAAGTTTGTAGAGAGAAGCAAAGAGCTAATTGACAAAAACCCTCCTGAGATCAGAACAAACTTCAGAGACTAGGCTCAAATACTACTCTGATCACCAAAAACTTGGCCTTTCTGTATACTGATGCCAAATCCAATCTGGGAGACAATTTTGGGTGAAGTAGAGAAGGATAACTTTATTACTTTGCCAGGCAAAGGAGGACACACCAAGCTTCTGCCTTGAAAAACTATGTGTCCCAACCTGAGAGGATTTGATGAAGGGTTTTATAACAGTGATTCAGAAGTGGGATCTCTGACAAGATTAGGCTGTGTGTAGGGCCTGCACTCCTTTAATCCCGTCTCAAGTGGTCAGGTCTCCTAATCTTGAAGAGCTTCTGTGGTCCCTTTAATCTGGCTTCAGGTGGTTTCTTGGCTTCTCCTCCCTTGATTAGCAACTGTACAGATTTGCCCTTTGGAACTCAGAGAAGGTCATGAAGGCTGGAGTCTTGCCTACAAGAAATGAGGGACAGGAAGTCCTCCTTGCCTGGGAGCCCCACAGGGCCTTACTCTGTTTCACTCCTGCAAAGGGACTTCATTTCTTTGGATCAGACTGTAGAAGCTTCTAGAAAGTGACACCAGATCTTATACAAAGGATCAGGAATCAGGTCCACATTAGATCTCTTAATAGCAATATTCGAAGCCAGAAATCCTCAAAGCAATGCCGTAAAGATGCTGAAGGAAAATTATTTTCAACTGAGAATTATATACCCTTCCAAGTTATCAATACAGTGTGAGAAGAGAATGTAGATATTTTCAGATAGACAAGGTTTGAAAAATTTTATCTCACATGCAAATTTCCTCAGGAAGCTACCGGAGGATGTGCTCCAGCCCACAGAAGGGCATAAACCAAGAAAGAAGAAATAAGGACCCACTACTGAGAATATGGAGGCAAGAAGAATGGAATTTTCTCCAAGAGTCCCAAGTAATCCAGAGAGGATGTCTGTGTGGCTTTCCTTCCCTACCTCGCCCAACTCCCACACTGGCCTTTATAAATGAATGGTGTGGTCTTTGCTGTGAAGAAAAAAAAGAGGAAATAGAATGCAGGAAAAACAGAGATCATTAAGGGAAGAAGCACAGGATGATAGCCGTGGGGCTGATCTAGAGCTATTAGTTCAGATGGAGGCAGGAGAACCAGGGGCTCCAGGAGGGGTGTCTCAGAGTTAAAAAAAATAACGAATTATAGTGAAAATGTGTATCGAGAATCATTTTACAGGACTTTTGCAGGGTGTGGGATGTGTCAAAAGAAAAAAAAAGCAAATGAAAAAATGAGTCAACAATTAATTCTGAAGAAGAAAAGAAGTTTATGAAGCAAGGACAGGTATTTATGAAGAAAGGAAAGGACAGCATATTACTTGGCTTAGCAGTGAGCACCATTTACTGATTGTGACTGTAACCAAGAAATGTGGTGTTATGATATCAAAAGGAGAGGAAAGAGTGTAAGTGAATCTCATCTGTCATGAGAGGAGTGCCAAGAGACAGTATCTAAATTGGACTTCTCTGAGATAGAAATAATAGCAATAAATGCTTTATTTTGTTGTTGTTTTTCAGTTGCCCAGTTGTGTCTGACTCTCTGCGACCCCATGGATTGTTGCATTTCAGGTTTCCCTGTCCTTCACCATCTCCCGGAACCTGCTCAAACTCATGTCCATTAAGTCAGTGATGCCATCCAACCATCTCGTCCTTTGTCATCTTCTTCTCCTCCTGCCTTCAGTCTTTCCCAGCATCAGGGTCTTTTCCAATGAGTCAGTTCTTTGCATCAGGTGGCCAAAGCATTGGAGGTTCAGCCTCAGCATCAGTCCCTCCAGTGGATATTCAGGGTTGATTTCCTTTAGGATTGACTGGTTTCATCTCCTTGCAGAGATTTTTGTCTTCTTCTGATTTTTGTCTCCTAAATAACTGAGTGAGTTGAAGTAGTCACTTCAAAAGAGCAGGATGGAGTGACATAGGAGAGTGCTGTCTTTGTTCTAACACTTTAGCACAGTTTGACTCTGCAAACATTTTTTGCACATGAGTTTGGGAAGATAAAAATTAACTGAAAGACAGATGAAAAGAAACCATGATAACAGTAAGGGCCTTCCCTTTTGAGATGCTCCCATCCTCTGAATTCTCCTTTTTTTAAAACAGCAATTGGGGAACTTCCCTGGCGGTCCAGTGGTTAAGAATCTGCCTTCCAATGCAGGGAACTTGGTTCAATCCCCAGTCGGGGAGGTAAGCTCACGCATCACAACTACTGAGCCCTCGTGCTGGAGAGCCTGCATGCTGCAAGGAAAGATCCCACATGCCACAGCTGCAACTAAGGCCCGATACAGCCAAAAAAAAAAAAAAGATACATAATCTATGCAAAGAAAAAACTGAGCAAACAACCCCACCCATCTTTTCAGCATCTCATAAAGTGCATCCTCACCCTGCAAGGCAGGTATTGATAAGGGCTCTTGTGAGGGTCAAAAGGGATGGTGTTTCGTAAAGCATGAAGTTGGCATATGGTTTAGATTGTGGTT
The DNA here is from genome assembly GCF_019320065.1 of Cervus canadensis. Lineage (NCBI taxonomy): Eukaryota > Metazoa > Chordata > Mammalia > Artiodactyla > Cervidae > Cervus > Cervus canadensis. The sequence continues at coordinate 34,866,344 of NC_057402.1, forward strand.
ATCAGGCAGGACAGAAATAAATATCCCCATGTTGTACACAGGAAAACAGAGACCCTCCCCTCCACCCCAAACTTCCCACAACTTACCTGGCTCTGAGCCGCACCTGGAGAGAAATTAATGTGAGGGCCCTTGATGTCATCAAGGCTCAGTTCTCATTCTGACAGTGCTCTGAGCACTGACCTTGGTCGTAGACTGATCCCTGGTGCTGGTTGCAGACTGAGCCCCCATCGCTGGCCACTAACTCCCTTAGTAACGTTCACAACCAAACCTAAGTTGGGCTTGGCCGAGAAGAATGGATGGCTGGGTTCCACTCCTCTCCAGTGCTGTCTCAGGGGCAGAGTTGGTGCAGCTGTGGCCTGGCTAAACTCTCTGGCATGGTTTCCCTTCATCCTGGACTAGATTCAAAGCCACTGCCTGTGCCCAGTCCATTTCTGTCCCCTCCCACTGGTCCTCCTTGTGGGGGATGGTGGGGCCCATGGTACACTCTGAGCAGAGATTGCCTGTGATGAGTCATCCTTGCTCACAACAAGGGAGTCTGGCATGAACAGCACTTTTTCTGACTTCTCTGCTGCAAGGGAATAACGTCTCAAATCCATGTGTTCAAGTACAGCCTTGAACTGGCTGTTTCCCACCCTGGACTCTTCAGTCCAATCCATTACCAGGGAAGCATTTCTCCAACATGATTTCCAGGAGTTCCCGGAACACTGGCTTGTTGTAGCTGCTTCTCTACATGTAGTGACCGGCACCTTCTCTGAGCATCCTCTACGGTCAGATGGGAAGCAAGGCTGACTTCAAACCCTCTCATCTCTTATCAGTCCCAGGAGAGGTGAAAGGTCAGGAAAGGGGCAGTGGCAGATGCTGGGCCTGGGAAAGTTGGAGGGTGGGTGGGGAGACAAAGGGGATGGGTGGAGGGCAGGCACAGGATCATGGTTTTGATAAACTTGATTTACTACTGGGTCACAAATGTCAGGGCAGTCAGGAAGCTGAAAGACTTCCTCTCCTGCCCCAGTGTCAGACAGATGGAAAAATGAGGTCCCTGGCAGAGGAATGTTCCCAAGATCCCACAATGACTTGGGATCAGATTAGGGGCCCAAAGGGTGGATTCTTTATGCTGAGGATCAGCCTTGGGCAGACGGCACAGATTCCACAGCCCCTGAAGCCAGAATAGGACTCTTGAAGAAGGCCCTGGGGAGACAGAGGAAAGGCTCCAGGGAAGAAAGACCTTCCTAATGATCTGAATTGTCAGCTCTGGGACCTCTGGTTGGAGGGGACATAGGGTCACAGTTTCACATCACCAGATGCATGGCAAGATGCAGGCTGGACCATACTGTGGGAATGTGCCCACAGTGAGGGGAGCTTGCTTGCTCTCTTGGCCATGTTTCTCTTTGTGGGACTGAAACCAAGTTGTGTTCCTCACAATCCTAGGGTTCCTTTGCTTGACCTAAGGGTCTGCTCTCCTTTCTGAGCCCTCAAGATGCAGAACAGCTCCCATGAGCAGCCCCAGAGCTCTGCAGCTGCCTCTGACTGGCCACCAGGCCCTGGAGACATAAGAGGCACCTGGACCCACAGTTAGGGTGTGTATTTGAGGAAGACAGTTGGGAGAGGGCCCCCTCGGGGGGTGTTTCTTCCAGGAACAGATTAGGTCAGAGGAAATCACGGGAGGTAGGTGTCCCTCCTCCAAACCAAGGGTCTGCGCTGCAGCTTTCGCGTGGTGAGAGGCGCTTAGGCCCTTGCCTCGGTGCTCTTAGCCAGGGCCTCCCAGATTCTGCCTGCCTGTGCTTCGGGGCCTCTGCTGGCTGCATCCCCCTGGGGCCGGCCTTCCTGCACTTTCATTGCTTACTTGTCTCTCTGCCACTGGGCTGGCAGCTCTTTGAAAGCCAAGTATTGCAGGGTGGGTTCTCCGGGAAGCAGACTGGCTCAAAGTATAGCATGCTGGATGCTCTTCAGGGAGCGCTCTGGAGATTGATGAGTGTAGAAGGGAGGGGAAGAGGCAGCGAGGGGCAGAGGGAGAAGCTGAGCTGTTCTGCAGGCTCCACCCAGCCCGGGCTCCTCACTGGGAGCTTGGCGTGGAGCGGCCCCGCACAGTCCCACACTGAGCTGAAATAGCTGGGCCTTTGCACCCCAGCTAGATCAGTCTTTGGATACAGATCGCCCAGAGAAGGGCATGGCCCAGGGTAAAGCAAGTATCTGCAGCTGAAGCAATCCCTGGACTATAGCTGACAGCTATAGTCCTCCTGCCCTGGGCCCCCAACACCAAGTCCTTCCCTGAAAGGAAATGTGGGCATCACATCTCAGTGTCTACTGCCCTGTGTTCTTGTGGGCTTTTGAGAAATGCTAGCTGAAGGAATGATAGATTAATTTGAAAGAAGCCCCTGAAACATTTTGGCCTTATTCTCCCCATCTATGAAATGGATATATCTTTGACACTCATGCTATAAAAGGCAAAGCTCGTCATAAACCCCAAGCTCGTCTCATGGAAGGCTGCAGCCTCCCTTCCGTTCTCTCTCCTTTGACACCCCAAGGTTGGGTCTAGGGCCCTGAGGGGTGGAGTGGGTAGTGGAGGGTAGGTGGGGTGGGCTTGGCAGTTTGTGGTTGCAGTTTTAGGGGAAACCACAGCTGCCTCTGGTTCAGGGCGGTCTGTGAGGCCCAGGGAAGGGGAGGTTCATATGCAGGGCAGGCCTTGGGCACTGAGTCACCACCCAGAGGAAAACCACAGCTTCAAGAGCCCCAAGGCCCAAGGCAGGGTGGCAGATGAGCTGGGCGAGTGCCAGGTCTCAGGAGCGGGGATTTGGACAGCCTCCTTACTCCTAGGGCCAGCCCTGTTCCAGCTTGCAGGGCAGCACCTACCATATGCCATGATAAAGGCAGGCTGAGTCACACATTTCTATGAAACAGGACAGACCAAGAACAGAGTGACCCTGAAAAAGAACCATTTCTCTCTAGTCTCCAGCTCCCCACTCTCTGGGGAAATGGGGGCAATTCTTGAATTTGAGAAAATTCTTCTAAGATATCTGAAGATTCAAAGACTTCAACATTGCTTATATATAAATTTACCATCATCTTTAGGCTTCCCAAGTGGCTCAGTGGTTAAGAATCTGCCTGTCAATTCAGGAGCCACAGGAGACTTGGGTTTGATCCCTGGGTTGGGAAGATCTCCTGGAAAACGAAATGGCAACCCACTCCAATGTTCTTGCCTGGAAAATCCCATGGACAGAGGAGCCTGGCGGACTGCGAAGAGTCAGACATGACTGAGCAACTGAGCTCACATGTACCATCATCACTGTGGCCTAGAGAGGCTGCTTCACACTGCATTCAAGTACTGATACCTCAGTAACTGTGAAATGTCTGTTTTTTTTCTCTTTCTTCTTTGTAGGAAAATGAAATATTCTGGACTCTCATCTTGTGTGATGAAAGCTAAAACAAGCAAATGAACAAAGATAGTGTTTCCAGACCGATTTTATACCTTCTTGAAAGATACCTAATGCTTCTGACAGAGCAATAAGAAAATTGAAAGATGGTAGAATAGCAATGAATCATATCACCATTGAATTGCCTTCCAGGCAATTCCATCATTCTCTTGTTTTCTTATTACTTTAGTCTCTGTTTTTAAAAAGCACGATTGAGAATAATTAATGAGTGATGATGAAAAATAGTTCCTAAGAGGATGAAATAGCAAAATGTTTTAAGATCTAGGATATATTTTGAATTTACAAAGGATCCAATGGATCAATACAGTAATTGATATATTTTGGACTTATAAAGAATCCAGTGGATCGTTTTGGTAATTGTAAGAGAGAACAAGCTTTATTCTATTAAAAAATAATTGAAATCTCTCTTTGGTTTTTGGAAGACCCCTGTGAAAGGATAAAAGTCATAAAATAATCAATTCTTATTAATAGTTAAAGCTGCTCAGAAAAGGAGCTTAAAAATTAAAATTCAGTCTGAGTGACTTTGGTGGTATACTAAGAGTTAAAATAAAATTCCCCAAGGGGGATTTAGCTGAAGGTCCACTTTTCCCTATACCCAAATAGGGAGGAATAAGCAGAGACTGTGAATTTGACATAAAATGAGACCCTATGCAAATGACAAATGACATGCAAAAAGATGCAAATAAATGAAGACAGTAGTGAGGGCCCTAGTGCTCTGGGTAGACATGGAATACTGACTTCCTCTGGTTGGATGGTTGTTCTAAGAAAGCTGCCCCATCCTCCTCCTAGGGTCTTCCACATGGCCCCTCTGGCTGAGAAACTTAGGCCCAAAGACTATTCTTGCTTTCCTGTTCCCTCTTCCAGTCATTTGCAGAGACCCCTGTGGCCCATTGGGAGCCATTAAGACTTGGATTCCAGGCTCCCGCCACTTCCTTGCCACTCTGCTGTCCCTGCTGTGTGCGCCCTGGGGCTGGAATATGGCACTGGATTCAGTGCACTATGGAGTCAGGACAACAGGGCTTGGTGGATAATTCTATGGCACCTCCTGATCCTTCAAGGTCTGTCCACTTCTCTTACACAGCCCCCATCCCCACCCCCATGCCATATGTTCAACTTTTCTCTTCCTCACAATAGTATAAACAACAATAGTTTGCAGGGACTAGACATCAGGCAAAACAAGGTTATGATCTTCGACAGATGGAGGACACACAAAGTGAGCCCCATATTTAACCAACTTTCTTCCTGAGGCCATTTTCCAAACTGAGATGCAGCGAGCTAGACCAAACAGGAGGTGACATCTCAAAAAAAGGTTTTAAAATAAGTAAGGATAATACGTTAAAGAGAATAGAGCAAAAGATGGACAAAATGGGTGAAAGCTTGAGTATTTAAAGAGAAAACTTGAATCTATAAGAACGAAAAAAATTGGTGTTATAGATTGCAAAATATCTGAAATTAAGAACTCACTGAATGGGTCTAACAGGACACTGTATACAGCAGAAGACAAGATTAGTGACCAATCAATAGATATTATCTGGGTTGAAGCATAGGGTGAAAAAGAATTGAGGAATAAACAGAGCTGAGCATAAGAGATATGTAGGACATGCTCAAATATTTGAATAAATAATGACTGAGAATTTCCTAAATATGATGAAAGGCATCAAGCCACAGATTAATGAATATCAATGAGGATTGAGACACTGCCATTTTTGTTGCTCAAATGTGGAGTGAGAGGCTGAGAGTGGGAGACACTATCTGCTTCCATCCTTCACAATCTGGTGTACCAGGCAAAGCTGGCTGAGCAGGCTGAGCAATGTGATGAAATGGTGAAATCAGTGAAGAAAGTAGCAGGGATGGATGTGGAGTTGACAGTTGAAGGAAGAAACCTCCTATCTGTGCATATAAAAATTTGATTAGAACTAGAAGAGCTTCCTGGAGAATAATCAGCAACGAAGAAGAAAACAAGGAAGGAGAAGGCAAACTAAAAATGATTTGGGAATATCGGCAAATGGTTGAGACTGAGCTACAGTTAATCTGTTGTGACATTCTGGGTGTACTGGACAAACACCTCATTCCACCCCTAACATTGGCTGAGTCCAAGCTCTTCTATTATAAAATGAAAGGGGACTACCACAGGTATCTGGCTGAATTTGCCACAAGAAATGACAGGAAGGAGGCTGTGGAGAACAGCTTGATGGCTTATAAAGCTGCTAGTGCTATTGCAATGACAGAACTTGCATCGGCACATCCCATTCACTTAGGTCTTGCTCTCAGTTTTTCCATATTCTACTATGAAATTCTTAATTCCCCTGAGCATACCTGCAGGTTGACAAAAGCAGCTTTTAATGATGCAGTTGCAGAACTGGCCACACTGAGTGAGGAAAGCTATCAGGACGCTACACCTATCACACGGGTGTTAGTGATAATCTGACACTATGGACTTCAGACATGCAGGGTGATGGTGAAGAGCAGAATAAAGAAGCACTGCAGGATGTGGAAGATGATAATCAGTGACACATAAAAGCCAACATGAGAAACCATCTCTGACCACCCCAGACATTCCCATCCCATCTTGGAAATTCCCCCATTATTACTAAGAACCACCAAATCTGACTTTTACATATGGCCTCAGACTTTAGTTCATGCCCTGTTGGTTTTTTTTTTTTTTTTTAATGGTTTTCTGAAGTTCTTAAAGGCAAGAGTGAATTTCTGTGGATTTTACTGGTCCCAGCTTTTAGGATCTTTAAGAACACTAACAGGACTGCATAGAGGCTTTTTCAGCATTACTGTATTGTCTCCTGCAGATGCAGCAAGATCACCATTAGCAATGGAAATTACATTCAAAAGCTATTAGAATTTTATGTGATGCAAGCATCTAAGAGAAAGGTTAATCACACTACTGAGGTGTATGTAGTATCATTTTCCCTTTTTCTAATTCTTTAAATTGAGTTTTAAACCAATGTTTAAAATTAATTGGATCTTAGCTTGAGGTGGTTAAAGGTTGTTTGGGGAGTTTTTTGTAATGGTTTTGCTATTAAAAACTGTTTCTGTTGAAATGTTGAAAAGCACGATGCTCGTAACAGTTTAACAGTTGTGGCTGCTCATTCTTGCCCACTTTTACTCTTCCTCTGAAGCAGGTTAGCATTGAAGGTGTTATGGAAAAGCCAGAATGCATGTTCAATTCTTTGTTTCTTCTCCTTCCTTCTCCCACTGGGTCCCAGCGCTTCCCTCCTTTGCTCCCTCAGCCTCTTTATTCAGTATGTGTAGCTTGAAGCTAATTTGTACTACTGGATATATGACTTGAGCCATAGATACAGGATCTGTATTGTTCTTACTGAAAAACAGCATAGATTAACATTAAACTGAAATAAAAGAAACCCAAATAAAACAAACCTAATTTTAAATAAAACAAACAAAGCTAAACCTAAATAAAACAAACTCCAAATATTATAAGTATAAAGAAAACTATACCTAGGCCCATAAAAAATCTTAAAAACAACCATATTTTTAAAAATTAATTTGTTTTTCGCTACACTGGGTCCTCACTGAGGCACATTAGCTCTTTGTTAAAGTGATCATATTTTTAAAGAGTGAGAGTTAGTAACCAGTTAACAATACATTTGATGGCTAACTATGGAAGTCAGAAGACAATGAAATGACATCTTTAAAGTGCTAAAGAAAAAACCCTACCAATCTAGAATTCTATGCCCAGAAAAATATCCTTCAGAAATGAAGGGGAAATAAATGTGTTCAAAATTTTGTCAAGTGGACAAAAATTCAAAGAAATTGGTTTGTCACTAGTACACATTGGCAATACAGGAAATTTTTATGGGAATTCTTCAGGATGAAGGAAAATGATCCCTGAGTGAACTGCAGGAAGGAATAAAGGCATAGCAAAAGATTAAAATGAATATAATTATAAATGAATATTTACTAAAATAACAATAGGGAATTCCCTGGCAGTCCCATAGTTAGGACTCCACATTCTCACTTGCCAAGGGCCAAGATTCAATCCCTGGTCAGAGAACTAAGATTCCACACTCACATGGTCAATAAATTAACCAATTAATTAAAGAAAAACCCAACTTAAAGCTAACAATAATATCATAAAAATTTTTTAAAGTTTTTATTGGAGATGATTTACTTTGTTGTACAGCAGAAATGAACACAGCATTGTAAAGCAGTTAATCTCTACCCCCTATTCAACTGCTCTAGGTCATCACAGAGCACCACGCCAAGCTCCCTATGCTGTATAGCGGCTTCCCACTAGCTATCTATTTTACATACGGTAGTGCATATGTCTCATAAGATTTTTAACATAAAAGTAAATCCATGTCAGTATATAAAAATACAAATATATATTTAAATATATAAATAAAATTACACACACAAACACACACAAACACACACACACACACACACACACACACACACACACAGGCTTCCCTGGTGGCTCAGATGGTAAAGAATCTGTCTGCAATGCAGGAGACCTGGGTTCAGTCCCTGGGTTGAGAAGATCCCCTGGAGAAGGGAATGGTTACCCACTCCAATATTCTGGCCTGGAGAATTCCATGGACAGAGGAGCCTGGCAAGCTAGAGATCCATGGGATCTCAAAGAGTCAGACATGACTGAGCGACTTTCACAACACAGCCTAAATTTGGAGGCTTCCCTTGTGGCTGAAATGGTAAAGAGTCCACTTGCTTGCAATGCAGGAGACCCGGCTTCAATCCTTGGGTCAGGAAGATCCCCTGGAGGTGGGCATGGCAATCCATTCCAGTATTCTTGCATGGAGAATCCCATGGACAGAGTGTGTGTACATATATATATATATATATATATACATATCAGCACCAAAGATGGGAGTTAGCTCTTCTAAGGTATTTGCATTAAGTACTAACTGTGAAAGGACTAATTTATAGTAAACTGACATAATCTCTAGGATGACCACTAATATCATAATAAAATAAAAAGCAATTAAAAAGCTAGGAGTAGAGCAAAATGAAATAATAAAAAATTTTAAAAAGTTGATTAACTCAAAGGAAAGTGAAAAAGGAGGACTAAAAGTACAAAGGATAAATAGAAAGCAAATAGCAAGGTAAATCCAACTGTGCCAGTAGTTATAATTAATGTGAATAGTATAAATATGTCAATTACAAGACAAAGATTATCAGACTAAATAAAAACCAAAATCTAACCCTGCTGTTTATAAAAAGCTCACTTTAAATAGAAAGACACAGGAAGGTGAAAGCTAAAGGCTACAAAGTGATGTCATATAACTAACCCCCGAAAAGCTGATATGGACACATGAACATTAGAAATTTTTAAGTTAAAAAGTATTGTAAGAGAAAAAGAAGACTATTTCATAATAACCAAATTCCTAAGGTACTATCCATTTGGTCCAACTTATATAGCCAGACCGGGAGCTTCCCAGGTGGCACAGTGGTGAAGAACCCACCTGCCAATGCAGGAGATGCAAGAGATGCAGTTGATCCCTAGCCTGGGAAGATGCCCTGGAGTAGAAAATGGCAACCCACTCCATCATTCTTGCCTGGAGAATCCCACGAACAGAAGAACCTGTCAGGCTACAGTCCGTGGAGTCGTGCAGAGAGTCAGATGTGACTGAACTACTGAGCACGCACACATATACAGCCAGACCAGGTTATAAATCACTAGCTGTGAACTGGCTGCCCTTGCCCATCCCCAGGATGTACTGGGGCTTATGAGAGCTGCCCTTTCAGCAGCTCCAAGGGGGGAAGGTGTGGGTCAGGTTTGCTCCTGACCTCTCCGTGTTTAATATTCAAAAGGGTACCCAGGTGTGACTGACCAGGCCTCCCTCACCCTGGGCAGGCACTCACTTACTGAGATCTCAGCCTGAATCTGGGGTGTACAACACTCCAAGCTTGACTTTGAAATGTAGTCTTGCCAGGATTCCCATTCCAGGACCTGTGGCCTTATACTGGAGGTTGACAGCCCCTGAAAAATCCTATCTTGTTTGGCCTTAGCCACTGTTCCCATGGACAGTGACTCTGCAGGCTCCTGACTATGGCTCAGCCACTTCCCTCACCCCAGTGGACAGGCAGGCCTTTGTTGCCCACTTTTGGGCAGGCTGCATAGGGCAGGACCCACAGCTCCCCAACAGGGCTTGACCGGCCTTAGCCACACCTTTTGCCTGCCTGCCTAGTCCCTATCCCTGCTCACCTGGGCAGGTTCTGACCCACTTCAGATGATGACCTGGGCTAGTTTTGGTAGGGACATGTCAACTTGTCCCCAGTATTCTCTCAAGTGACATTATCTATCCTGTTGGAGTCTTATGTTCTCTGTCAGATTTTATTAGTGGTGGCAGGTGAGTGGCACATGATGATTGTGATAAATGATATTAATTAGTTTTAACCTCATTCAAGGTGCCGTGGGCTTGAAGAGTATGAGCTCGGCAGACAGGCCTGGGCTTGAATTCCATCTCTGTGATTCTGACTTCTTTTGACCCTGAGCGTCCTCGTCCTTAAAATGGATTGTGTAGAATAAGTAAAATGATATATGCGAAGTGCTCAGCACAACGCCTGGCCCATGTGTGCGTGCATGCTAAGTTGCTTCTTTTGTATCTGACTCTTTATGAGCCCATGGACTATAGCCTGCTAGGCTCCTCTGTCCATGGGGATTTTCCAGGCAAGAATACCAGAGTGGGTTGTCATGCCCTCCTCCATGGGATCTTCCCAACCCAGGGGTCTAACCTGAGTTTCTCACATCTCCTGTATTAGCAGGCAGGTTCTTTACCACTAGCGCCACCTGGGAAGCCCTGCCTGACACATAGATAATGCTTAAAACCACAGATGGTAGATTGTTATTTCTGAGCACCTCAGCTATGTTACGGAGAAGACAATGGCAACCCACTCCAGTACTCTTGCCTGGAAAATCCCATGGATGGAGGAGCCTGGTAGGCTGCAGTCCATGGGGTCACAAAGAGTCGGACACGACTGAGCGACTTCACTTTCACTTTTCACTCTCATGCATTGGAGAAGGAAATGGCAGCCCACTCCAGTGTTCTTGCCTGGAGAATCCCAGGGACGGGGGAGCCTGGTGGGCTGCCATCTATGGGGTCACACAGAGTCGGACACGACTGAAGTGATGCAGCAGCAGCAGCAGCTATGTTATAAATATTCTAAATAGAGAGACCATATTTCTATTTCGTTGTGGTGGGTTTTTCTATTTTTTTATTTTTTGAATTCTGGAATATTTTAATTGAAGGATAATTGCTTTACAGAATTTTGTTGTTTTTTGTCAAACCTCAACATGAATCGGCTGTATGGCTGATTATGTTACAGAAGAACAAAATTCTTTAAAGCAATTATCCTTCAATTAAAAAATAAATTTTAAAAAGAAAAAAAAGACTATACCATAGATAATATATTTACAGTTTAAATAATAATGATATAATTAATACCAAGATACTTAATTCACAGCTAGAAAATAAAACACATCCAATTCCTTGGAGCCTTTTGTATCTTTTCCCATATCATATCTCCTCTCAGCACTCCAGAGGTTGCCACTATCCTGAATAGTATAGTGTAAGTAGAGGCCTTGTGGGGGGCAGTAGGAGACACACCCACTCCTCATAGCCAGGAAGGTCTAGTGGAAGCCAGAAACTCTCATGCCCTCCCAGCAATAACAGATAATACTCCCCACTCCAGAGTCAGTGGGGGCTGTTACGAACTGAATTGTGCCACCCCTATTCATAAGCTTAAGCTGTAACCCTTGATAAGACAATATTTGGAGATAGGGCTCCAAAGGGGGTAATTAAGGTTAAACATGGTCATAAAGGTGAGGTCCTAGTCCAATAGATATTCTTATAAGAAGGGGAAGAGACACGTGGGATGTCAACGCACAGAGAAGAGGCCATGTGAGGACAGGGTGAGAGGTTGCCAGCTGCAAGCCAGGGAGAGAGTTCTCACCAGAAATCAAACTCCAACACCTTGATCTTGGACTTTCCAATCTCCAGAATGTGAGACAATAAATTTCTGTTGTTTAAGACACCCAGTCTGTGGTGATTTGCTATGGAAGCCTGAGCTGACTAATATGGAGGCAGAGTGGGGAACCTGGATGTCTAACCCTGCCTTGCCTTAATGAGGTAGCACCTCACCTCCTCTGCTGGACCAGTGTTAGAGGAAGCCAGCTAAAACCAAAAGTTTAAATAAGATCCAGAGTCTCATAATATAATAGCAAGAACACCCAGGTTTTAAAAGAAAATTACTTGTCACACCAATAGCCAAGAAGATCTCACACTGAAGGAAGAAAGAAGTATTAATAGATACCACACTCAAGAGTCCAGGGATATCTGATTAAGATTTACAAACAGGTGTCATACAATGCTTTAGTAAGTGACTGAGAGCACATCTGAAACAAATGGAAAAAGAGAAAATCTCAGCAAATAAATATACAAAGAAGAACAAAATGGATATTTTAGAACTGAAAAATTCACTAACCAAATTAAAAAACTTGGTAGATGTGCTCAGTAGCAAAATGCAAGGGGACAGAAGAAAGAATCCACGAAGCTGCCCAATCTGGACAACAGAGAGAAAATAAACTGGAAAAAAAAAAAAGTGAAAAGAACCCCAGAGACCCAGGGGACTATAAAAAAAGATCTACTATTCATGTCATTGGCATCTAAGAAGGAGAGAACATGTAGGACAGGATATATTGTGATGGTCATCCTTAGAAAATACAATCCATGTTGCACAGAACTGTAGTTTTCTGTTTCATTTCAATATTCTATGGTGTGACTGAACCACAAGTTTTTATTCATTCTACTGTAAAGGACATTTGGGTTGTTGCCATTTTTATTGCTATTTTAAACAGTGCTTCTGGGAATATTCTGTTCATGTCTCCAGGAGTGGACTTGCTGGGTCAAAGGGTATGTGAATGTTCACCTTCACAAATAATGTAAAATTCTTCTTCAGAGTGAGTGTACTGATTTCTAGTCCCACAGCAGTGTACTAGTTACATTTTGCCAATATTTTGTCAGTCTTTAAAAATGTTTCCAAACCAGTGGGCATGAAATGGTAATTTGTGGTTTTATTTGCATTTCCTTTTCTACTAACAAGGCCAAGTGTATTTTCATAAATTTCACAGGCCATTTGTGTTTTCCGTGAGATGTTTGTTTGTGTTTTTGAAACTTTTTCTTTTGAATCATTTGTTTTTCTAATTGATTTATAGGATCTGGCTACTAATCTTTTTTGACTTTATGTAAAAAATTCCATTAGGACTTGGTTGGAAAAGTAATAAAACTGTACATCAATTTGCACAATACTGTACAACTTTACAGTATTGAAACTTTCTATCCATGAACATAGTGTTGCTCCATTTGGTTTTCTTATTGCCTTTCCATAAGGTCCCTTAGTTTTCTACATAAATATTTTGCACCTCTTTTGTTAGATTTATTTTCAATGACCTTATCTTTTTCATTGCTATTTTAAATCTTTAATTGTATTTTCTGACTTTATTGCTGATGTTTATAAATTCATTAGACATATTTATTGGAAACCGAATTGATATATTTTCCCAGGTTGTCAATTGACTTTTCATTTTGTAAATAGTGCATTTTGAAGATCACTGATTTTAAGCAATTATTGATGTAACTTAGTGTGGTTTCCTTCATATTTCTTCTATTTGGGGTTCATTGAGTGTTTTTATAGCTATTGGTAATTTTCATCAAATTTGGATTCTTCAAATGTTTGTCTCTCTCTCAAAGCTATGGTTTTTCCCATAGTCATATACAAATGTGAGTTGGAGCTGGACCACAAAGAAGGCTGAGCACCAAAGAATTGATGCTTTCAAATGGTGGTCCAGGAGATGACTCTTGATAATCCATTGGTCGGCAAGGAGATCAAATCAGTCCATCCTACAGGAAATCAGCCCTGAATATTCATTGGAAGGACTGATGCTGAAGCTGAAGCTCCACTACTTTGGCCACCTGATGGGAAGAGCCAACTCATTGGAAAAGACCCAGATGCTGGGAAAGATTGAAGGCAGGAGGAGAAGGGGGCAAAGAGGATGTGATGGTTGGATGGCGTCACCAATGCGATGGACATGGGTTTGAGCTATTGTTCTGTTGCTCAGTCATGTCTGATTCTCTGCAGCCCCATGGACTGCAGCATGCCACCATTCCCTGTCCTTCACTGTCTCCCAGAGTTTGCTCAAATTCATGTTCATTGAGTCGGTGATGCCAACCAACCATCTCTTCCTCTGTCGCCCCTTTCTCCTCTTGCCTTCAGTCTTTCCCAGTACCAGGGTCTTTCCCAATGAGTCAGTTCTTTGCATTAGGTGGCTAAAGGACTGAAACTTGAGCTTCAGCATCAGTCATTCCAATGGATATTCAGGGATGATTTCCTTTAGGATTGACTGGTTTGATCTCCTTGCTGTCTGAGGGACTCTCAAGAGTCTTCTCCAACACCACAGTTCAAAAACATCAATTCTTCAGCAATCAAGCCTTCTTTATGGTTCAACTCTCACATCTATACATGACTACTGGAAAAACCATAGCTTTGGCTATACAGACCTTTTTCAGCGAGTAATGTCTCTGCTTTTTAATATGCTGTCTAGGTTTTCACAGCTTTTCTTCCAAGGAGCAAGCATCTTTTGATTTCATGGCTGCAGTCACCATCTGCAGTGAATTTGTAGCCCCCCAAAATAAAGTCTGCCACTGTTTCCATTGCTTCCTCATCTATTTGCCATGAATTGATGGGACTGGATGCCATGATCTTTGTTTTTTGAATGTTGAGTTTCAAGCTGGCATTTTTACTCTTCTCTTTCATTTTCATCAAGAGGCTCTTTAGTTCCTTTTTGCTTTCTGCCATAAGGGTGATATCATCTGCATATCTGAGGTTTTTTATATTTCTTCTGGCCATCTTGATTCCAGCTTGTGCTTCATCCAGCCCGCTATCCTGTATGATATACTCTGCATATAAGTTAAATAAGTAGGGTGACTATATACAGCCTTGATATACTCCTTTCCCAATTTGGAGCCAGTCTGTTGTTTCATGTACGGTTCTAACTGTTACTTCTTGACCTGCAAACAGGTTTCTCAGGAGGCAGGTAAGATTGTCTGGTATTCCCATCTCTTGAAGAATTTTCCACAGTTTGTTGTGATCCACACAGTCAGAGGCTTTAGCATAGTCAATGAAGCAGAAATAGATGTTTTTCTGGAACTCTCTTGCTTTTTGTATGGTCCAATGGATGTTGGCAATTTGATCTCTGGTTCCTCTGCCTTTTCTAAATCCAGCTTGAACATCTGGAAGTTCTTGGTTCACATACTGTTGAAGCGTAACTTGAAGGATTTTGAGCATTAACTTGCTAGCATATGAAATGAGAGCAATTGTGCTATAGTATGAATATTCATTGAAATTTCCCTTCCTTGGGATTGGAATGAAAAGTGACCTTTTCTAGTCCCGTGGCCACTGCTGAGTTTTCTAAAATTGCTGGCATATTGAGTGCAACACTTTAGCAGCAGCATCTTTTAGGATATTAAATAATTTAGCTGGAATTCCATCACCTGCACTAATTTTGTTTTGTAGCGATGCTTCCTAAGGCCCACTTGAGTTCATACTCCAATGTGTGACTCTAGGTGAGTGATCATACCATCATGGTTATCCAGGTCATTAAGGTCTTTTTTTGTATAGTTCTTCTGTGTAATCTTACCACCTCTTCTTAACATCTTCTGCTTCTGTTAGGTCCATACCATTTCTGTCCTTTATTGTGCCCATCTTTGCGTGAAATGTTCCCTTGGTATCTCTAATTTTCTTGAAGATGTCTCTAGTCTTTCCCATTCTATTGTTTTCCTTTATTTTTTGCATTGTTCGTTTCAGAAGGCTTTCTTTTCTCTCCTTGCTACTCTTTGGAACTCTGCATTCAGACGGGTATATCTTTACTTTTCTCCTTTGCCTTTCACTTCTCTTCTTTTCTCAGCTATTTGTAAGGCCTCCTCAGACAATCATTTTGCCTTTTTGCATTTCTTTTTCTTGGAGATGGTTTTGATTACTGCCTCCTATACAATGTTATGAATCTCCCTCCACAGTTCTTCAGGCACTCTATCAATCAGATCTAATCCCTTGAATCTATTTGTCACTTCTACATATACTCATAAGGGATTTGATTTAGGTCACACCTGAATGGCATAGTGGTCTTCCCAACTTTCTTCAAGTTAAGTCTAAATGCTGCAATAAGGAGTTCACGATCTGAGCCACAGTCAGCTCCCAGTCTTGTTTTTGCTGACTGTATAGAGCTTCTCCATCTTTGGGTGCAAAGAATATAATCAATCTGAATTCAGTATTGACTGTCTGGTGATGTCCATGTGTAGAACCATCTCTTGTGCTGTTGGAAGAGGGTGTTTACTATGATCAGTACATTCTCTTGGCAAACTCTGTTAGCCTTTTCCCTGCTTCACTTTGTATTCCAAGGCCAAACTAGCCTGTTACTTCGGGTATCTCTTGACTTCCTATTTTGCATTCTAGTCCCCTATGATGAAAAGGACATCTTTTTTTGGTGTTAGTTCTAGGTTTTATAGGTATCATAGAACTGTTCAACGTTCAACTTCTTTGGCATTAGTGGTTGGGGCATAGACTTGGATTACTGTGATATTGAATAGTTCGCCTTGGAAACGAACACATTATTTTGTCTTTTAGAGACTGCACCCAAATACTGCATTTCAGATTCTTTTGCTATGAGGGTTACTCCATTTCTTCTAAGGGATTCTTGCCCACAGTAGTAGATATAATGATAATCTGAATTAAATTTGCCTATTCCCATCCATTTTATGATTCCTAAAATGTCTCTTGCCATCTCCTGTTTGACCACCTCCAATTTACCTTGATTCATGGACCTAGCATTCCAGGTTCCTATGCAATATTGTTCTTTACAGCATCGGACTTTACTTTCACCACCAGACACATCCACAGCTGGGTGGTGTTTCCGCTTTAGCTCAGCCTCTTCATTCCTTCTGGAGCTATTTCTCTGCTCTTCTCCAGTAGCATATTGGGCACCTACCGACCTGGTGACTTCATCTTTCAGTGTCATATCGTTTTGCCTTTTCATACTATTCATGGGGTTCTCAAGGCAAGAATTCTGAAATGGTTTGTCATTCCCTTCTCCAATGGACCACATTTTGTCAGAACTCTCCACCATGAGTTCACCTACCGTCTTGGATGGCTCTACACAGTATGTCTCATAGTTTGAGCTAACTCTGGGAAATTGTGAATGATGTGGAAGCCTGGCATGCCATAGTCCATGGAGTTGCAAAGAGTCAGACATGACTTAGTGACTGAATAACAACATCAATATAATATTTTTCTTATCTAGTATTTAAATTTGCATTTTTAGAACTACTTTTTGGGTCTCTTTTTATGCTCAGGCTTTGTCTACTTTTTTTAAAGATATGGGATATATTTAAAATTGCTGTTTTAGTTTTAATGTTCTTGTCTTCTAATTCTATTGTCTCTGTCATATTTTAGTCTGTCTCTATTGACTTATTTTTCTTATCATTATGGGTAATATTTTCATACTTCTTCATGTACCTGTTGATTTCTTTTTTCTTGAGAATATGTCAAATTTACTAACTTGCTGGCAAGGAACTAGCAAGATGACCAAAGTACGCTGTTTCAGAGAGGGTATGAGGAGGAGGAGTGAGATAGTAGGGGCACAGACCATTGACCTAAATGGAATGTTGCCTAAGCAGGAAAGAGAGTGGGGTCTTTTGGCAAGATGGTCTCTATCATTTTATCAATTGTCACAGAGAGGGCCTTTGTGGCAAGTGGTCTGAGGTACCTACCATCAAGAGCAGACACATGTGTGTGTGAATTGAAACCACAGAGCTCATCCCCCTCCTAGGTGTGTCTCACCGGCCGATTAGCAGAAGGTAGGAAACAGTGTCACCCCGGAGAAGCAGCCAGCCTCAGAGCAACGTGTGTGTGTGTGCGCACTTGCTCAGTGGTGTCTGACTCTTTGCGACCCCACGGACTGTAACCCTCCAGGCGCCTCTGTCCATGTGACTCTGCAGGCAAGAATACTGGAGTGGGTTGCCATTCCCTCTCCAGGGGATCTTCCCTACCCAGGGATTGAACCTGGGTCTCCTGCACTGCAGGCAGATTCTTTACTGTCTGAGTCACCAGGCAAGCATATGACCCAGAAATCTGACTTCTGGGTACATACCCAAAATAACTGAAAGTAGGGTATCAGAACCATATTTGTACACACATGTTCATAGCAGCTTTATTCTCTAGAGCTGAAACACAGAAGTAAACCAGGTCTGCATTGACGAATGAATAGATGACCAAAATGTGGTATATGCACACAATGGAATATTACTCAGCCTTAAAAAGGAAGGAAATTCTGCAATATGCTATAACATAGATAAACCTCAGGGATATTACACTAAGTGAAATAAGCCAACCACAAAAAAGATAAATACTGTATGATTCCACTTAGATGAGGTACTTAGGGGAAGTGAATTCATAGAGATGGAAGGTGAAATGGTGGTTAACCAGGGGCTGGGGCTAGGAAAGAATGAGGAGTTATTATTTAAAGGGTCTGGAGTTTCAGTTTTACAAGATGAAAAGAGTTATGGGGATGAAAGTTGGTGATGGTTACACAACAATGTGTACTTAATATCACTGACCTGTGGACCTAAACATGGTTAAAATGATAGACGTTATATTATGGGTATTTTACCACAATAAAAAAAAAATCACAAAACTGGGGAACCTTGGGGTCTACCCTGTAGGACTACAAGCACAATGGGCTGCATAGAAGACTTCTGTGTATGTCAGGAAGGACAATTTAGTAATGATGAGAAGCAGAGAGAAAGAGCCTGGCTCCTAGGGAGACTGGAGGACACCAGGCTGAGAAGAACAGAGGTAAGGCTGGAAAGCTTCAAAAAATTCCATTGCATAGTCAGAGCAAGACGCTTCTGCAGACATCATTAGTTGTGATATTTTTTAAATGGTCATCAGAAATATAGCATGTAAGGTGGAGGGGATGGAGCAACCTGCTAGAAGCTGAGCACAAAGAACCTGAACTAAGGTGTAGGAGAAGTAGAAAAAGCAGGAAAGGAAAGAAGGGAAGAAGAGAGGAAGGCAAGGAGTGGGACAGAGGCAACGATTTAGTGAGAGAGGAAATGGCAGGCCTGTAGAAGAAAGAGGCAGAGAGGAATCAAGATTTCTCGGAAGGGACCATCACCAACAGAAAAAGAGCTCTTAGGATCCCACACATGCTCATCAAATCCTACTCTCCCAACAAGAGTTCAGAAGAGAAGCTGTTTATCTAATACCATTGTAAACGCATTTCTCCCTCTTCCCTTGTCCACTCACTAAATACTTAGGACGGGCAGGTACTGTACCACAGAATCTGACCGCTAGGGTCCAGTCTGGGCCTTGGGGCTGGTGGAGGGGATCACACAAGGAAAGGCAAGGTGTCTGGTGCCAAGAGACTATATGCTGCCAGAACACAGAAGGGATGGGCTGGGAGAGAGATGCTGTATCTGGGCTGGAGCCAGACCTGGAGGAGGCTTTAATGCCCTCACCCTGAAAGTGGCCATGGACCACAGAGGGCTGCCAGGAAGAGAGCCACACTGAGGTGAAACCAACAGAACTGGGCCGCTGCGGTGCATCAGAACCCTCTCCAGGGCACCCACAGTGATGCACAGATAGGGATTCCGGCCAAATGACATTGCACAGGAAGGTCTGCTTGTCTGCAAGCTGAAGGGTGGGCAACCTGCATACTCTGCATCCTCTGAGGTTGAGAAAATGCCCTGAGGGTGGCCTGCCTGTTTATAATTCCCTCCTGTTGCTTTGGGGCTTCCCAAGTGGCGCAGCAGTTAAGAATCCACCTGCCAATGCAGGAGAGGCAAGAGATGCATCTTTATTTTTTTTTCCATTTATTTTTATTAGTTGGAGGCTAATTACTTTACAATATTGTAGTGGGTTTTGCCATACATTGACATGAATCAGCCATGGATTTACATGTATTCCCCATCCCGATCCCCCCTCCCACCTCCCTCTCCACCTGATCCCTCTGGGTCTTCCCACCCAGTGCACTAGGCCCGAGCACTTGTCTCATGCATCCAGCCTGGGCTGGTGATCTGTTTCACTCTTGATAATATATATATTTCGATGCTGTTCTCTCAAAACATCCCACCCTCGCCTTCTCCCACAGAGTCCCAAAGTCTGTTCTGTACATCTGTTTCTCTTTTTCTGTTTTGCATATAGGGTTATCATTACCATCTTTTTATTTTTTATTTTATTTTATTTTTTCCATTTATTTTTATTAGTTGGAGGCTAATTACTTTACAATATTGTAGTGGTTTCATCATACATTGACATGAATCAGCCAAGGATTTACATGTATTCCCCATCCCAATCCCCCATCCCACCTCCCTCTCCACCCGATTCCTCTGGGTCTTCCCAATGCACCAGGCCCGAGCCCATTATACAGAGTGAAGTAAGCCAGAAAGATAAACACCAATGCAGTATACTAATGCGTATATATGGAATTTAGAAAGATGGTAACGATAACCCTATATGTAAGACAGAAAAAGAGACACAGATGTACAGAACAGACTTTTGGACTCTATGGGAGAAGGCGAGGGTGGGATGATCTGAGAGAACAGCATCGAAACATGTATATTATCAAGTGTGAAACAGATCACCAGTCCAGGTTGGATGCATGAGACAAGTGCTCGGGGCTGGTGCACTGGGAGATGTGTCTTTAAAAATATTCATGAAGTCTAATTTGTCTATTTTTTTTTCTTTTGTTATCTGTACCTTCAGGGTCATAGCCAAGAAATCATCGCCAAATCCAGTGTTGTGAAGGTTTGGTCCTATGCTTTCTTCCAAGAGTTTTATTGTTTCAGGTCTTATATTTGGGTCCTTCATCCATTTTGAGTGAGTTTTTACATATGGTGTTAAGAATTCACCTTCATTCTTTTGCATGTGGCTATCCAATTTTCTCAGCATCATTTGTTGAAAAGGCTGTACTTTACCTCACTGAATGGTCTTGGCACCTTTATAAAAAATCATTTGATCATATATATCAGAGTTTGTTTCTGAGGTCTCTATCCTATTCCATTGGTCTTCAGGTCTATCTTTATGCCAATACCACATGTTTTGATGACTGTAGCTTTCTTTAAGTTTTTGAAACCAGGAAGTGTGAGTCCTCTAGTTTTGTTTTTCAAGATTGTTTTGGGCATTCAGGGTCTTTTGAGGTTGCATATGAATTTTAGGACTTTTTCCTATTTTCACAAAGAAGTCATTGGGATTTTTGATAGGAATTGCATTGAATCTGTAGGTTGTTTTAGG
Organism: Cervus canadensis; assembly: GCF_019320065.1. Lineage (NCBI taxonomy): Eukaryota > Metazoa > Chordata > Mammalia > Artiodactyla > Cervidae > Cervus > Cervus canadensis. The sequence goes on from NC_057402.1 coordinate 34,887,106, forward strand.
TAATATTGACATTTTAACAATATAAAGTCATCTGATCAATGAGTATGAGATGTATTTACATTTATTTATATCTTTATTTCCTCAGTGTTTGGTAGTTTCCATTGTACAAATCTTTCTCCTCCTTGGTTAAGTAAATTCCAAAGTATTTTATTTTTTGGAGCAATTGTAAATGGAATTGTTTTTATAACTTCTTTTTCAGATTGGTCATTGTTTGTGTGTAAAAATGCAACTGATTTTTGTGTGTTGATTTGTATCCTGCTACCTATTGAATCAATTTATTGGATCTATCAGGATTTTTTGTTGTTGTTAAATCTCAACAAAATTAGGCTTCTCAAAATATCATATTATCTGCAAACAGGTAATTTTACTTCTTCCTTTTCAATTTGGATGCTTTTATTTCTTTTTCTCATCTAATTGCTCTGGTTAGAACTTTCACTGCCATGTTGAATAGAAGTGGTAAAAGCAGAAATCCTTGCTGTATTCCTGATCTTAGAGGAAAAGATTTCAGTCTTTCACAATTGAGTATGATGTTTACTGTGTATTTTTCATATATGACTTTTATTAAGCTGAGGTAGTTTTCTTAGTTTGTTTCATTATAAATGAGTTGGATTTTTTTCAAATTCTTTTATGCATCAATTGAGATGACCATGTGTTTTTTTTCCCCCCTTCATTCTGTTAATGTGGAATATTACATTCATTGATTTTGCTATGTTGGACCATTCTTGCATTCCAGAAATAAATTTCACTTGTCTATGATACATAATCTTTTTAATATGCTGCTGAATTCTGTTTGCTAGTATTTTCCTGAGGACTTTTTGCAGAATGTTTATAGGGATGTTGATCTGTAGTTTTCTTTTCTAATAATATCTTTGTCTTTGGTATCAGGGTTATCCTGATCTCATAGAATGAGTTACAAAGCGTCCTTCCTGTTTACTTCTTTGGAAAGATTTGAAGGATTGGTACTAATTCTTTAAATCTTTGATGGAGTGCTCACTTCAGCAGCACATATTCTAAAATCTTTGATGGAATTTACCAGTGAATCCATCAGGTTCAGGGTTTTACTTAGTTGGCAGATTTTGGATTTCTAATTCAATCCCCTTACTAGTTATGGATCTATTCAGATTTTCTATTTCTTCATGCTTTAATCTTGGTAGGTTTTGTGTTTCTAGGAAATTTTTATCTAGGCTATCCAATTTATTGATGTACAATTGTAATAGTACTATTTTATAATCCTTTTTCCCCCCTATAGAATTCGTAGTAATCTTTTTACTGTACTGATTTTAGTCATTTGAATCTCCTCTATTTTTTCCTTAATCCATCTAGCTAAAAGTTTGACAATTTTGTTGATTTTTTTCAAAGAGCCAACTTTTGGTTTCATTGCTTTTCTGTTATTTTTCTGTTCTGTACTTTGCTTATTGCTGCTTAATCTTTATTATTTCCTTCCTTCTGCTAGCTTTGCATTTAGTTTGTTCTTCTTTTTTAGTTCCTTAAGTTATAAAGTTAGGTTGTTTTGAGCTCTTTTCTGTTTTTTTTTTTTAATATAAGCATTTATAGTTACAAACTCCCCCTTAGCTCTACTTTTGCTGCATCCTATGCTTCTGTATTTTCATTTATCTCTAAGTATTTTCTCTTTTTATTTTTATTTATTTATTTGTGGTTGTACTGGGTCTTCGTTGCAGTGCACGGATCTTTGTTGCTGCAAGGGGATTTTCTCTAGTTGCAGCAAGCAAGGGCTACTCTCTAGTTGCAGTGGGTAAGTTTCTCATAGCGGTGGCTTCTCCTGTTGCAGAGCACAGGCTCTAGGGCACACAGGTTTCAGTAGTTTTAATTCATGGGCTCTAGAGTACAGACTCAGTTGCCCCGTGGCATGTGGAATCCTAAATCTCAGACCAAGGACTGAACCCATGTCCCCTGCATTAGCAGGTGAACTCTTAACTACTGGACCACCAGGGAAGTCCCTCTTAGTATTTTCTAATTTCCTTTGTGATTTCTTCTTTGATCCATTTGTTGTTTAAAAATATGTTTTTTTAATCTTCACAATTTGTGAACTTTCCTTTTTTTGAATTCTAACTTCATCCTCTTTTGAGCAGAGAAGATACTTCGTATGATATCTATTTTTTAAAATCTATTGAGACTTAATTTGTGGCCTAATATATAGTCTACACTGAAAAATGTCCCATGTGCTTTTGAGGAGAATGTATATTCTGCTGTTAGGTAGAGTGTTTTGTATATGTGTGTTAGATCTAGTTGGTTTATTGTGTTGTTTAATCCTTTATTTCTTTACTTATGTTCTGTCTTGTTATTCTGTCCATTATGGTGAAAGAGATATTAAAACCTCCAACTATTACTGTAAAAATACCTATTTCTCCCTTCAATTCTGTCATTTTTGTTTCATATATTTTGATGGTCTGTCATTAGGTGTACAGATGTTTATAACGGTTACATATTCTTGCTGTATTGAATCTTTTGTTAATGCATAACATCCTTCATTGTCTCTTATAATTTTTTTCATTTAAAGTCTATTTTGTATGATATTAGTGTTGCCACTCTTGCTATCTTTTGGTTACAATTTGCATGAAAAATCTTTTTCCATCCTTTCAGTTTTAACCTGTTTATGTCTTTGGATCTCAAGTGAATCTCTTGTAGACAGCATATGGTTGGATCATATATTTTTATCCATTCTTCCAATCTCTGTCTTTGATTGGAGTGTTTGTATTAATGTAACTACATATAAGAGTGAATTATTTGTCATTGTGCTATTTGTTTTCTATATGCCTTCTAGCCTTTTTGCTTCTTATTTTCTGCATTCTTGTCTTTTGTGTTTAGTTCCTTTTTTGGTAGTAAAATATTTGAATTCCTTTCTCATTTCCTTTTGTATATATTTATAGCTATTTTTTGTGGTTACAATGGGGATTACATTTAACATTTTAAAGTTAAGATACTCTGATTTGAATTAGAGTATTTACGTTAATATTAGCATTTGTAGTAACAATTGATTTTTTCTTTAAATGTTTTAGTCCCTGAAATCATGTAGAAAACAAGAAGCACAATTACAAACCACTGTTAACAACAAAACTAGCATTTATAATTGCCATGTATTTACATTTGTTGCTATCTTTATTTCTCTCTATGACTTTAAGTTACTGCCTAGTATCCTCTTTTCAACTTGCAGGACTCTCTTGAGCATGTCTTTCTTTTTTTTTTTAATCTATTTTTAAACTTTTTATTTTGTATTGGAGGATAGCCGATTAATAATGTGACATTATTAACCACTGTGTCACCATGTGTCACCATGTGACATTATTAACCAGAGTTAATGTGACATTAACAGTGTGACAGATATAGATGAGCAGCAAAAGGACCCAGCCATACAAACACATGTATCCATTCTCTCCCAAACTTCCCTCCCATCCAGGCTACCATATAACATTGAGCAGAGTTCCATGTGCTATACAGTAGGTCCTTGTTGGCTATCCATTTTAAACATAGCCATGTGTACATGCCCATCCCAAACTCCCCAACTATCCCTTCCTTGCAGGGCAGGTCTATTGGTCACAAAGTCCTTCAGTTTTCAACTATCTGGGAATTTCTAGATTTCCCCCTCACTTTTAGAGAGCAGTGTTGGTGGATATAGGACTTTTGGTTGACATTTTTTTCTTTTAGTACTTCAAACGTATGGGCCTACTGTCTTATGGCTCAAAAATTGTCAGAAATCTGACAATTATCTTATTAAGGCTCCTTTATGTGTGATGATTTGCTTCTCTCTTGCTGCTCTTAAGATTCTCTTTGCCTGGCTTTTTATAGTTTAATCATGACTCTTGATGTGATTCTCTTTGAGTTCATTTTATTGGAGTTTGTTGAGCTTCCTGGATGTTCATATTTATGTCTTTCATCAAATTTGTGAAGTTTCCAGTTATTATGTCTTCAAATTCTTTCTGCCCCTTTCTCTCTCACATCTACTGGGACTGCCACAGCGCTTATTTTGATCCTCTTGATGGTGTCCCTTAGGTCTCTTAGGATCTGTTTACTTTTCTTCAATCTCTTTTCTTTCTTCTCCTTAGACTCAATAATTTTCATTGTCCTATCTTCAAGTTGGCTAACTCTTTCTTCCTCCTGCTCAAATCTTCCTTTGAATCCCTATAGTGAGTTTTTCATTTCAGTTATTGTATTTTATAGCTCCAGAATTTTTTTTTTTGGTTCCTTTTTGAGTTTTCTATCTATTGATATTTCTGTTTTGTTCACACATCATTTTCTTGACTTCATCACATTTTCCTTTAGTTCTTTGAGCATCTTTAAGACAATTGTTTTGAAGTCTTTGTGTAGTATGTCTGCCATTATATCTTTTTCAGAGATAGTTTCCATTGATTTCTTTTTTCCTTTGAGTCACCCATACTTACTGTTTCTTTGTATGCCTTGTCATTTTTTATGAACACTGGATATTTGAATCAATTAATATGATAATTCTGGAAATCAGATTATCCCCTTTTCCAAGAGTTTACTGGGGTTTTTGTTTTATTTATTTTAATTGTTGTAGGCTGTCTTTGTGCTGAGGATCAGTCTGAGGTATAAATTCAATGTCTACTCATATCTTTTCTGAGACTCCTTGGGCATGCATGGTCATTTTCTAATTTTCCTTGTATATACATATGTTTTTTAATATCCTAGTCTTTAATGTCTGGTTCTTGAGAGGGGAAAAAAGATAAAAATGAAGCGTGGATAAAAAGATGCCATACCTTTAAATCTTATGGATGTCACTTCAGCTAGAGAGGGAGAAGCTCGCAACAATAGGAGAGATGCAACAACAATGGCTGCCAACCTCTTTGTCTCTACCTCTGTAATCAGAAACAGCAATCAGCCATCACAAAAGAGATCCCTGATATTTGGAGGACAGGATCCCTGATATTTGCTTCTACATACTGCATGCAAGCTATTGCAGGAATATGTGCACAGCTGCCTGCCATGTGGCTGTGGGGCGGAAGATGGGTAGCTGCTACTGTGCTAAGAGCTAAAATTGGCTGAAATTAGCCACAGTTCACCATCCAAGTCCTCCCCTGGAAGCTGAAAGCCTTCAGCAGATTCCAGATTTCCAAAATAGATACATCAGACAGAATTTGCTGGTGCAACTCTAGGTGGGGAGACAGATTCCTGGTGCTTCCTATTTTGATATTGTCTTAGAATTGTCCTCTATACCTGATGCTTTTTTATTGGGTGCCAGATATTGTCATTTAAAACTGTGTTTTGGAGGTTTTTTTTGTATTTCTTTGATTTTGATCTTACATGCAGATAGTTATTTGGTAACAATGTGACTCCTTTGAGACTTGCTTGTGATTTCTTTTTTTTTTTTTTTCTCGTGGATCCAGAGTAGTCTTTATTCTAGGACTTATTTGGCAATACACTTCTGAGACATCTCTCTGATGTCTACTTTGTCAAGAGATCCTTGCACCCAGCTGTTGAGAACATGAACTATTCCCAGTTTTGTTGGTTCTGGTTATTGTTCCTCTTGTCCTTTGCTTTGGTAGCATCCCAATGTAATGTGCTATTTAGTACTTAGTTGAAGACTACAGATTACGGGAGCTCTCCTTCTCTGTAAAGGTTTCTTATTCCAGTACTCTGCATATTCCAGCCACCTTCAACTTCCCAAATTCTCAACTTTCTTTTCAACTCTGGTATAAATATTAGTATACAGATTTTAAGGGGTAGATGTATATTTTCACTTCTCATGAGTAAATAGGAGTCAGATTGCTGGGGCATAGGGCAAGTGTATGTTTTACCTTACGAGAAACTGCCAAATTATGTTCCAAGTGCTGCACCAAGTGCAGCCAACGATATGCTTGCACTGTTTTACAGTTTCACCCAGTAACATATAAAAATTCCAAGTACTCTTCAGTCTCTCCATTTTTCTTTTAGCTATTCCAACAGGTATGTAATGGCATCGCATTGTAGTTTTAAATTTTCATATTCTTAATGATGATACTGAGCATTTAAACTGTGCTTACTGTCATTGACATATCTTCTTTGATGAGGTTTCTATTAAAATATTTTCCACATTTTTAAAGTTGTGTGATTTGGGGCTTTTAATCAAGAATTTTTCATTTACATGCCATCAAACTCACTCATTTTAACTTGTACAACCAAAAAAAAAGAAGAAGAAGAAGAAAAAAAGAAAGAAAATAAACCTGTACTACTATCACTACCATATAGTTTTAGAAATTTTTCATCACTTCAAAAATTCCCTTGTGCCCATTTGTCCTCAGTCTCTGCTCCCACCCCAAGACAACTGGTGATCTGTTTTATATCTTTATAGAGTTGCATTATTTGAATTTTGCACAAATGAAATGATCAATATGTAAGTAATATTTTGTTTCTATTTTTCTCCATTTAGCATAATGTATTTGAGATTCTTTAATGTTATAGCATTTACCAATTGTTTGCTTATTTTCTATTGATATATAGTAATGCATTAATGCATTATATATAGTAATCCATTTGAATACAGAGTTCCAAAGAATAGCAAGGCAAGATAAGAAAGCCTTCCTCAGCGATCAATGCAAAGAAATAGAAGAAAACAATAGAATGGTAAAGACTAGAGATCTCTTCAAGAAAATTAGAGATACCAAGGGAACATTTCATGCAAAGATGGGCTCAATAAAGGACAGAAACAGTATGGACCTAACAGAAGCAGAAGATATTAAGAAGAGGTGGCAAGAATACACAGAAGAACTATACAAAAAGGATCTTCACGACCCAGATAATCACGATGGTGTGATCACTCACACTCACCTAGAGCCAGACATCCTGGAATGTGAAGTCAAGTGGGCCTTAGGAAGCATCACTACGAATAAAGGTGATGGAATTCCAGTTGAGCTATTTCAAATCCTAAAAGAGGATGTTGTGAAAGTGCTGCACTCAATATGCCAGCAAATTTGGAAAACTCAGCAGTGGTCACAGGACTGGAAAAGGTCAGTTTTCATTCCAATCCCAAAGAAAGACAATGCCAAAGAATGCTCAAACTACCGCACAGTTGCACTCATCTCACACACTAGTAAAATAATGCTCAAAATTCTCCAGGCTGGGCTTCAGTAATACGTGAACCATGAACTTCCAGATGTTCCAGCTGGTTTTAGAAAAGGCAGAGGAACCAGAGATCAAATTGCCAACATCCCCTGGATCATCGAAAAAGCAAGAGAGTTTCAGAAAAACATCTATTTCTGCTTTATTGACTATGCCAAAACCTTTAACTGTGTGGATCACAATAAATTGTGGAAAATTCTTCAAGAGATGGGAATACCAGACCACCTGACCTGTCTCTTGAGAAACCTGTATGCAGGTCAGGAAGCAACAGTTAGAACTGGACATGGACCAACAGACTGGTTCCAAATAGGAAAAGGAGTACGTCAAGGCTGTATACGGAGAAGGCAATGGCACCCCACTCCAGGACGCTTGCCTGGAAAATCCCACGGATGGAGGAGCCTGGTAGGCTGCAGTCCATGGGGTCGCTACGAGTCAGACACAACTGAGCAACTTCACTTTCACTTTTCAATTTCATGCATTGGAGGAGGAAATGGCAACCCACTCCAGTATTCTTGCCTGTAGAATCCCAGGGATGGGGGAGCCTGGTGGGCTGCCGTTTATGGGGTTGCACAGAATTGGACACGACTAAAGCGACTTAGCAGCAGCAAGGCTGTATATTGTCACCCTGCTTATTTAACTTATATGCAGAGTACATCATGAGAAATGCTGGGCTGGAGGAAGCACAAGCTGGAATCAAGATTGTTGGGAGATATATCAATAACCTCAGATATGCAGATGACACCACCCTTTTATGGCAGAAAGCGAAGAAGAACTAAAGAGCCTCTTGATGAAAGTAAAAGAGGAGAGTGAAAAAGTTGGCTTAAAGTTCAACGTTCAGAAAACTAAGATCATGGCATCCAGTCCCATCACTTCATGGCAAATAGGTGGGGAAAAAGTGGAAACAGTGGCTGACTTTATTTTTCTGGGCTCCAAAATCACCGCAGATGGTGATTGCAGCCATGAAATTCAAAGACGCTTACTCCTTAGAAGCAAAGTTATGACCAACCTAGATAGCATATTAAAAAGCAGAGACATTACTTTGCCAACAAAGTCCGTCTAGTCAAGGCTATGGTTTTTCCAGTGGTCATGTATGGATGTGAGAGTTGGACTGTGAAGAAAGCTGAGCGCCAAAGAATTGATGCTTTTGAACTGTGGTGTTGGAGAAGACTCTTGTGAGTCCTTTGGACTGCAAGAAGATCCAACCAGTCCATCCTAAAGGAGATCAGTCCTGGGTGTTCACTGGAAGGACTGATGTTGAAGCTGAAACTCCAATACTTTGGCTACCTGATGCGAAGAGCTGACTCATTTGAAAAGACCCTGATGCTGGGAGGGATTGGGGGCAGGAGGAGAAGGGGATGACAGAAGATGAGATGGTTGAATGGCATCACCGACTCAATGGACATGAGTTTGGGTAAACTCCGGGAGTTGGTGATGGACAGGGAGGCCTGGCGTGCTGTGGTTCATGGTGTCGCAAAGAGTCAGACACAACTGAGCGACTGATCTGAACTGAACTGAATGCATTATAAGGCTATATCACATTTTGTTTATTCATCTACCAGTTGATGAGCATTTGTATTTTTACCAGTTTTAGATTATTATGAATAATGTTACCATGTATGTTCATAAGCAAGTTTTTGTTGCTGTTATTGTTTTTTGCCACACCATGCAGCACGCAGGACCTTAGTTTCTTGACTAGGGATCAAATCCACATCCCCTGCATTGGAAGCATGGAATCTTAACCACTGGATCACCAGGAAACTCCCCATAAACAAGTTTTTGTGTGGTAAACATATGTTTTCATTTCACTTGGGTAGATAACTAGAAGTGGAAATGCTTGATTGTGTATTAGGTACATGTTTTATTTCTTTGATGAAATATCTCTTCAACGTTTTGCCAAATTTTTAATTGGATTGTTTGTCTTCCTATTGTTGAATTGTAAGAGCTCTTTATGTATTCTGGATACATTGTGCCTTAGCAGATACATGATTTGCAAAAAATTTCTCTCAGTTATTATTTCACTTACTTGACAGTATCCTTTGAACCCCAAAGTTTTAAAATTTGATGAAGTACAATTTACTTGTTTCTTTCGTTGCTTATCCTTTTGCTGTTGCATCTTAGAAGGCTTTGCCTAATCCAAGATCATGAAAGTTTATGCCCATGTTTTTTTCTAAAAGTTTTAGATTTTAAACTCTTATGCTAGGAATATAATCCATATGGAGGTAACTTTTTTGTAATGTATAAGGAAGGGGTTTACTTTTTTCTTTCACATGTAGTTATCCAATATCCTAGTATCATTTTTTTTAAAGATTATTTTTTCCACACTGAATGCCTAGGCATCCTTGCTGAAAATCAGTTGACCATAAATGTCAGGGTTTACTTCTGGACTCCAAATTCTATTCCATTGATCTATATGTCTATTCTTATGTCATACTAAACAGTCCTGATTACTGTAGCTTTGTTTTAAGTGTTTTAATATCAGAAAGTGTGATTCCTCCAACTTCGTTCTTCTTTTTCAAGATTGTTTTGACTATTCTGAGTCACTTGCATTTCCATATGAGTTTTAGAATCAGCTTTTCAATTTCTGCAAAAAACACAGCTGGGATTTTGATTGTGATTCCACTAAATCTGTAGACCAATTTGGGGAGTATTGCCATCTTAAGAGTATTGTCCTCATCCAATCCATGAACATGAGATATCTTTCCATAAACATATAAAGGTCTTCTTTAATTTCTTTCACTGATGTTTTATAGATTTCCGTGTGTGAGTCTTGTACTTTTCTTTAAATTTATTTGCAAGTTATTCTTTTTATGCTATTGTAAATGGAATTGCTTTCTTAGTTTCACTTTTGGATTGGTCATTGCTATTGAATTAACTTGAATTTTGTTCAAAGAAATTTTTCTGAATTCATTTATTATTTTAAATAGGTTTTTCTGTGGCTTCCATAGGATTTTCTATATACAAGATCATGTTATCTGAAAATAGAAATAGTTTTACTTTCTTCATTTCCAAAAGAATCCTCTTCCTCTCCCTCCACCCTTTACTTTTGTAATTATCCTGGCTATTATCTCTAGTACAGTGCTTGAATAGAAATGGTAAAATTTAACATCTTTGTCTTGTTCCTGATCTTAGGGGGAGAGCTTTCAGTCTTTTACCACTAAATATGGGTTTTTCATAGATGCCGTTTATCAGATTAAGGAAGTTCCCTTCTATTCATAGTTTTCTGAGTGTTTTCATCTTGAAAGGGTGTTGGATTTTATCAGATGGCTTATCCACATCATTGAAATGATCATACAGTTTTTATTCTTTTTTCTATTAATACATTGTATAACATTACTTTTCTTTTTCGATCTCTTTGAAGCAAAAACTTATTATTAATATTTTTCTCCTATTCTAACCTAAGCATTTAAAGCTATAAATTATTCTTTAACTTTGATTCAATGACATGCAATAAATATAGATATATTGTGTTTGAATTTTCATTCAATTTATTCCACTTTTTTTTTTTTTTTTTAAGAAGTGTCTTGTTTAGGACTTCCCTTTTGTTACAGTGGATAGGAATCCACCTGCCAATACAGAGGACACAGCTTTAATCCCTGGTCTGGGAAATTTCCACATGCCTCAGAACAACTTATCCCTTGTGCCACAACTACTGACCCCATGTGCCACTACTACCGAGCCTGCATGCCGAAACTATCGAGCCTGAGGGCTACAACTACCGAGGCCCATGTACCTAGAGCCTGCGCTCTGAAGCAAGAGAAGTCACTGCAGTGAGAAGGCTGTGCACCACAACGAAGAGTAGCCCCTGCTTGCTGCAACTAGAGAAAACCAACGCACAGCAACAAAGACCTAACATGACCAAAAATAAATAGTAATCATAAAATGTTTCTAAAAAAAGAACTATCTTCTTTAATTTCCAAATACTTGGAGGCTTCTCAATTTTCTGCTCTTTTTGATTTCTAATTTAATTCTGTTGTGTATGAAGAACATACCTTGTGTGACCTCAATCTTTTTAACATATTATTGACTGGGGGATTTTTGCAGAAATTAATGCCTGTGGGTGCAATACATCTCTGGTAAAAATTGTGTTGTTTCTTAAGTCTTCTTTCCTGGACTAAAATTTATAGAGTCTTAGAGACTAGAGAATGTTACATGTTTGCTTGGAAACAATGTGTATTCTACTGCTATTGGTTTGGATTTTCTATCAAAGTTAGGTCAAATTGCTTGAGACCATTGTTCACGTCTTCTGTATCCTTACTGACTTTCTGATTATTTGTTCATCAGTTACCAAGAGAGGCGAATTGAAATCCCCTACTATAGTTGTTGAACTGTCTATGTCTCCTTTTATTTCTGTCAGTTTTTGGTTCACAAGTATTGGGGCTCTGTTATTAACTGCTTATTTGTTTATAATTGTTTTATTTTCTTGATGCATTGATTCTTTTATCATTATGGAGTATCTCTCTGTTTGCAGTAGTGTTTCTTGTTTTAAAGTCTAATTTTGCCTGATATTAATGTCATTAATAATACTTTTTACATGATATATGTTTTTCCATTCTTTTACACTCAGTTTATTTATATTTTTTTGAATGTAATGTGACTCCTGGACTTCCCTGGTGGTCCAGTGGTTAGGAATACATCTGCCAATGCAGGGGACATGGTTTTGATCCCTGATCCAGGAAGATTCCACATGCCAAAAGACAACTAAAGCCATATGCCACAACTACTGCCACACTCTGGAGCCCATACTCTGCAACAAGAGAATCCACTGCAGTGAGAAAGCCTGAGCGCCACAACCAGAGAACAGCCCCCATTCATGGCAACTAAAGAAAGCTGGTGTGCAGCAACGAAGATCCAGCACAGCCAAAATAAATAAATAGAAAATTTTTAAATGTGCCTCTTGTAGACAGTGTACAATTGGATCTTGCTTTATTAGATGTTCTGACAGTCTACATCTTTTTACTGGAATGTTTAGACCATTAATATTTAATGTAAGTATTGACAGGATTTTATTTATGGCAGTCCATTTTGCTATTTATTTTCTTATGTCCTTTTTGTTCCTCTGTTCCCTTTATTTATGTTAAACAAATATTTTTAATGTACTCTCATCATTCCCCTGTTGATTGTTTTAACTACATTTTTAATGTTATTTTCTTGTAGTTTCTTAAGGATTAAGATTCTAACTTATCACAGTCTACTTTTATACTGACTTAATTCTGCTTAAATATGGCGACTTCCTCCAATATAGCTCCATTGCTTCTCTCCTCTTGCATGTTGCTAGTTTTATTTGTAATTTACATACGTTATGAACTTGATGATACAATGTTGTATTATTGCTTTATTTAATTTTATGCTTTCTAAAAGAAATTAAGTGAGATGAATCAGTTGCAAAAGGACAAATAGTGCCTGATTCCATTTATATGAGGATGTGTGCAAACACCTTGAACCCATAGGATTTCCACTCTGCCAGTTGATCTGTGTCTGGATTGGGGAGTTTATTCAGAGTTCATCTAGTTCTCAAGACTGCCTTGGTCTTCACTTTCCGCTAGGGCTCTTGTAGATCTCTGTGAATGTGCTTACTTTCCCGCCAGCCAGGCTTGCGTGGAGAGCTGACCTAGCCCTTCTATAGCTGTCCGATTTCCAGGATCTCCCCAGTAAGTGTCTTGCTGGTGTGCTGCTCTCTGACCCAGGCTAGCAAAACTGCAGATTTTCCAATTTGTTTTTTTTTTTTTTCTATGTAACCACAATGCAGTTACCACTCTCAGTATTATTGATGTAATACTACTTTTTGTGTGTGTGTGTAATAAAGTTTTATTAAAGTATAAAGAAGATAGAGAAAGCTTCTGACATAGGCATCAGAAGGGGGCAAAAGAGTACCCCCAGATTTTCCAATTTGTTACCTACTTTTATTAGCAGCGATGCTGGTTTGTTTTTGCCTACTTCAGTTCAAGAGAATCCCCTTTTGTGAATATACTTCTGATTTTCATGCTATCCACACCCTGGTAACACTATCACTGTCAATGATCAAGCTAGGGGGCAATGGGTGCAGCCCCAAGTGAAAAGATTGCAAATTTCTACTGTTACTGCTCAAAGTTGTAGCATTTTTTTCATGAATATATCATTCTCAATTTGTTGTTTGCCTTTGGCTAATCGCCGAACCACTGCAAAGGTTATTTTGTTTTGTTTTTGTTTTTTATGTGTCCAGTTTTATATTTGTTTTTTAGGGAAAGTGTTTGCCAACCTCTTCATGCCCCTCAGACAGAAATTCCCCTTCCTGTTAGTGACTTTTGGGAATTCTTCATACATTCTGGATACTAGTCCTATAACAAATATGTATATTGCAAATATTTTCTCTCAGGCTGAGGCTTGCCTTTTCATCTGTTTAATAGTGTTTGAAAAGCAAAACCCTAAAAACATTTATGAAATATAGTTTATTGATTTTTTCCTTATGGATTGTGCTTTTGGTATAATATCTAAGAAAGCTTTGCCTGACCTATGTTCACAAAGATTTTTTTACTGTTTTTTAGAAGATTTATAGTTTAGGTTTACATTTCTATCTATGGTCCATTTTGAGTTAATTTTTAAATATGGTATGATTTATGGGTTGAGGTTCTTTTTTTTTGTTTTGTTTTTAAATGAATGTCCAATTGTTCCAGTATAATTTGTTGAAAAGAATATTATTTGTCCATTGAGTTAACCTGACACCTTAATCAAAATTCAGTTGACCATATATGTGTGAGCTTACCTTTTTATTCTCAATTCTAACCTGTTATAAGATAAACTAAAGTACAGTAAAATTTGGAAGAGTTTATGTGGGCAAACATCCATTCAGATTCGGCAGCACCAACCCAAGGGGTTAGGAGCTCTCGGCAAGCAGGAGCTATGCCCAAAAGCTTTTGTAGAGCATACATGAAAGCAAAGCAAGGAAATTATTTGATGTGTTATAACTTAAGCAGTTGCCTTATTTGGCTGTTTGTGATTGGTTGTTCTTTAGTTTCAATTCTTAACCTTGAGGCACTTACAGGAATTTACTCTGGATTAGGTTTTGGTTTGCCTAGAGCTACCTCAATCTGCCTCAAATCTTTGTTTAATTACTTTAACAATTCCACTGACGTGTATCAGTCCTTTAGTCAATACTATACTCTCTTGAATATTGTAGCTTTATAGTAAATCTTGAAATAAAGGTGGCTAAGTTCTTTTTTTTTCAAAGCTGTTTTGGATATTCAAGGTCCTTTGTATTTCTATACTTATTTTAGAATCATCTTGTTGATTTCTATGAAAGAACATGCTGGAATTTTTATTGGAATTGCCTTAAATCTATAGATTAGGCTGGGAAGGATTGGTCATTTAACAATATTGATGTTTCTAATCCATCAACATTTATTTAGGTCTTCTTTAGTTTTTCTCATCATGTTGATTTCAGCATACCAAGCTTGCATATATTTTGCTAGATTTATACCAAGTATTTCAAGTTTTCATTCTATTGTAAATTTTGTTGTTGTTGTTTAGTCGCTAAGTCATGTCCAACTCTTTGCAACCCCATGGACATAGCCTATCAGGCTCCTCTGTCCATGGGATTTTCTAGTCAAGAATACTGTAGTGGGTAGCCATTTCCTTCTCCAGAGAATCTTCCTGACCCAGGAATCAAACCTGCGTTTCCTGCATGATTTATGCCTAGTATTTATACCAAGAATTATACCAAGTATTTCAAGCTCCGGGAGTTGATGATGGACAGGGAAGCCTGGTGTGCCGCAGTCCGTGGGGTCTCAGAGTCGGACACCCTGTGCAACTGAACTGAACTGCAGGGTGGGTGACTTTCTCCTGATTGGTTGCTGGTGAGGCCACAGGGTGATGCTCCAGGAATCTTGTGGTCTACCTGAAGTTATTCATCATCCACATCGGTGGGGGCCTTAGTCCATGCAGAAGAATTCAAAGATAGTGTTATGTATGTTCCTTGGGGAGGAACCAGGATCCTGCTTTAATCACCGCACTAAAGCTTCTCGACTGTTCCTCCTTTGTTTCTGCATTCCCTTACTGCCCTGATAAGCAACTGTTTGAATCTTCCTGGAACTCAGGGATATCTAGGAGCCTAAAGCCTTTATCCTAAAAGTAAAAAACAAGGGGGAGAGGGTGAGGGGTGGGACACAGAAAGGGTTTTTGTGCCCAGGAGGCCCCCCACAGGGCTGTGCTCAGTTACAGTCATACTCTAAGACATTATTTACCCTTTGACTATGTTATCATTTCACCGATCACTCAAAAGAACGGCGGGTAAAGCTGTTAGTGCCTTAGCACAAATTAAGGCTGTGGCACATCAAGGGACTGGGATGTTGTCGCTCAATTGCTCAGTCATGCTCTTTGCGACCCCAAAGTAATGCCTCTGCTTTTTAATACGCCGTCTAGGTTGGTCATACCTTTTCTTCCAAGGAGCAAGCATCTTTTAATTTCATGACTACAGTCACCATCTGCGGTGATTTTGGAGCCCCCCAAAATAAAGTCTGTCACTGTTTCCATTGCTTCCCCACCTATTTGCCATGAAGTGATGGGACCAGATGCCATGATCTTCATTTTTTGAATGTTGAGTTTTAAGTCAGCTTTTTCACTCTCCTCTTTCACCTTCATCAAAAGGCTCTTTAGTTCCTCTTTGCTTTCTGCCATAAGGGTGGTGTCATCTGCATATCTGAGGTTATTGACATTTCTCCTGGCAATTTTGACTCCAGCTTGTGCTTCATCCAGCTTGGCATTTTGCATAATGTTCTCTGCATATAAGTTAAATAAGCAGGGTGACAATATACAACCTCGGTGTACTCCTTTTCCAATTTGGAACCAGTCCGTTGTTCCATGTGTGGTTCTAACTTGCTTCTTGACCTGCATACAGATTTCTCAGGAGGCAGGTAAGGTGGTCTGGTATTCCTGTCTCTTGAAGAATTTTCCACAGTTTATTGTGATCCACACTGTCAAAGGCTTTGGCATAGTCAATAAAGCAGAAATAGATGTTTTTCTGGAACTCTCTTGCTTTTTTGATGATTGAACGGATATTGGCAATTTGATCTCTGGTTCCTCTACCTTTGCTAAAACCAGCTTGAACATCTGGAATTTCTCAGTTCATGTACTATTGAAGCCTTGCTTGGAGAATTTTGAGCATTACTTTGCTAGTGTGTGAGATGCGTGCACTTGTGCAGTAGCTTGAACATTCATTGGCATTGTCTTTCTTTGGGATTGGAATGAAAACTGGTCTTTTCCAGTCCTGTGGCCACTGCTGAATTTTCCATATTTGCTGGCATATTGAGTGCAGCACTTTAACAGCAGCATCTTTTAGGATTTGAAATATGCCACCCCAAAATATACTGTTTTGGCATAAGGATTATTTTGACCTGAAGGTAATGGGTAATTGACTGATGCAGGAAGAGGTCTTTATCCTTCCTTTATCTACCTAAAGGCGGGGCATCAAGTTCCCTTGCAAAGATGTTTCCCTCAGTACCTGGAAGGAAGGAGGGTCTCTTATCACTGGAGATGAAGAGTGGACAAAAAGATAAGTATACATGCTATACTTCAGTCATGTCTGACTCTTTGGGACCCTATGGATAATAGCTCTCCAGTCTCCACTGTCCACGGGATTCTCCAAGCAAGAATACTGGAATAGGTTGCCATTTCCTCGGCCAGGGGATCTTCCTGACCCAAGGATTAAACCCATGTCTCTTTTGTCTCCTGCATTGGCAGGCGGGCTCTTTACCACTAGTACCACCCATAGATAGATCTTACAAGAATAACCCTTATCTTCTATCAGTTCCTTCATATATTTAGTAGCCACTTTCCCATGGTTTGTGTGTGTGTACTAAGTCGCTTCAGTTGTGTCTGACTCTTTGCGACCTTATGGACTGTAGCCTGCCAGGCTTCTCTGTCCATGGGATTCTCCAGGTGAGAATACTGGAGTGGGTCGCCATGCCCTCCTCCAGGGGATCTTCCTGACCCAGGGATCAAACTCACGTCTCTTATATCTCCTGCTTTGGGAGGCAGGTTCTTTACCACTAGTGCAAGCTGAGAAGCCTCCAGAACTGAAACCCCCAACAAGTGGAAGATAATAGTGTTCTTCACTCCAAAGAAGATCATAGTTTGATAACCTGGAGAACCTCATCAAGAGACCACCTGAGGCCAGATTTAAGGACCCAGAGAAGCTCATTAGGAGGAAACTGCCGGAGGCCAGATTAAATGAGTGCTTACCTTGCTGTGCACACAAAACATTGAAAGTCAACTATCTTTCAATAATATTATTTTTTTCAAGAAAAAAAATGAGTGTAGGCCCTGCACACACCTTTGAGGGGCACAAGCCCGCTGTGTCCCTCTTTGCCTGGCAAAGCAATTGTTGTTTTTCAGTTGCTCAGTCATGTCTGACTGTTTGAGACCCCAGGGATTGCAGCATGCCAGGCTTCCCTGTCCTTCACCATTTCCTGGACCTTGCTCATCAAGTTGGTGATGGCAAAGCAATAAAGCTATTCTTTTCTATGTCACCCAAAACTCTTGTCTCCAAGATTCAATTTGGCACCAGCGCAGAGAGGCTCAGATTTTGGCATCAAAACTGTGATGTAAATAAGAAATATGTATTTGGTCTTCCTCCTTTTCTTGGCACAGAGCTTCTAAAACCTTTGGAAATTCCAGAGTGGTAGGGGTGAGAGGAGGTCTTCATAGCAAGTCCCTTTCAACCACACCTGAGTTTATGTTAAAGAGGTGACTCCTGAAAGATGTTGGACTGGTTGCCAGAGGAACCAATCATAAGATTAGAGAGGGTTGGAATTTTTGGTCCAACCCTTATCTCTGGGAGATACAGCAGGGCTTGAGGCTGACTTAATCTTCAGTGGTCAGTGATTTAATCAATCTTGCTATGTAATGGGGCTTCCTAAGTGGTAAAGAACCTGCCAAGGCAGGAGACAGAGAGATGAGGGTTTGATCTCTGTGTTGGGAAGATCCCCTGGAGGAGGGCATGGCAACCCACTCCAGTAATCTTGTGTGGAGAATCCCATGGTCAGAGGAGCCTGGTAGGCTACAATCTATAGAGTAGAAAAGAGTTGGACACACCTGAAGCAACTTAGCATGCATCCACGCACGCCTATGTAATGAAACCTGCATAAAAACCCTTAACCAAATGGATTTAGAGAGCTTCCGGGTTGATAAAAAAATCCATGTGCTGGAAGATGGTGCACCCCTACTCCATGCAGATGAGACCCCTGCATTCCAGACCCTTCCAGATCTTGCCTATGTACTTCTTTATCTGGCTGTTCATCTCTATCTTTTATTTTATCCTTTATAATAAACCAGTAAATGTAAATAAGTGTTTCCCTGAGTTCTGTGAGCCAATATAGCAAATCATCTAAAAGGGGGTTATGGGAACCCTAGACTTAATAGTTGATTAGTTGGAAGTATAAGTGACAACTTGGGGTTTCTGGCTGGCCTCTAAAGTGATGGCAGTCTGTGGGACTGAGCCCTTAACTTCTGGGGTCTGCTGTAACTCCAAGAAGTTAGTGTCAGAGAACAGGTGATATAGAAAAAAAATCCATACATTTGGTATAAGAAGTGTGAGTAGAGAGGAAACAGCAGTTTTTTTCTTTTACTAGTACTTAAAGACTTTTCTGATGAGATTAGTGGTGATACTAACATATGTGATTTTTCAATATTGTATAGTGAAAATGTGCTAAAATTTGGAAGATCTGCATAACTCAATCAATATTTTCCAAATGACAAATACATGATGTTATAAAATCATGCCCATATAAAAGATTCATTCAAAGTGCAAGACAGAATAATATATTTTAAGGAAACAGAGGATAAAAAATGTCCTTGGTATGGTTTCAGATTCTACATTGCAGCTAACCTTTAAGAAACTTCCACTTGTCAAATTTTAACATGCTATCAAAGAAGAATATCTGCAAAATTCTATTAGAAGGTTCCTCTTTTTTCTAGTTATATATCTTTGTGACACTGAATTTTCTTCACTTTCTTCAACCAAAACAATGCATTGCAATAGACTGAATGCAGAAGCAGATATGAAAATCAAGCTGTTTTCTACTAAGCCAGGGATTAAAGAGGTTCTCAAAAGCAAAACAAAGCCATTCTTCTCACTAATTTTTAAAAAATAGTTTCTTTTCATAAAAATATTCCTTATATTAACAAATAATTGGTTTATTGTAGTTATTTTTAAATGATTAATATGTAAATATTAAAAATTTTTCTGAATCCCTGGTAGCCAAGTGGTAAGGAATCTGCCTGCCAATTCAGGAGGCCTGGGTTTGATCCCTGGGTTGGTAAGATCCCCTGCAGAAGAAAATGGCAACCCACTGCAGTATTCATGCCTGGGAAATCCCGTGGACAGAGGAGCCTGGCAGGCTACAGTCCATGGAGTTGCAAAGAGTCAGACATGACTGAGTGACTAAACAATAACATTTTCTAAGCCTTCATTAACAAAAGTGCTATGGAGTCTTTGTTAATTTTGAATATAAAAGGGTCCCAGAAAAGTCTGAGAACTGCTGCAAAACAGAGTGAATGTCTTTGTCTCGCTCCTGAATCTCAGTTCTGCATCTTGCTCTTCTCAATAGGAAAATAATGGACCATAGGAACTAATCCATATCAGTATATACATAGCCCCTATGTTCTTTTTAATGGCAGCATTGTATGCCTACTTAAATTTTTAAAATAAATTTATTTATTTATGATTTATTTGGGGCTGTGCTGGGTCTCCGTTGCTGCTTGGGTTTTTCTCTAGCTGTAGTGAGTGGGGACTACTCCATAGCTGTGGTGTAGGCGGTTCTCATTGTGGTGGTTTCTCTTGTTCCAGAGCACTTGCTCTACGGTGCCTGGGCTCAGTAGTTGCAGCTTCTGGGCTCTAGAGCACAGGCTCAATAGTTGTGGTGCAGGGTCCTAGTTGCTCCGCGGAATTTGGGATCTTCCCTGACGAGGAATTTAAACTATGTCTCCTGTGTTGGCAGGCAGATTCTTTACCACTGAGCCACCGGGAAAACTCTTGTATGCCTATTTCATGAATGTGATGTAATCTATTAAACTGTTCCTCTATTGCTGAACATTTGTGATTATTTCTAATTTTTATTTTATTTTTAAAATAATCTAAACAATGATACACTGAACATCCTTAGAAAGGTTTTAAACAATAAAATCGGGGCTTCCCTGGTGGTCCAGTGATTAAGACTCCATGCTTCCAATGCAGGGGGCACGGGTTTGATTGCTGGTCAGGGAACTAAGATCCCGCAGGTCACTCAGTCAACCAAACAAACAAACAAAGGAAAACCAAGGAAGTGATATGATCAGATTCATCTGTTTAAAAAGATCATGTAAAATGCTGAAATCTGAAGACTGGTGGATTCTAACATTGTCAAGTTCCAGAGTGTAGCTATGTACTATTAACAGACATCATCACTGGTGAAGGCTGGAGCCAAATGAAGGAAATGTCTTTATCATTTCTCATAACTGCATGTGAATCTACAATTACAGCAAAGTAAAAAGTTTAATTAAAAAAAATCTGACACCATTAGGATGAGCACTACCAAAACAAACAAACAAAATAAAACATAAAATAACAAGTGTTGGTGAGGATGCAAAGAAATCGGAACTTTTGTGCACCACTGGTAGGAATGCAAAATGGTACAGACACTGTGGGAAACAGTAAAAAGTTCCTCAAAAAATTAAAACTAGAATTACCATGTGATCCCGCAATTCCACTTCTGGGTATACACTAAAAAGAATTTAAAGCAGGGTCTCAAAGGGATATTTGTACACCCTTGCTCATAGCAGCATTATTTACAAAAGCTAAAACATGGAACAATTTCCCTGGTGGCTCGGTGGTAAAGTATCGACCTACCAAAGCAAGAGATCTGGGTTCAGTCCCCGGGTAGGGAAGATCCCCTGGAGATGTAGATGGCAACCCACTGCAGTATTCTTGTCTGGGAAATTCCATGGACAGGGAAGCCTGGTGGGCTGCAGTCTGTGGGGCTGCAGAGAGTTGGACCTGATTGAGCAAGTAAATAACAACAACAAAACATGGAAGCAATTCAAGTGTATATTAACAGATGGATGGATAAACAACATGTGGTATACACATCCAAAGGAATATTACTTAGACTGAAAAAAGAAGGAAATTCTGACATATTCTACAATTTGGATGAATTATTATGCTAAGTGAAATAAGCCAGTCACAAAAACACAAATGTGATTCCGCTGATAGGATATTCTACAATTTGGATGAATTATTATGCTAAGTGAAATAAGCCAGTCACAAAAACACAAATGTGATTCCGCTGATAGGAGGTTTCTAGAGTAGTCAAACTAATAGAAACAGAATTGTGGTTGCCAGGGACTTGGTGGGGGGTGGGAAATGGGAAGTTGTTATTTAATAATGTGTATGGAGTTTTGGTTTTGCAAGATGAAAAAAATTTGGAGACTGGTAGCACAATAATGTAGATATATTGTACTTAACGCTATAACTATACTTAGAAATTATTAAAATGGTCAATTTTATGTTGTGGGTTTTTTTTAACCTCAATTAGGAAATAAAAATGGAGAACTAGTGAAAAAAAAAAAATTACTCTGACTGAAGCAAAGTTTGGAATGACCAGACTAGAGGCAGACAGGGTTCCTAGCAGAATGTCCCTATAATCCAATGCTGGGGCTTGAACCAAGCAAGTGGCATGGATATAAAGGGGCTGTGATAGATTGGATTACTGGTCCAAGTCTTTGCTCCCCTGTAATAGAATTCTCCATCCACACCCTTCTCACAGTGGGCAGTGAATTCTTTCCCACTTTTGACTTTGTGTTTGGCTAGGTGACTTGATTTGGCCAGTAGGAAGTTTGTGAATCTGACAAGAGAAGCTTTGAAATGTGCTTGCTCAATAAGACATGCCCTCTTGTGCTGCAGTTATCTGTCATGATAAGAACATTCCCTGAATAGCTGCTACTCCTTCAGTCTGGGTCCTGGAATGAGTGTCCAGGAACAGACCACATGCCCCAGGTAGCCACAGATCCAAGGAGAATGAGTGATATGTAGAGCACACCTGAACTCAATCTGGCTTGGAGCCTGAAGCTAGATGATTCAAGGTACAGCTGACTCACAGATGCATGAGCATGACAGTGTGTGACTATTGTTTAAAGCTTCTGAACAGTTTTGGTTTGGCTTGGTTTTTGGTAAAGAACAAGTAATCATTTTATAATGGCACTTTAGGTACACTTTCAACTTTATATGGTGGTGTATGTTAATTACATCTCAATAAAACTGGAAAAAAAATAATGGCATTTAGCAGGCATTTATAAATCTAAGCACCATTTTGCTGATAGCAAGGCTTACTATCCAGCAACATTCAATCTCCAAACACAGAAGACATTCCAAAGGTAATCAGGAGAGTGCTGAGATGGTTTAACAGACAACTAGTGAAAGCAGAGAGTAAAGAATCCCAAGAGATCGTTTCACAGATGGGAGTACAGGAGCCTAAGACTTTAGCTGTAGTTCATATCAGGGTGTTGGTATAATTACTGTAGAAAAACACAATCAATGTGTTTACAATAATCTTTCTGGAGTGACCTGAGTCTGGGGATTGAAATTAACATAAATATTTCTTACTGGTTGGGATTATTTGGTTCAGTTCAGTTCACTCAGTTGTGTCCGACTCTTTGTGACCCAATGAACTGCAACACGCCAGGCTTCCCTGTTCATCACCAACTCCTGGAGCTTACTCAAACTCATGTCCATCAAGTCAGTGATGCCATCCAACCATCTCATCCTCTGTCGTCCCCTTCTCTTCCTGCCTTCAATCTTTCTCAGCATCAGGATCTTTTCCAAGGAGTCAGTTCTTCACATCAGGTGGCCAAAGTATTGGAGTTTCAGCTTTAGCATCAATCCTTCCAATGAACATTCAGGACTGATGTCCTTTAGGATGAACTGGCTGGATCTCCTTGCAGTCCAAGGGACTCTCAAGAGTCTTCTCCAACACTGCAGTTCAAAAGCATCAATTCTTTGGCTCTCAGCTTTCTTTATAGTCCAAATCTCACATCCATACATGACTACTGGAAAAACCATAGCCTTGACTAGATGGACCTTTGTTGGCAAAGTAATATATCTGCCTTTTAATATGCTGTCTAGGCTGGTGATAGCTTTCCTTCCAAGGAGCAAGCGTCTTTTAATTTCACGGCTGCAGTCACCATCTGCAGCCCCCCACAAAAAGTCTGTCACTGTTTCCGTTGTTTCCCCATCTATTTGCCATGAAGTGATGGAACTGGATGCCATGATCTTAGTTTTCTGAATGTTGAGTTTTAAGCCAATTTTTTTCCTTTCCTCTTTCACTTTCATCAAGTGGCTCTTTAGTTCTTCTTCACTTTCTGCCATAAGGGTGGTGTCATCTGCATATCTGAGGTTATTGTTATTTCTTCTGCCAATCCGGATTCCAGCATGTGCTTCATCCAGCCCGATATTTTGCATGATGTACTCTACATATAAGTTAAATAAGCAGGGTGACAATATACAGCCTTGACATACTTAATTATTTGGTTAAGATGCTATTTAGAATAAATGTTATCCTTTGTAATGAATCACTGGTCCTTGAAGGATAGAAGGGGCTCCGAATAGTTAACTTGCCCCCAGCAAGGCAGTTGGTCTTCTGGAGAAATGGTGTTAAATGGGGACTTGGTATTCATCTCTGTTGCTGGCAGTTCAGATATTCATTAGCAACAGTAGCTAAGACAGCCTTGGTGAGTGGGAACCTGCACTTTCTGTTGGGTTCATGCATGGCCTCCAATCCCTCTGACTACGGCTACTTCCTTCATGTGACCATCGTGACAGCACCAGGGTTGGCCAGTGACTGAAGTTGGTTAATGTCAGATGGTCAAGTCATCTTGGTGCTTTCTCCATGGTGAATAACTTCTGCTTCTGAGTTTTGGGGGGTCATTTGTTACACAGCCCCATTTTAGCTCTAACAGACTAATATAGAGGCATTAAAATTTTATTATGGAAAATTTCAGACATATACAAAAGTGGAAGAAATAATATAATGAAACTCTGGTTACCCCTGTCTCATATGGTCAGTCTTGTTTTCACCTATACCCTTGCCCACTTCACCCTTAACTCTGGATTATCTTTTTTTTTTTTTTAAATTAATTAATTAGTTTATTTTTGGCTGTGCTGGGTCTTCCTTGCTGTGCAGGCTTTCTCTAGTTGCAGCGATTGGGAGCTACTCTCAAGTTGGGATTTGCGAGCTTCTCATTGTGGGGGCTTTTGTTGCAGATCATCGGCTCTAGGGCGTGCAGGCTTCAGTAGTTGCAGCACCTGGGCTCAGAAGTTGTGGCACCTGGACTCTAGAGCACAGGCTCAGTAGTTGTGGCACACAGACTTAGTTGTCTTGTACAGCTTGTGGGATTTTCCTGGACCAGGGATTTAACTCATGTCTTCTGCATTGGCAGACAGATTCTTTACCACTGAGCCATCAGGGAAGCCACTGGATTATCTTGAAGCAAGTTCAAAAGATCATGCTATTTTCTCTATAAATATTTCAGTATGTAGCTCCAAAAGATAAGGAATTAAACAAAATAATGCCAAAAATCAATAATAATTTGTTAATAGAACCAGGAATCTATTTAGTGTTCATACTTCTTTGATTATCTTATAATTTTCTTCTCTTTCACTTGCTTTTTAAATTGTTGTTTGAATTGGGTTCCAAATAATATCTGTGTACTGTGCTTGGTTGATGAACCTTAAATCTCTAAATTCCCCCACCATCTATCTTGTAAAGCTGTTTTGTTAAATAAATTGGGTCATTCATCATTGTAGTTTGCCACAGTCTGAACTTGGCTGATTTTATCCCTGTGGCACCATTTAATATGTTCTTTTGTCTTCTGTATTTTCTGTAAATTGAACAAATTAAAAAAATTTTTTTTGAAAGATTGCTTCTTAGGTAGTGATGTGTGCTTCCATCAGGAGCACCTAATCTCTGGTTGGCTCTCATTTTTTTGACATTTGCAACCATTGATGTTCATTGCCTGGATTCATGAGGGTCTGCAAAATGGTGATATTTTAATCACATCACTTATTCTTCCTTTATTAGTAGGCATACTTCTAGAAAGTGAAACTTCCCCTCATTGATTATTTAGTTATCCAGAGGGAGAGATCATATACAAAAGAGAGGATAAATATTTGATGCTTTCCTTTTATTTCCCAGTTGCCTAGCAGCCTCCTAAAGAGACTGTGGGGAAATTAACAAAAAGGCGCCAGACAGGCTCTGTTGCCCTCTTGCCCCATGTTCTGTAAACAATAACTTTGCATGGTTATGTAACAGCTGAGATTACTTGTAGCACTGCACATGCACATCATGAGGTACCCCTTTGGTCACGGGTTACTTTGTGTGGTTATCATGGTTATGTTATGTGAGGTTGTGTTATGGCTACGTTCAGTTCAGCTCAGTTCAGTCGCTCAGTCGTGTCCGACTCTTTGCAACCCCGTGAATCGCAGCACGCCAGGCCTCCCTGTCCATCACCAACTCCCGGAGTCCACCCAAACTCATGTCCATTGAGTCGGTGATGCCATCCAACCATCTCATCCTCTGTCTTCCCCTTCTCCTCCTACCCCCAATCCCTCCCAGCATCAGGGTCTTTTCCAGTGAGTCAGCTCTTTGCATCAGGTGGCCAAAGTATTGGAGTTTCAGCTTCAACATCAGTCCTTCCAATGAACACCCACGACTGATCTCCGTTAGGATGGAGTGGTTGGATCTCCTTGCAATCCAAGGGACTCTCAAAAGTCTTCTCCAACACCACAGTTCAAAAGCATCAATTCTTCAGCACTCAGCTTTCTTTATAGTCCAACTCTCACATCCATACATGACCACTGGAAAAACCATAGCCTTGACTAGATGGACCTTTGTTGGCAAAGTAATGTCTCTGCTTTTTATTTATTTATTTTTTCTAGACTTTTTTTTTTTCCCCATTTATTTTTATTAGTTGGAGGCTAATTACTTTAAAATATTGTAGTGGGTTTTGTCATACATTGACATGAATCAGCCATGGATTTACATGTATTCCCCATCCCGATCCCCCCTCCCACCTCCCTCTCTACACGATCCCTCTGGGTCTTCCCAGTGCACCATGTCTCTGTCTTTTAATATGCTGTCTAGATTGGTCATAACTTTCCTTCCAAGGAGTAAGCGTCTTTTAATTTCACAGCTGCAATCACCATCTGCAGTGATTTTGGAGCCCCGCAAAAATAAAGTGTGCCACTGTTTCCGTTGTTTCTTCATCTATTTGCCATGAAGTGATGGGACCGGATGCCATGATCTTAGTTTTCTGAATGTTGAGCTTTAAGCTAACTCTTTCACTTTCATCAAGAGGCTCTTTAGTTCTTCTTTGCTTTCTGCCTTAAGGGTGGTGTCATCTGCATATTTGAGGTTATTGATATTTCTCCTGGTAATCTTGATTCCAGCTTGTGCTTCATCCAGCCCAGCATTTCTCATGATGTATTCTGCATATAAGTTAAATAAGCAGGGTGACAATATACAGCCTTGATGTACTCCTTTTCCTATTTGGAACCAGTCTGTTGTTCCATGTCCAGTTCTAACTGTTGCTTCCTGACCTGCATACAGATTTCTCAGGAGGCAGGTCAGGTGGTCTGGTATTCCCATCTCTTTCAGAATTTTCCACAGTTTATTGTGATCCACACAGTCAAAGGCTTTGGCATAGTCAATAAAGCAGTAGATGTTTTTCTGGAACTCTCTTGCTTTTTTGATGATCGAACGGATGTTGGCAATTTGATCTCTGGTTCCTCTACCTTTTCTAAAACCAGCTTGAACATCTGGAAGTTCATGGTTCATGTATTGTTGAAGCCTGGCCTGGAGAATTTTGATGGTTGAGTAATACTCTATTGTATATATGTACCATATCTTCTTTATCCATTCTTCTGTTGATGGGCATTTATGTGGCTTCCTTGTCTTGGCTACTGTATACAGTGCTGCAATGAAAATTGGGGTGCATGTGTCATTTTGGATCATGTTTTTCTCCAGATCTATGCCCAAGAGTTGGAATGCAGGGTCATATGGTAGCTCTATTTTTAGTTTTTAAAGAACCCTTCATACAGTTCTCCATAGTGGCTGTATCAATTTACATTCCCACCAGCAGTATAGGAGGGTTCCCTTCTCTCCACACTGTAGAGCCACTCTTGATCAGTGGAAGACAGGCGCAAATAACAAATGCTTCTCTGTTTAGTCTCCATTTCACAAAGCTCCTTAGATGATCCTGTGAGAATCCAGAAAGTATCAGAGGTCCCCTTGAGGAGGCAATCCTGTATTGGCTTTTGTTTCTTTGTTTCACTCTCATCCCTCACTCCTCCTCCCTGGTGAAAAATTAACTAAATGCAAGTTTTTGTCTGAAGCTCTGCTCTTCAGTTCAGTTCAGTCGCTCAGTCATGTCCAACTCTTTGCGACCCCATGAATTGCGGCATGCCAGGCCTCCCTGACTGTCACCAACTCAAACTCATGTCCATCGAGTAGGTGATGCCATCCAGCCATCTCATCCTCTGTCATCCCCTTCTCCTCCTACCCCCAATCCCTCCCAGCATCAGGGTCTTTTCCAAAGAGTCAACACTTCACATGCCGTGGCCAAAGTATTGGAGTTTCAGCTTCAGCATCAGTCTTTCCAATGAACACCCAGGACTGATCTCTTTTAGGATGGACTGGTTGGATCTCCTTGCTGTCCAAGGGACTCTCAAGAGTCTTCTCCAACACCACAGTTCAAAAGCATCAATTATTTGATGCTTAGCTTTCTTCACAGTCCAACTCTCACATCCATACATGACCACTGGAAAAACCATAGCCTTGACTAGATGGACCTTTGTTGGCAAAGTAATGTCTTTGCTTTTTAATATGCCATCTAGGTTGGTCATAGCTTTTCTTCCAAAGAGCAAGCATCTTCTAATTTCATGGCTGCAGTCATCACGTAACCCCGCCCCAAATTTTGCCTATGAAAACTTCTCCCTGAAACCCATCGAGGAGTTGGGGACGTTTTTTAGCATAAGCTACTTGTCCTTTCTTAGCCCTGCAACAAACCTTTCTGGCTCCAAACTCTGACATTTTGGTTTGTTTGGTCTCATCATGTTTTGAGCACATGAACTTGGTTTTGGTAAAAGGAGTTTTGTATTTTCATTTGCTAGATCTAGCAATCCTAAGCAAGCCATTACTATTTAGCACCCCATGCGAGGCAAACCTCTTTTTATACACCATGTTAACTCTGTTAATCCTTGCTGCCTCCATGAGAAGCTTAAAACACTTACTGAAATGAATACTTTCAGTCCCCAAACTTCAAAGACTCAGAGGACAGAGGCAAACTGTGGGCTGGGATGAATACTAGAGGTAAGGACATGTGTCTTCCTATAAAGGACAGGGGGAGAGTCTCCATTTCAGCTTGGTCACAAGCTCCTGTCTTTTTACTTTTCTTTTTTTTTTTCAATATATATTTATTTGGCTGTGCCAGGTTTTCCTTGCAGCATGCAAACTCTTAATTGTAGCATGTAGAATCTAGTTCTCTGACCAGGGATCAAGCCCAGGCCCCCTGCACTGGGAGCAAGGAATCTTAAGCCACTGGACCACCAGGGAAGTCCCACAAGCTCCCTGCTCAACCCATCTCTTCTCCCCACCCTCTCGCCAGTCTTGTCTCTAACCAAGGCTGGTATCTCTGCAAACTCTCCCCCCATAGAACTGACCACCACTCCCCACAGAGTTATGAAATCTGGTTCCACCTCCTGGAAGGCCCCTGGGTGTCTGCAATTCCCCTGGTAGGGGGACTCCGGTCTGAGGTGGGGGGTGGTGATGGGTCCTCCCTCCCAGCCTGTCGCTCTCCACCAGACACAGCTGCTGCTGTTTTTCTCTCCAGTTAAGGACCTGAGGGCAAACTCTCCTCCCTGCTGGGACAACTTCTTCCTCCCAAGATCACAGAGTGGGGGATATTCCCTGCGTGAGGCCCTGATTTCTCACCAGCTAACATGGCCTTGACCTACTCCCTTCTGGGAGGACAGCCCCCACCGTATTAAGATGGCTTGCACTCCTTCTGAGCTGCCATTCCCAGCATCCCAGAAACCGAATGCTTGCTGCTGAACCATCTGATCAAACGGCGCCAATCTGCCCAGTGTTGGTTCCAGCCAAATGGCTCCAGCCCAGGGTTCCCCTCTGAAAAGAAGGCCAAAGGGGGAGAGGTTTGGATGAGGTGGCCCCAACCATGGACAAGTCTCTAGGAGAGGCTGCGTAGGGTCGGGTGCAGCAAACCTCTCCCATTGCTGGGCACTGATCTGGGAAAATAGCTTTGCTCAGAACCAGAGTAGGTTTGCCGCCATAGAGGCAGGGATGGGTGTATTCTGGAAGCAGTGATGTGTTCTCCTAAGGAGGTAACAGGGGAGCTGGGTGTGTGTGAGCATGTGGGTATGAATAAACGGGTGGAGGCTCCAGGCCTGGTGCTTTCAACCTGCCCTCCTGATTCACAGGGGAAGAGAGAGTGAGGCTGGAATACAAGTGAGTTGTCCAAGATCACACAGTGACTTAGGCCTAGAACTCAGGGCTTTGGGTTCTTCATTGGGCTAGGAGGCCTCATGGTTAGGTGGCAGATTCTCCCTCTACTTCTAGAGGGGAGAAGGGTGGAGTTTCCTGGTGAGCCTTATGCCAGAAAGGACTCTTGGGGCTAATTCAGTCACTCCTCCCCTCCCAGGCCTGAACCCTAGCTGCTGCTATTGGACTTAAAAGATCAGGGAGACTGGCTCTGGGGTCCCGGCTGGATGCCTTCTGGTTTAAGCAGGATGGCTTCCTACATATGTGGACACCTAGAGCAGGGGAAGCTGGGTGGCATGAGGCTGCTGCCACCTGTATCACTCTTTGCAGGGTGGCACTCAGGCCATGCTTTGCAGGCCTGGAGCAAGAGTACATACAGAGGCTGCTACCCGGGCTGGCTTCCCTTCTCTGTGGTGGCATGTTGCATATTTCAGAGGTAGCTCCCACAGTATACCCCTGTGCCTTCTTACAATGTGCTTTGACACATGTCCCATTAAGACATGCAGTCTGTATGCCCTGCCCTCTCATTTGGGCAACCTTATGACTACCACAGAAACAATGCTATATGACTTCTATAACCGAGTCATGAAAGGCGATACAGCTTCTGCCTGATTCTTTTCAGGACTCTTGCTCTTAGACCCTAACTGCTAGGCTGCAAGAAAGCCCAGGTCCGAGCCAGCTAGGTGGAGGTGCAATGCCTGCAGCCAGCATCTGAGTGAACAACTTTTGCACTGACTTTTGCCCCAGCCACCATCAGACTTGACCCGCATACTGGTATCTCAGCAGGCAGGTAGAGTGATCTCATATTCCCATCTCTTTAAGAATTTTCCACAGTTTGTTGTGATCCACACAGTCAAAGGCTTGACTGTAGTCAATGAAGCAGAAGTAGATGTTTTTCCGGAATTCCCTTGCTTTTTCTATGATCTGACAGGTGTTGGCAATTTGATCTCTGGTTCCTCTGCCTTTTCTAAACCCAGCTTGTACATCTGGAAGTTCTCAGTTCATGTACTGCTGAAGGGTTTTGAGCATTACATTGCTAGCATGTGATACGATTGCAATTGTGCGGTAGTTTGAACATTCTTTGGCATCACCTGTCTTTGAGATTGGAATGAAAACTCCACACAAAAGACTCCAAGAGAGAACAGTCCAGCTGAGTCCAATACAACTCCAGAACCATGAGAGATACTGTTCTTGTTTCATACCACAAAGTTTTAGGGTGGTTGGTTACACAATAGTGATTGGAATACATTCTATTCCAGGCTCCATCCTGCACCATGAGTGGCCTCAGCACCCCAGAACCTCTGTTCAAACTCTACATGTTCCCTGGGTCTCCCTGCACAACAGGCACCATTGGCCAGCCCTTGGGCTTAGAAATACCCATCCTTGCTGCCCTAGGGGAGATAAGGTGGGCAGAAACCAGCTCAGGTCTGGAAAGTGGGCTGGAGGTCTGAAGGCTCGGGACCCAGAGTGTGGTCTAAAATGGGGCATGGGCTCTACTCTTGGTCCCAGTGGGGCTGGAAACAGGCAGGGCGGGACCAGAGTGAGGCCTTCTGAAGCACAGAACCCAAGGACAGTACTGGATGAGTACTTTATATCTGCCATTTCTTTTCTTTCTTTTTTTTTTTTTAATTCTTATTAATTTGGCTGTGCCAGGTCTTATATATACAATTTTATTTATGTATGTATGTATTTATTTTGGCTGTACTGGGTTTTTGTTGCTGTAAGGGCTTTTTCTAGCTGTGGAGAGCGGGGACTATTCATTGTAGTGTACAGGCTTCTCGTTGCAGAGGCTTCTCTTGTTGCGGAGCATGGGCTCCAGGGCGCATAGGTTTCAGTAGTTGCTGCACGGGGCCTCAGTAGCTGTGGTTCTCGGGCTCTGGAGCACAGGTTCAATAGTTATGGTGCAGGGGCTTGGTTGTCCTGCAGCATGTGGGATCTTCCCGGATCAGGGATCGAACCCATGTCCCCTGCATTGGCAGGCAGATTCTTTACCACTGAGCCACCAGGGAAGCTCTATCTGCTCTCTCTTGATCCTCCCCCAGCCCTGCCCCACTAGGCTCCTTGTCTTTGTTGCCCATGAGAACACACAGGCTCGCAGACAGTAAGTCACAAGGTACAGATACCCCAGCAGCAGCCAAGGGCAAGGCCCTCCTTGGCTCAAAGACACTTGATCAAGCATTTCTTAGATATGTGGTCTACCTACCTTTATTTAAAAACCAAACAAAACTGTACCCACTTTAGACTAAATGGGGAGGCCCAGGAAGCCTGAAATAGAAGAACCCAGCCTTGACCGTGGGGGATGATGCTGGAAGTCAGAGGGCTGGAGGCGTCCAGCTGCCATCCATCCAGGAGCCAAGTCCTGTGGGAGGTCACCAAACCAGCTGGCGGAGACTCATTTATCTCTTTAGCTCCCCACCAAGGGATCTCTTTATCAGCTGCCCAGTCCTTAAACCCGATGTTCACCCCAAGGAGTGTCTTTTAAAACCATTTGTCCTTGAGAAAGACAGTCTGCCCCTTATCGCTCTGTTTTGTTCTGTGTTGGCTTCCTGGTGGGTTATCAGGGGAAGCTTTGGTTTCTCCGTCTCCTGTTATCTCCCTGCTGGGTTTCAAAGCTGCCCTCAGCAGCTCCTGGGTGCCTCACCCGGCAGAGACTAGGGAGCTGAAGGGGCAAGAGCTTTCCCTTCCAGTCAGTCCTTCCTGAGTCCCAGCTCCTGGAACTTGTCTGCCCCTCGCCCACCTGGGCACTCAACAAGGCTGGCTGGGTGTCACCCATGGCTTCTCCAGGGACATACGACATCATGAGGGTGAGCCTCATGGAACCTAGATTTGGGGAGTTCACAGAGCAACCACTTTAAAAAAAACAAACCAACCAACCAATGTAGGCTTCTCGCTTTACTTTTGTATTGTTTATTTATTTGCCAAATACATTACAGAAAGCAGCTTCTTTTATTTCTTAAGAAAGGATGTTTTAACTCCCAACGAGGCAAATTCCCTGGTGGCCTGGTGGTTGGGATCTGTGCTTTCGCTACCGAGGGCCTGGGTTCAATCCCTGGTCAGGAAACTAGGATCCCACAAGCTGCAGAGAGTGGCCAAAAAAACAAAACAAACAATAAACCCAACTCCCAATGAGTAGGAAGGCTATAAAGTCAGATTAAAATGATGGTGGCCTCGCATTCCCAGACCTACCCTCTGACAAGAAAGAATGCCTGGCAGCCTGACATGATCTCTCAGGCCTGTGAAAAGCTTGTCTGGGTTGCATCAGCTCCTGGATAGGTACTGAGACTCAGATCTAAGGAAATAAGGCTCTGGGAATTCCACAGAGCTGCCAGGTCCTTGCACACACATGGCTGTCTCAGAGCCTGCATAGCACCTTTGCTTGCCCTGAATCCCCATCCCCCCCACGCCCACACTCACACTGCAGACACAGCCCAGCCATCTCCTCCTCTAAGCAAAGCCTGCTTTGTGGGTGTGAGATCTGTGTGGTCACACAGGCTCTGTGCTGAGAAGGGCCCAGCGCTTGGTTTCACGCTCTGCCTTTGCTATCTCAAAATCTGAGCAAATGGCCTTGCGTTTTCATTCTGCAAGGGGCCATGCAGATTATGTAGCCCGTCCTGCTTCCACAACACCCTGCTAATGTCATCTCTCACTCTAAGCTGAGTCTGAGGCCTCGGACAGCCGCTCTGCTCACTCTCCGATCACTCTCCCCTGAAAGACCTACTTGCTTTGTTTCCTCACAAGTCTCTCAACCCCCTGAGGTCTGGGACAGAGTCTACATGAGCCCCGCACCGTACTTAGTACACGGCAGGTGCTCAGTAAACGTGTGTTGACATAAACAGTCCAGCAAAGGACTGGCCCCTTTCCTTATGTGATTCTGGCCAGAGCTGGGCTTCAACACACTTCTCTTGCTTTGGGGCCAAGACAATCTTCCCCGCCCTCTTGCTCTCCTGACCAGTGGCCAAAGGCCAAAACCAACCCAGACCAAAGCCAAACAGAAATCTGTTTTTCTGACCTAGGACCCAAATTAATGTATTTTGTTCTTCCCCAAAAGTACTCTACCATTTTCTAGAGGAGTTAAGACCAACTAATCCAGAACATTAGAATACCCTCAACTCTCCAGGGCTGGGAGGTGTAGGGTCAGAATGAGGACACAAATACCACCCAAGGAGGAGTAGGGCCCTGCTGGGTCATGATGGACCCAGCATATGAGGACCCAGATATGAGGAACTGGTAAACTGTGACTAGGGGGAATGGCATGTGCTGAGGCTAGATTTCACAGGAGCAAAGAAAAGAAGGGTATGGCTAATACCAGTTCTGCCTCCATGAAATCCCCTTACAGCCTTTCATTCATTCATTCACTCATCCACTTATGCAGGGGATGTCTAATGAGGAAGACTGACAGATCCCAAAGTTGCCAGTTTTTTTTCTAACTGCGCAAGTGGCATGTGGGATCCTAGTTCCCCCACCAGGGATGGAACCCATACCTCCTGCAGTGGAAGCACAGAGTCTTAACCACTGGACCACCAGGGATGTCCTGATTCCAATCTTTTTAATGCTTAGAAACCAATCTTCTTTGGAACAAGGCAGAGTCTATAAATAGTATGATGGAGAGAAGCCATTGGTGCCCACCTGACTCCCTGCACTGGATGGAGGTTTCACAGACGCACCTTCTGGGCTTCTGCTGTCTTTAAAGGCAGTCCTCTTCTTGCTCTGGGACCAATGCCCAAGCCACTGGTTATCTGAGCCTGCGACCGGCAGTGCTGTGCTGTTCTCTAAACTTTCCCAACTTCCCCAGGGCTCCTCTCTCCTCCAATAGCTGAGTTCTCAGCCAGGTGCTCTGGGCTCCATCTGATCAGTCTCTGCATGCATGCATGCTAAGTCGCTTCAGTCGTGTCTGACTCTGTGAAACCCTATTGACGGTAGCCGGTCAGACTCCTCTGTCCATGGGATTCTCCAAGCAAGAATACTGGAGTGGGTTACCATGCCCCCTCCAGGGGATCTTCCCCACCCAGAGATCAAACCTGTGTCTCTTATATCTTCTGCATTGGCAGACGGGTTCTTTACCACTAGTGCCACCTGGGAAGCCCTGAATTAGTCTCTAGTGGAGCCCAAAAACAGAGCCACAAGGTCTCCTCTGCCTGGCCCGGAGACGTGGGAGATAGACCCGGCCATGCCTCCCCTCAACAAATATTGAAACACCCGCTGGGTGCCCAGCTCTGGGCTCAGGAGGGTGTATCCAGCCCCAGGAGGGAAGGGATGGTCTATTTTCTAGAGCTCTGGTTCCCACTGTGGGCACCTGAGAAAGAAGTGTTGAAGCAATGAATGACCAGGCCTGGGGAGACTAACCTCTGGACAAAGTTGGGGCATAGATCATCAGTGCTCAGCTGATCAGAGAGGAAAGAAGTCAGGTACATGGGGAAGGTGAAAAAACTTTCCATTCTCTAAATTCAAGAAAGGAAAATACTTCCGGGGCCAAGCTCTTAGC
This sequence comes from Cervus canadensis, assembly GCF_019320065.1. Taxonomy (NCBI): domain Eukaryota; kingdom Metazoa; phylum Chordata; class Mammalia; order Artiodactyla; family Cervidae; genus Cervus; species Cervus canadensis. The sequence goes on from NC_057402.1 coordinate 34,922,212, forward strand.
CACGAACAGGTTCGTTTTTAAACCTGGCGGAAGTAACCACAGACAGTCTTACGTCAGTACCCTCAGGGCCAGCCAATCAGTGGCCGCCTCGTTCCAGGGACCTCGCTTCTGAGAACCAGCCAATTAGTAACAGTCTTATTCCCCGGCACGCCCGCTTCTGAAAGACAACCAATTCCTAAGCTTTAATGTTGAAAGTCAGCCAATCTACAAACAGCCGGGCTTCTGAAAGTCAGCCAATTACTGAAGAGTCTGCTTTCCATGCCCTGTACAACAAGAGCAGCTCCAGCGTTGTGCGGATTTTGCACTTGCTTAGCAAGTCAAGTTCTGTTTTGTTCCTCCCTCCCCCCCCCCCGCCCTTTCTGCAATAAATACAGCTTCCCTGGGAGGAAGATTTGCACTCAGTGTACAGGTCCATACGTGACTGGTGGTTTCTGGGCCACTGGGCCACTTGTCTGTAACCCTGCCCTCTTCTTGCCCCAGAGATGTCTCGAGAACTGGGGAACAAGGCTTTGACTAAGGAGAGAGTGTGTGTAGGGTATCTTCACAAGGTCCTCTGTGGGGCCCCACAGGCAGGGGAAGAGGGTTCAACCTAAGAGGGATCCATGGCAGAAACAGCCCTGCTCTCCCAGGGCTGCTCTGAGAGGGCTGTTAATGGATAGTGAGACATCCATGACATCACATCTGATTGGAATGACATGGTCTGATGGAGGCGGCAGGACAGTAAGAGCAATCAACAGAACTACTCTAGAGCTCCCGAACCACACCCAGCGGGGCCCCTCTTTCCTGGGATGCAGTAAGTCTTGAGGAGTGAGGGGAGGGTAAGTCTAGGAGGGGTTCCCATGGGGAGTGAGGTCCAGCGGGCCAGAATGCCTCTCCCAGTTGTGCTGACACTACTCACCAGCACTTTAGGTCAGGGAAACAAAGAGGCGAGCACATCTCCTCGTGTTTATCTTCTCCCAGTGTGGTCCCCAACTATCCCACAGGCTAAGCCAATGATGGGGTTGTTACTGAGCACGAGTTTGTGTGCCCGACACAAAGGTCAAATAAGCTGAACCAAAATGTTGAAGTTTGAAGCAGAGAAAGGTTTATTGCAAAGCCATGCAAGGAAACATGGTGGTTTGTGCTCAAAAAACCCCCAGAACTCCCCAAAGGGTTTTTCAGCGATCCATTTTTAATGGCCAGGTGAGGGAGAGGCCTACCAGGGTATGCACTTAGCTCCTGCACAATTCTCTGGTTGATGTTGAGGTAACAGTGATTAACATTATCAGTCCTTAGGTGCCAGTAGGCCTGGGGGCTCCGTGCTCAGGATCATTAAGTAGTTAATTTCTTCCATTTGGTGGTGGGTTTTAGCATCTGAAAAACTAAGGAAATACGCATGAGATACTATTATCTGGGTACTTCAGAGAGGAGCTACAGCAGAGAGTTTGGGAGTGAGGTCTGTCCTGGGAAGGCCCTGCAGGGTCCTGCCTAGTTACAGTGTGAACCCAAGGTAGGAGATTCTTTCAGTGGAGAACTTCTTGGAATAGGGGCCTGGGTTGGCCTGAAGAGGGCCTGGCTGGGACACTTGGAGTGATGGTACAGTAAGCAGAGTCAGTCTCTGTGAAGAGTCTGTGTGTTCTGCCTGCTTTGCCCCACTCTGCTCCTCCCCACAAACACCTGTCGCCACACCTGCCTTCACTGGGTAGATGACATATATTAAGGTGCCTTTTCCATTTACTGGAATAGACCTAATGTGGCAACCAACTATCTCAGTGAGTTGTGCTTTATTAAGTCCTGGTCTGTTGGGGGTTTGCGGTGATTTGGGACTTCTCCTTGTGCAATGGGTGCAGCAGCCACCCATGTGCCCTTCCTACAGTCTGGCTACCGGTTCTCCTTCCCATGACCTCCCACCCTCAGCCCCATGCAAACCTCCAAAAGGCTGATTTGCATAACATTTTGCCTGTGTTTGCCTGGTGGCTTCTCTCTCCTTTTGGAGCCAGCCTGGAACTCCTGGGTTTTGGCTGCCGGGAGCTCTGCTCCTCCATGTCTGCCTGCAGGACGACTAGGTTCCCCAATTCTTCTCCCCAGAATTAGGCTGGGACTAAATCAAGGCCCCAAAGTGACCACAGCAGAAATATTAAAGAGGCACTCATTCTTTCATTCTTTATTTGGCTGCATCACGTGACTTTTGGGATCTTAGTTCCCCTACCAGGGATCAAAGCCCGGCCTTCGGCAGTAAAATCATGGAGTCCTAACCACTGGACCCTCAGGGAATTCCCCCCTGCCTCTTTTTTTTTTTTTCAATTGAGGTAAAGTTGGTTTACAATGTTGTGCTAATTTCTGCTGTGCAAAGTGAACCAGTTATACACACATATTTAATGTATTCTTTTCCACTATGGTATATTCCGGGAGATTGAATATAGTTCCCTGTGTTATACAGTATGACCTTGTTATTTCCTATGCTAAATGTAATAGTTTGCATCTACAAACCCCAAACTCCCAGTCCATCCCTCTCTCACCCCCTTCCACCTTGGCAACCACAAGTCTGTTCTCTATGTCTGTGAGTCTGTTTTGCAGATAGGTTCATTCACGTCATATTTTAGATTCCACATGTAAGTGATATCACATGATATTTGTCTTTCTTTTTCTGACTTACTTAGTATGAGAATCTCTCAGTCCATCCATTGCTGCAAATGGCATAATTTTGTTCCTTTTTATGGCTGAGTAATATTCCATTGTATATATGTATTGCATCTCTTTATCTCTCTGTCGATGAACATTTAGGTTGTTTCTGTATCCTGGCTATTGTGATTAGTGCTGCTATGCACAAAGGGGTGCATGTGTCTTTTTGAATTATAGTTTTATCTGGTATATTCCCAGGAGTGAGACTGCTGAATCATACATGAAAACGTGGAATATCTCCTGCCATGTAAGTAAACAAAGAATATCACAGTAATCAGCAATTGCAGCCACCACTGACAGTGAGCTGGTGAGCCGTGAGGGAACTCAGGAGGGATAAAATACCTGCCATCTAGCAGTCATCAAAGTGCAGCCACTCCCTACAGTGAGCCCTAAGGAAGCTCAGAATGTGAAAAACACAGGATACTGGCCCCAGATAGCTGAGGTGCATATCAAAAGAATTATTTTAGTGAGCCCAGACTCTTGCATCTTCCCATACATAGAAAAGCACTAAATTCTTTAACCTGGAATATCTGGTTTTTCTTTAATTTACAAAAAACTTTTTAACATTCAGACTACCTGCCCTTTGTTGCAAAATTTCTACATTACCTGGCTCATCCCTCCCCACCTCCTCAGGGCAGTTCTCTCAGGGTTACTTGAGATACTGCCTCCTGGGCTTGAGTCCTAAAATTTTCTGCCAAATAAAACATAGCTCTCAACTTTTAGGTTATGTGTATTTTTTCAGTTGACATATGGTAATTCTATTTTTAGTTTTCTGAGGAACCTCCATGCTGTTTTCCATAGTGGCTGCATCAACTTACATTCCCACCAACCATGTAAGAGGGTTCCCTTTTCTCCACGCGTTTTCCAGCATTTGTTATTTGTACACTTTTTAATGATGGCCATTTTAACCAGTGTGAGGGGCTACCTCAGTGTAGTTTTGATTTACAGTTCTCTAATAATTAGTGATGGTGAGTATCTTTTACATGCCCACTGGCCATCTGTACGTCTTCTTTGGAAAAATAACTATTAAGTTCTTCTGCCCATTTTTTGATTGGAGTGTTTGTATTTTTGTTGTTGAGTTGTATGGGGTGTTTGTATATTTTGGAGATTAAGCCCTTGTTGGTTGCATCATCTGCAATTATTTTCTCCCATTTGTAGGTTGTCTTTTCATTTTTTAAATAGTCTTCTTCACTCTACAAAAGCTTGTAAGCTTGATTAGGTCTCATTTGTTTATTTTTGTTTTTATTTCTATTGCCTGGGAGACTGACCTAAGAATACATTAGTACAGTTTATGTCAGAGAATGTTTTGAAGAGACACTCACTCTTAGGTGCTGACCCTGTCCTTGCAAGATCCTGAGAATGAGAGCCTCCTGAACTTTTGCCCACGAGATGCCTCACTTGCCTTACTGGAGCCCCTGCTGGGGGTGTTCAGGCCCCCAGGATCTGAAGTCAAATCTTACCAAATGTGCCCTAAAAGCTGTTAATCCTGAGTCTGCCCCCAACCCCTCTTGGAGGGGTGGCTGGAAGAGGGAAGAAGGGGTCTGAGGTTGGTGGCACTGTGAGATCAATATCAGGATCAAGAATCAGAGGGGAACCCCCCACACCACCCCAGGAACTGAAAACCACATTGAAGGATACTTGGAGCGATCTGCCTTCAGAGGGAACCAAGCAGGCCGGTGAGTGGGGACAAAATGCTGATGTGAAACTCAGCACCCTGAAACTGAACTTGACCTTCACCACAACCCATCCTGGGGACTACCTGGCCCTTCCCAGAGAGGTCTAAAAGACTCTAGGGAAGGCTAGGCTGAAGCAGGAGGTTTAAACTCCAGGTCTCTGATAGGTTAGCTGTAGAAAGGGGACTGCTGCGAGACCAGGAGACAAGGCAGTAAAGATCCACCTGTGTTGCAGGCGGTGGTGGTGACAGGCATGTGCCCCCATCTCCATGCCTAGCCCTCAGAAGCTCTCAGGCCCCGGCCAAACTTCCCCCCTCTCTGAGCCCTGCCTGTTCCTCACTCTGCAGAGAACTTTATCTTGCCTGACCCTTTGGACACCCTTCCTGCTTTCAAAGCTCACCCAGAACCTGACACCCCTCTGTGCCTGGGTCACTGTTTGTGGCTTCAGGGTGTGTTTTCTTGGGAATTCCCTGGTGGTCTAGTGGTTAGGACTTGGCGCTTTCACACTTTCAGTGCTGTGGCCCACGTTTGATCCCTGCTTGGGAAACTAAGATCTCTCAAGTCACACAGCATGGCCAAAAAACCCCCAAAGGAGTGTTTTTTAAATCTAGCTAGAGGAGAGTGTGCCCCTGCTCACTGACCTCTTTCAGTGGTTGGGTGGAGGTGGTCCACAGGCCCACGTGGGCAGGATGAGGGATAAAGCAAGTGCAGGGTGAGCATCCTCCTGTGTGGGGTGGTGCTGAGCCAGCTCTGGGAGGTGTGTACATGTGTGCATGGAGGTGCCCCCAGATTATTCCAGGCTGGGTCTTCTGCATTCCCTGCATGTCTGGGAGTCCTGAGCTCACTGGGCAAACACCGCCAGTGGCAACTGGCTGGCAGGACATTGTTTTCTGAAGGTGTTTCCTCACTTCTCTTTGGGAAAGGTGAAAACAAAGACAAGAGTTGACTCGTGGTTCTGAGCCTCACCTCCCAGAGTGTGAAGTGATCCCAAACACCCTGCCTCCCATATTTCTCCCCCAGGGCTGCGGAACCCAGGAGGCTTCTGACATGATATGTATGAGATAGGCAGGCCTCTAGCCTTGTATTGCTCTCTAGTGACATGTGCCTCCCAGAGGGAATAAGGTAATAAAAAAAACAAAAACAGAGCAGACTTTAGAGACTGGCTGAGAAGGTAGTGGCCTGGGGGAGCTGGAGGGAACTGATCATAAATCAGAAATAGTGGCAGGCACCATAACCCCCCCCACACACACACCTTTGCCAGTGACCAGAGGGGGATATGCCACCCCAGAACGTGCCGCTGTCACCTGTGGATTACTTAGAACTAAACACAATGGGGGCCCCCTCGGTGGGCTCAGTAAGAGCTTTTTATCTCCCCTCACAATGGCCTAAGGGAATTTAGAGAGGGGCCTGAACCAAGAAGAGATAACTTTTCATATCAGGAAGATTTATTTGCAGGGCATGACAAGCATTTCTTTACCAAACATCTGCTGTTCCCATCTTCCTATGAATTTTCTTCCTTCCCTTTGAAGCCCCTGACCACTACCCTCTTCTCCTTAGCTTGGAATGGTATGTATATAAACCTCAGTTATTGCTGACTGCCCTTGGGAGCCTCATATTTGTTGACTGAAAAAATACATACAATCTAAAATTTGAGTTGTTCTTATTTAGTCACTAAATTGTGTCTGACTCGCTTGTGACCCTATGGACTGTAGCCCACCAGGCTCCTCTGTCCATGGGATTACCCAGGCTAGAATACTGGAGTAAGTTGCCATTTCCTTCTCCAGGGAATCTTCCCGAACCAGGGACTGAACCTGTGTCTCCTGCATTGGTTGGCAAATTCTTTACCACTGAGTCACCAGGAAAGCCCTAAAAATTGAGAGTTATGCTTTATTCAGTAGAAAATTTTAGGACTTTAGCCTGAGAGCCAGCATCTCAAGTAACCCTGATAGAACTGCTCCTAGGAGGTGGGGTGGGGAGTGGAGAGGAGCCAGGTTATATAGAAGTTTTGTAACAAGGGACAGGTAGTCAGAACATCAAAAGTTTTTTGTAAATTAAAGAAAACCAGATACCTCAAGTTACGGAATTTAGTGCATTTCTATGTATGGGATAATGCAAGAGTCCAGGCTCACTGAAACTATTTCTTTGATCTGCACCTCAGTTATCTGGGGCAGTATCCTGTGTTTTCACATCCTGAGTTTCCTTGGGGCTCACCATAGGGAGTGGCTGCAGTTTGATGGCTGCTAGATGGCAGACATTCTTTCCTTCCTGAGTTCCCTTGGGCCTCACCAGCTTACCATTCATGGTGGCTGCACTTGCATGACTGTGACATCCTTGTTTTACTGATACAATAGGAAATATTCCATTTCTCATATTTTATGGGTCTCCCATATGTATGAAATTTTGTTTTTCTCCTATTAATCTACCCTATGTCAATTTAATGATTAACACAGCCAAGAAACTAGAAGGGAAAAAGGGAAAAGTTTTCTATTTTGTCTGGGGCCATGTCAGCCAATGGGGTGAGTTCCAGGGAGAGAAGTTCAGGTCAACAAGAAGAACCTTTTCTCAGCAGAGCTAATGATGCCAAAAATGTGACCTCTGTGTACCAGTGCCGAATCAAATCTCAGAGGCAGAGTCTTGAGTGAAGTAGAAAAGAATAGCTTTATTGCTTTGCCAGGCAAAGGGGACAGCAATGCACTCCATGCCCTCAAAAACTGTGTGTCCCAACACTGGAAGATTTTTATAGTAAGGAGTTTTATAGTAATGGTTCAAGGGTGGGGTTGCTGATAAGGATTAGGGTGTGTGTAAAGCCTCACAGATTAAAGCTGCTTTAATCTGGCCTCAGGTGGTCTCCTGATGAGCTTCTCTGGAATGAAGGAGGGCTAACATCTTTCATTTGTTGGGGGCTTTAGTTCTGGAAAAGAGCTCAAATATGTTGTTCTGTGTATCCCTTGAGGTAGAACCAGGACCCTGCCCCTAGACTGCACTACTGTTTCTTGTCTGCTCCACCCTTTTTTCTACATTCCCTCCCTTTCCTGATTTACAGTTGTCTGAAAGGCCCAGCAGGCCCTGTGAGGTTTCTCTAGGGGCTGTGATCAAGCTTTGGGGGAGCTAATGAGCTTTCTGTCACTGGAGAAGTGCAAGTAGAGCATAGCTCATTAGCAGAGTTGTAATGGTTTTCTGAAGGCCCCCGAGAAGGGTCCCGGGTGCTGGGACCAGACTCTTCTCAGGGAGCATGGCCAGGAAGGGTATCTCTTCCCCAAATCGAGCTGACCTGTCTGAGCAAAAACTGGGGGCTAGAGGGATGGGCATTGCCTGGATATCCCCCTCTCAGGACAGGCTTCTCCTCTGGGCATCAGTAGTTGGTCTTTAGCTTCCTCTCCCAGCTCTGCTTTTGCCCCAGCTCCTGTCACCTGACTCAACTCACTCTCACAACCAGATGAAAGCAGGACTGACATCCACAGGCCACCTGTGTTCAGTGCTTCTTGGATTCAGGTGAGTGATGGCTTCCCTTCTCAAGAGCCAGACCTGTTGCTCAGGTGGAGTGTCTAGGGATGGACCAAGAGACCTTGCCCCTCCCTTGCCCCTCCCATGCTGCTGCCAAATTAGCATCTTTTACTGCTTCACAGCCAGGCTCAGGAAGGGTGAGGCTGTGTCATGGATGGTGCTGATAGGGAATGGGGCTCAGGGACACTGCACAGGGGAAGTGGTGGGTGCCAGAAGGGATCCTCCAGAGCCCTGGGAGCCTATAAGTGGAGCTGCTCTGGGTGTGACATGCAGGGGCCCATTCAGATGAGATGAAAATCAACCCTGCAGTGCCCAAGCCAGTTCCAGGGCCTCTCTTCCCCTTCCTCCTGCCTGACCATCACAGGGAAGCCAAGCTGGGGCTGAGCCATCACCAAAGGGGCTGGGAGCTGGGTCAGGGTCCTGCCCTCAGCTTCGCCCCCAGGAGAAGTTCCTTCCCGCTTGCAGCCTCAAGTTTCGCTAAGAGCTTGTTTCAAGTGAATTGAGGTCTAGGGAAGGGGGAAGTCTTGGAGGCCAGAGAAAGTTAAAAGCAGTCTTGGCCTCGGGGCCTACCATCCCAGCAATGTGATCAGTCAGCCTATGGCGCAGGGGTGACCGGTGATAGGCCTGAGGGTGGTCATGAGGGTGGGACAGCTTGTGCTAGTGATGTACAAAGGTCAGGATGGTGGAGCCATATACTCCAAGTGTAGGCAATGCGAGGGGTGTATGTAGAGAATTTTAAAACAGTAACAGAATAAAGTCTATCTGCCTTTTATTCTTGCCATGTGCTGGCAGTTCTAAACTCTGTCAGTGATAAAAACTGACTTCACTCTGAAAGTCTTTTATTGGTTGAAGTTTTAAATAATTGTTTCAGTTACTGTTGAATTTTTTGTAATAAGTAAGTGTTAGTCGCCCAGTCGTGCCTGACTCTTTGCGACCCCATGAACTGCAGCCCACCAGGTTCTTCTGTCCATGAGATTCTCCAGGCAACAGTATTGGAGTGGGTTGCCATTTCCTTCTCCAGAGGATCTTTCCGACCCAGGGATTGAACCAACGTTTCCTGCACTGCAGGCAGATTCTTTACCGACTGAGCTACAATTAAGCTTCAAATTAGCACCTTTTACTGCATATTCATTAATAAGTGTTTTGTTCTACTGAACAAAATTCTTGGGCCTCCCCTTGGCTTAAAGCTCAGCATTCAGAAAACAAAGATCACGGCATCCGGTCCCATCACTTCATGGCAAGTGGTTGGAGAAACAGTGGAAACAGTGGCAGACTTTATTTTTTTGGGCTCCAAAATCATTGCAGATGGTGACTGCAGCCATGAAATTAAAAGATGCTTGCTCCTTGGAAGAAAAGTTATGACCAACCTAGACAGTATATTAAAAAGCAGAGATATTACTTTGCCAACAAAGGTCCATCTAGTCAAGGCTATGGTTTTTCCATTAGTCATGTATGGATGTGAGAGTTGGACTATAAGGAAAGCTGAGCACCGAAGAATTGATGCTTTTGAACTGTGGCGTTGAGGAAGACTCTTGAGAGTCCCTTGGACTGCAAGGAGATCCAACCAGTCCATCCTAAAGGAAATCAGTCCTGAATGTTCACTGGAAGGATTGATGTAGCTGAAACTCCAATACTTTGGCCACCTGATGCGAAGAGCTGACTCATTTGAAAATACCCTGATGCTGGGAAAGATTGAAGGCAGGAGGAGAAGGGGACGACAGAGGATGAGATGGTTGGATGGCATCACCAACTCAATGGTCATGAGTTTGAGTAAACTCCGGGAGTTGGTGATGGACAGGGAGGCCTGGCATGCTGCAGTCCATGGGGTTGCAAAGAGTTGGACACAACTGAGCGACTGAACTGAACTGAACTGTGGCTCAGTTGGTAAAAGAATCCGCCTGCAATGTGGGAGACCTGGGTTTGATCCCTGGGTTGGAAAGATCCCCTGGAGAAGGGAAAGGCTACCCACTCCAGTATTCTGGCCTGGAGAATTCCACAGACTGTATGTATAGTCCATGGGGTCGCAAAGAGTAGGACATGACTGAGCAACTCTCACTTTCATTTTTGTTCTACTGAGAAGCTCACTCAGAGAATTCCCTGTTACACACACCTGCCAAGCTCCCAGCACGTTTCCTTTGTCATTCCTCACTGGCTCGCCTCATCTCTAGTCCTGATGGCACATAGTCCTGTGTTTAAACAGTGGCTTCTGAATCAGCAGGGCTTCCCTGCTAGCTCGGACCATTAAGAATCTGCCTGCAATGCAGGAGACTCAGGTTCAATGCTTGGGGTGGGAAGATCCCCTGGAGAAGGGAAGGGCAACCCACTCCAGTATTCTTGCCTGGAGAATTCCAAGGACAGAGGAGCCTGGCAGGCTACAGTCCATGGGGTCACAGAGTCGGACACGACTGAGCAAGTAACCCTACTACTACTCTGAATCAGCAAGGACAGCACAGTGACTGTAAAGACAAAGCAATGGAACTTGATGCCCTTTGATTCTGCCACTCTGTGTGACAGCTTGGAGGTTTTATTTGTGAAATTAGAGTCAAGTAGGAGGTATAATGGGTTTCCCAGGTGGTATTAGTGGTAAATAACATAATGCAGGAGATGCAAGATAGGTGGGTTCGATCCCTGGGTCAGGAAGATCCCCTAGAGGAGGAAATGGCAACCCACTCCTGTATTCTTGCTTGGAGAATTCCGTGGACAGAGGAGCCTGGCTGGTTACAGGTCATGGGGTTGCAAAGAGTCGGACATGATTGAAGTGACTTAGCACACTCACACACATAAGGCATAATATTTTTGTTTGATAAATGCAAATGTTAGTTCATTACAGAATGCATCCATTTCATTTCATGTCCTTTCTGTGTATTCACAGAGAGGAGGGAAGTGTTAAAGAATGGTCCATCATGAATCAAATGTGCTTAGTACATCACTGGTTTGTGCAGCTCTGCGGAGGGGGACCCAGCCAGTTTTCTATCCTGGGGACCTTGACCTCATAGGGAAGGCAGAGAAAGGGGTCAGCCTCACTGGTAGAGGAACGGCCTGGGGACTTTTGCAGCCCTGCAGCAGGTCCTCCTCCCCCATCTCAGTGTTATTCACCAGTGGATGAAGTTCCCTAGATGTAGCCTGCAGCCACTCCATTGCCCCAGGTGGGAGAGGCGTGGGCTGCAGCTTAGTCCTGAGGAAGCTCTGATAAGGAGCAGAGGCCCCAGCCTCAGCCTGGAAGAACAATCTGGAAGTTGTCTGGAAAACTGACAGGTGCCCTCCAGCCTGGGCTTACATTTCCCATCTCTGTAATGAGCGAAGGGGTACCAAATCTACCATTGTGTCCTAAGAATTATTTTGAGTTGAAGATATTTGAGAAACAACAGATGCAGGAAGAGGCCTTTCTCTGAACTTTCCCTTATCTGCCTAAAAGCAGAGCCTCCCCAAAGAATTCCAATGCCATAAATTCCCTCCTGGGAGTTTCACAAGCAGAGAAGATGGACTCCAGTCACCTGAGACAGGGACCAGAATTCACCTAAACAGATCTTATCACAATACTCTCACTTCTCCCATCTATTCTCCTAAGAGCCCATTTATCTTTCCTAAAAGCTGTTTGTTTTCCCCTAAGTGCTCTTTCTCCTCTTCCCCTGTTAAGATGGTATATAATATCCAATAACGGGTTAATATCCAAAGAACTCATACAACTCAATAGCAAAAAGAAAAAAAAAGATCCAATTTAAAAATGAACAGAAGAACTGAGTAGACATTTTCCCAAAGGAGACATACAGATGGTCAAAAGGTACACAAGAAGGTGCTTGGACATCATTGATCTTCAGGAAAATGCAAATACAAATCACAGTGAGATACCACTTCACACCTGTTAGAATGGCAATCATGTGTACAAATGACTGATTTATGTTGACGTATGTCAGAAACCAATGCAATATTGTAAAACCATTATCCTTCAATTAAAAATAAATAATTTTTAAATAAAGAAATAACAAGTGTTGGTGAGGATATGGAGAAAAGGGAATTCTCTACACTGTTCTTGGGAATGTATATTGGTGCTGTCATTATGGAAAACAGTCTAGAGGTTCCCCATCAAGTTAAAAACAGAACTACCATATGATCCAGCAATTCCACATCTTGGCAAAGGAAATGAAAGTGAGAACTTAAACAGACAGCTATAGCCCTAGGTTTTCTGCAGTGTTATACACAATAGCCAAGACATGATAATAACCTAATCTGTCTGTCAACAGATGAATGGATGAAGAAGATGTGGTATATGTGTAAACACACCATGAAATATTATTTAGCTATGAGACAAAAGAAAATCCTGCCATTTGTGACAAGATAGACCTTGAGGACATTGGGCTAAATGAGATAGATAGACCTTGAGGACATTATGCTAAATGAGATAACAGAAGAAAAATACAACGTGATATCACTTAAGTGTGGAATCTAAAGTTGAACTCCTAGAAACAGAGTAAAGTGGTGGTTGCTAGGGGTTGGGGCAGCAGGGTGGAATGGTGGTGGGATGAGCAGATAACAGTCAAAGAGTACAAACTTCCATGCATAAGATGAATAAATACTGGGGACCTAAAGTATAGGATGATGATTATAGTTAATAATGCTGTGTTATATACTTGCAAAGAATGTTCAAACTACTATACAGTTGCATTCATTTCATATGCTAGCAAGGTAATGCTCAAAATCCTTCAAGATAGCCTTCAACAGTAAGTGAACTGAGAACTTCCAGATGTACAAGCTGGATTTAGAAAAGGCAGAGGAACCAGAGATCAAATTGCCAACATCCATTAGATGATAAAAAAAATCAAGAGAATTAAAAAAAAACAAACAAACCTGCTGCTTCATTGACTATGCTAAAGCCTTTGACTGTGTGGATCACAACAAACTGTGGAAAATTCTTAAAAGAGATGGGGATACCAGACCACCTTACCTGCCTCCTGAGAAATCTGTATGCAGATCAAGAAGCAAAAATTAGAACTGGACATGGAACAATGGACTGGTTCCAAATTGGGAAAGGAGTACATCAAGGCTGTATATTGTCACTTTCCTTATTTAACTTCTATGCAGAGTACATCATATGAAATGCTGAACCAGATGAAGCACAAGCTGGAATCAAGATTGCCAGGAGAAATATCAATAATCTCAAGTATGCAGATGACACCACCCTTATGGCAGAAAGTGAAGAGGAACTAAAGAGCCTCTTGATGAAAGTGAAAGAGTAGAGTGAAAAAACTGGCTTAAAACTCAACATTCAAAAAACTAAGATTGTGGCATCTGGCCCTGTTACTTCATGGCAAACAGATGGGGAAACAATGGAAACAGTGACAGACATTATTTTCTTGGGCTCCAAAATCACTGCAGATGGTGACTGCAGTCATGAAATTAAAAGACACTTGCTCCTTGGAAGAAAAACTGTGACAAACCTAGACAGCATGTCAAAAAGCAGAGACATTGCTTTGTTGACAAAGGTCCCTATAGTCAAAGCTATAATTTTTTCCAGTAGTCATGTACAGATGTGAGAGTTTAACCGTAAAAAAGACTGAGCACCAAAGAACTGATACTTTTGAACTGTGGTGTTGGAGAAAACTCCTGAGAGTCCCTTGGACAGCAAGGAGATCAAACCAGTCAACCCTAAAGGAAATCAGTCCTGAATATTCATTGGAAGGACTAATGTTGAACCTGAGGCTCCAATACTTTGGCCACCTGATGGGAAGAACTGACTTATCAGAAAAGACCCTTGTGCTGGGAAAGACTGAAGGCAGGAGGAGAAGGGGAAGACAGAGGATGAGATGGTTGGATGGCATCACTAACTCGATGGACATGAATTTGAGCAAGCTCTGGGAGCTGATGATGGACAAGGAAGCCTGGCATGCTGCAGTCCATGGGATTGCAAAGAGTTGGACATGACTGAGTGACTGAACTGACTGAAGATGTGTTACCTAATTTAATCCTCCCAATAACTTTTTCTATATGTATACTTTTTTATACTGCATCTACAGTGCACTGTATATGACTGCAGGAATTATGACTCCCAAGTCCCAGGGAGCCGGTGAGCACAACGTCTTATCAGCATCAACATATGAAGGCTGCCTGATTTGCATATCTATCAGACCCACAGCCAAATGTGATGGGGTTGCAGAAGCAGCATTTATGCACTAATCCTGTCATATTGTTGCTGTTGTTCAGTCGCCCAGTCGTGTCTGAATCTTTGCAACCACATGAACTGCAGCCCGCCAGGCCTCCCTGTCCCTCAGCATCTCCCGGAGTCTGCCCAAGTTCATGTTCATTGCATTGGTGATGCCATCCAGGCATCTCATGCTCTGATGCCCTCTTCTCCCTCTGCCCTTGATCTTTCCCAGGATCAGGGACTTTTCCAAATAGTTGTCTGTTTGCATCAGATGACCAGAATGCTGGAGCAGCATCAGTTCTTTCAGTGAATGTTCAAGTTTGATTTCCCTTAAGATTGACTGGTTTGATCTCCTTGCTATCCAAGGGACTTTCAGGAGTCTTCTCCAGCACCACAGGTCAAAGGCATCAGTTCTTTGGCATTCTGCCTTCTTTACAGTCCAGCTCTCCTGTCAAGAGCCACACTTAAATTTGCATGTAGCCAATCATAGTGAGGAAAGGGAATGGCAATGCCCTTAAGGGAACTGTGGTATGATTAAAAATATTATGTACTTCATATGGTACTTATACTACAGTATATATTTTACATGTGAAATAATATTTTACATATAATGCACATGTAATATATCTCTAAATTATATGTTTATTATTTAAATATAATTATAGATACATATGCTTATTTAAATTTAAATATATCTATATATTAATTTAGGGCTTCCCTGGTGGCCCAGAGGGTAAAGCGTCTGCCTGCAATGCAGGAGACCTGGGTTTGATCCCTTGGTCGGGAAGATCCCCTGGAGAAGGACATGGCAATCCCCTCTAGTAATCTTGCCTGGAAAATTCCATGAACGGAGGAGCCTGGTAGGCTACAGTCTATGGGATTGCAGAGTCGAACATGACTGAGCAACTTCACAGGTATGCTATAATTGCACTAAAAGAATCTAAAACTTCCACTGTGCTATTGCTATGCTGTGACTTGGAGGTTTGGATATATTAATTTATTCTTATCATAGAGCTTCTAAGGGGCTTCCCAGGTGGCACTAGTGGTAAAGAATCCTCCTGCCAATGCAGGAGATGCAAGAGACATGGGTTTGATCCCTGGGTCCAATCCCTGGGTCAGGAAGATCCCTTGGAGTAAGAAATGGCAACTTACTCTAGTATTCTTTCCTGGGAAATTCCATGGACAGCAGAGCCTAGCAGGCTAGAGTCCATGGGGCCTTAAAGAGTTGGACACAACTTCATGACAAACCCTTGGAATTTCCCGAGTGATAGCAATGCCTTTTATTATTTGTAACAAGCTCCTTTGATTATGTTAATTCATGTTAATGTGGTGGCTCTGTGGGGCCTCTAGATAGTTTCAGGATGGTCACCAGAAAGCCAAATATGTAATGCGGGGTGGGAATTTTCCACTCCACCCACCTCATTTGGACCTCCAGGAAGGGGAAGGGGCCCTGGAAATTGGATTGTACAAACTCTTACCCAATGAGGTTCAGAGAACCTCCAAGGTACTGGTAGGGCGACATGCCTGGAGACGGCCTGGAAGCTTCTGTCTCATCCTTCATGTCTTGCTTTATACGTGTCTTCCCTCTGGTTGTTTGTTTGAGCCTGTAAAATAAACCTCAGTTCTGTGAGTCATTCTAGCTAATTATTGATCTTGGGAATGGGGCGTTGTGGGAACCCAAGAATTTGTAGTCAGCGCAGCAGAAGTATGTATGCCCCAGGCACCCCATTTGCAACTGGCATCTGAAATAGGGTCAATCTTATGGGACTGAGCCCTTCAACTTTTAGGATGTGACACTCACACCAGGCAGACAGTATAAGAATTGAGTTGTTAGGCACCCAGGTGGTGTTAGAGAATTTGTTGTTAATGTGGGAAAATTCTCCACAAAGGAACCAATTACAAAAAGAGAGTTCCCCACTGCAGAATATAAAGACCCAGAACTTTCTTACCACCATCCTCTTATTTATCAGTAATGAAAAAAAAAAAGTTTGAAATAAAAGGCAAATCTCTGGCAGGAGGCTCTGTGTATTACTATGAAGAGCTTCACTGGAGATCCAGTGCAGATTGGCATTCTAGACCCTCACCATTGTTGGTGAGAGAGACCACATCTATACCAGCAAGTTGATCACCACTGGCATCCACCTTGCCATGAGCTTAAAGCACCACTGGCATCCACCTTGCCATGAGCTTAAAGCACCATGGTTCTTTTACTCTTGCTCCAAAGGAATGTGTATGTGTATAGTATGTATTAATAGAGACCTTTATCTGAAAAGATGGAATATTTCTATATGGAGTTCTTTTATGTTGAATAACCCTATAATATAACAAGCTCCTATAATATAACACACTCAGTGGTGTCTGACTCTTTGCAACCCCATGGACTGTAGCCCACCAGGCTCCTCTGTCCATGGGATTTTCCCAGGCAAGAATACTGGAATGGGTTATAATTTCCTCCTCCAGGGGATCTTCCTGCCCCAGGGATAGAACCTGGGTCTCCTGCATCGCAGGCAGATTCCTTACCATCTGAACTAAAGTAATAAAGAATCCTTTTATCTGAAAAGATGGAATAGTTCTATATGCGGGATCGTAGACATTGCATAATCCTATAATAAATATGAAGAATTTGGAAATGCTGTCCATCTTATCATGGATTCTCTGAAAAAACAGAGCTTAATGCAAGGATTAAGGTGTTAATTGGGGAGGTGTAAGCCCATGGTAGCAAGGGTAGAGAAAAGATAAGGCTGGGAAAGGTGGAATAAAGCAGATTCTTGGGAGAATCTGAGCAAGCACCTAAGGTTTGTACCCCAAAATGCTGTTAGGGTTGGGTTACAAAGTTACTTTGAAGCCAGTGAAATTAGTGTAATACATTCACTGCAGATGGACACAGTTTCATCCCATGTCCATCATGGAAACAGAGGGACATCCCATCATGTCCATGGGATGGAGCTGGTTGATGGTGACCTTTCCCCCATAGGCCTCCTTACTCCATTTCTGAGTGCTTCTTAGAGGGGAAGGGCTGCCAGGGGCCCAGCACAGCTCACTCACACCTCTCCCTTCTGCTGCCTGTGGCCGCACCCCCGAGAACCCAGTCAAGGCCCCATAGTTGAATTCATGTCACCCAGTACCACCTATGGTGCACCAGGAACCCAGAAGTGAATCAGACCTTGTCTTTACTATTTGATTGCTAATAATAATAATAATAGCCACCCACCCCTATTGCCATTGGTTACTATAGCACCAGTTTTGTGTCTGGCATATAAACATAAATACACACACATTACACATGCATCTTGTTTAATTCTGACCACAACCTTGAAGATATACCTCACTTTTCCATTTTGCAGATGGAGAAACTGAGGCTCAGATGTGTTCTAGACCTTGCCCAAGAGCACCAAAGGGTTAAGAGGGGCCTGGGTTAGGCTCAAACACGGCTTGAATTTCTATGAGGAGGTCAATCAAAGAACATGCTAGAGGGACGGTCTTTGTTCCTTAATCATCAGGTTTTCTCAATATGCTATAGAGTGGTGTATGACCAACGCACCGCAATGCACTTCAGGCTAAGGTTTCTGTGTGGCTTCCTGTCTGCTTACTTGTGTGTCCAGATGAGGGCTCACCTGGAACAGCGAAGCCCCCTTCCCCTTCCTCAGTGTAGCATGGCCTGAGAGCTCATGGGCTGAGCCTGGACCCCCAGAGATGGGATATCACTTGGACAGAGCTGTGGGGTCCTCTCGCCCTTTGCCCTCACTTTCTGGCTCTCTTCTCTGGTGAGGTGCACCTTCCAGCATGCCTGAGCATCTGGCTACTCCTGAGAAATGAAACCCATACCACCCTGGTCTGAGGCTGGTGTGGTGTGGTGTGAAAAGTGTCCCTTCAAAATTCTCATCATCAGGAAGTAGATGCCTGGGATACCACAGTCACTCCCTTTAAGGGAACAAGCAACCATTCTTGACAAGTTGAAATATTTTTTTAAGCTAAGAAGCTGCTGCTCTAAAGTTGCTAAAACTGAGTCAATATTTGGCTTTAATCCCCAGGACAAATAACAGTATAGAGAAATCTTTTAGAGTTGTGGATGCTCTATAGACAAATGAATGCAGCCAATTTTATGTTTTGCACATAGGCAATCGATTGGATGTTTGAAAGTGTTATCTGTCTTTTTTTTTTTTTTGGTCTCACAGCTCGGCTTGTGAGATCTTAGTTCCCTGACTCTGCAGAGGTTGAAGCCCAGGCTACTGCAATGAAGACGCTGAGTCCTAACCATGGGACCACCAGGGAATTCCCCTCTTTCACTTGATTGGAAGCAAAAGAAGCATTTAAAATATATATAGATATACACATGTATATATAGCTACTTACTTATTTGGCTGCCATAGGTCTTAGTTGCAGCATGTGGGATCTTTGATCTTATTTGCAACATATGCACTCTTAGTGTGGCATGTGGGATCTAGTTCCATGACCAGGGATCAAACCCTGCATTGGGGCTTCCCTGGTGGCTCAGTAGTAAAGAATCCACCTGCCAATGTGGGAGACACGGGTTTGATCCCTGATCCGGGAAGATCCCACGTGCTGCAGAACAACTACGCCCGTGCACCACAACTACTGAGCTTGTGCTCTCGATCCCCAAAGCCACAACTAGTGAGTCCACGTGCCACAACTACTGAAGCCCACGTACCCTAGAGCCTGTGCTCAGCAACAAGAGAAGCCACTGCAATGAGAAGCCCAAGCACCATAACTAGAGAGTAGCCCCTGCTCACCACAATTAGAGAAAAGCCCTTGCAGCAAGGAAGATCTAGCACAGCTAAAAGAAACAAATAAATAAAATTTAAAAACAAACCAACCAACCAACCCTGCATTGGAGCACAGAGTCTTAGCCACTAGATCACAGGGAAGTCCCCCAAAGATGAATTTTTATAAAGTACAATAAAGGGAAAAGTGGCACAGTGCAAATATGAGACTTGCAAATCCTTGATGATAAATGTTCCATAAATAGAATGTATTTTTGCTGTTGTTGAAGAAGTTTTTGCCAAATTTGCAATGCCCTGTGAATGCTTTCGGTGAAAGAGGAGAGATTTCTCTCTGAGTAGGGAGGGTTTGTGGGTCTCCTTGGCCTCTCTTTGGCCCAGGATCCGCAGGTATGTCTGACTTGAGTCTGGAAGTTCCTCACGGAGGAGCCTGTCGGGCTGTCCCTCTCTCAGGTGGCTGACACACACGGTCAGAGCTGGCTTCATGGGGGCAGGCCCCAGGACGCTGCACTCAGAAGGGCACCAAGTTCGGTTTAATGCCCTGGAGTTGATCAGCATCTTGAAATTCTTCATAATTTTATCTTTGAAGTTGTGTCTTATAAGGGAAGGTCAGTGGGGTAATGGGGCCAGTGCCATGCACTTGGGGCCTCCTGCTCACGCATGGTCTTGCATCCTGCCACCTTCCTGTCTCTTTGGAATGTGTTGTCATTCTCTGGTTCACCTGGCTTCACCTGGCCTTCTCCCCACCCTGTTACCACTGGCCATCCTTCTCTAGACAGGCAGCAATGTGGTGCGTTCAGCAGGGTGACCTGGCCAGGGCAAGCCTTTTTCCCACTCCCATATAGGTGCTGAGCACATCCTGGCTTGGAGGTTTGGGACATGGATGGGACTGTAGTCCTGTGGAAAGGTTAGATGCCTGACTTGACTCCCTGGAGCATCTACCTGGTGGCTGACAGGAGAGGTAACCTGGTCATCACTGGATCCCACATAGGTGTACCAAGTCTTGAGATTTGCCTATCCTACTACGCATTTGTGAGGGTCTGCACATCTCCTGTGAGTATCCACATGCTGGAAGGAGTGTGACATTAATTAAATAAAAGGAGCATATGATGGATTGAGAGAGAAATCACAGAAAGAAGGAAAATGCTTTAGCTTTTCCCCTGCTTTCTGAGCAAAGGACCCTGCCATTTCATTTTGCGCTGAGCTTGGTGGATTACATAGCCAATCATGTATGCAGGGTTGTGCTGGAGCCAGCTCTCACTGGCTGCCCACTCCACATCCAGTGATGTCATGTTAGAAACTTGAAAGGGCCCTGGTGATAATATTAACAAGACAGAAATCAGGCAAATGCTGCAAACCAGGACTGTTTTTTTTAGAACTGGTTGTTAAACATTTACCAGTACACCATTGCACAGAGCACTCAATAACGCTGGAAACTTCTTCCTCTTGTTATTTTTATCGGCTATGCTAGGCAGGCCCAAACTTCTAGGGGGACAGTGCAGAGCCACGGAAGGAAAGCTAGGGGCAAAAAAAAAACAGCTTACTAAGTGCCCAGACCATTTCACCACCATTTCAGGGATGAAGTGACAAGTTCAGAGAGGTGATGGATTCACCCAAGACCACACAGCAGGACAGCTACTGAGCTCACATTGGGCCCAAGGTCCAAGCTGTTAGGAGAGGTTCTTTAGAGCCACATGTCCCCTGTGTCCAACACAGGGTTCTGAACTTCAAGAATAAACTGAGATGAGGGGCTCAGGAGGAAAGGCAAGAGGGGAGTCGGAGAAGGACCCATAAGTCTCAAACCCTACACTTCTGTCCTCTTCCTGGATCCTCACAGCCTGAGGCAGAGGCCTAGATGAACGGGCAGCAGGACAGAATGTTCCAGCAGCCACTGACTAGATCAGAGGCACAAATATTTGCTAAGTCCAGAGGCCTCCCAGACACTCTGGCAGGGTTCAGGAAAGCAGGTATATGGAGGCTCTTCTTCTGGAGCCAGGGAATCCAGGAGAGGGAGAAGCCCCTCAGAGAGGTCCTCACTGATCCTATTTGCATTGTCACGCTTATATTTGAGTCCCTTATACCCTCAAATATGTCAAGCCCAATCACAAAACACCTTCTCAGCCGTGAGCAGAACAGGGAGATGACCCCCGCTTTACAGATGAGAAAACTGAGGCCCACTGAGGGAAGAGAACATGCTCAAGGGCTGGGAAATGGGAGAGCTTAAAGTGGAGGTAGGATGGGAAAGCTTACCCCCAATACCAACAGTCTCCTGCATCTGGTCTACTGCCCTCCTACTCAAGAAGTGCCCTTGAACCTCACTGGCCTGGAGTATTATTTTCTTAGTCTCTCATATCTGGCCAGAGCTCCTGTACCCTTGCTTCTTACAGCTCCCAAGGGCTGCTCTCTCCCCTGGGGAATCTCCCCTCTCTTCTTACCTCCCAGGTCAGGGGGCCCTTCCTGCCTTACACCCTCGGCAAATCTTGACCCTCTTGCCCTACCTAGCTTAGACGGGGCCTCCAGTCCAGAAAGCCCTCCAGGAATGCTTGCTGCTCACAGGACTCTTGCCCTCTCAGGAGTGAAAGCATGAGGGGTCTGAGTCCTTCTCAGAACTGGGAGTAAAACAGGGCTTGGGGCCTAGTTGCAACTCTGTTACCAACTCACAGGGTGATCTGGGGCTACCCTGTTCTCTCTGAGCCTCAGTTGCCTCATCTGGACTCAGTTTGCCTGCCCCACCAGGGCACTGAGGCTCTGGGTGGAAAAACCTTGGCTGTGGGCACAGGTCACAGCTGCTGGAGTTCTTGTTGGCATCAGCACTGTCCAAGCCTTGGGCTCCATCCAGACTTACTGTCATCCAACCATACAGTGTCTTGCCTTCTGCCGCTCCTCCGGGGGTAGGAGGCCTGAGCCTAGCCTGAGAGCTCAGCTGGGGTGGGTGCTGGGCACACAGGCACTCTTGCTCTCCTCCACTGGCACCCCCGTGAACCAGGCCCAGGCATGGAGCTGGGAGGGGCTGCAGATAGAGAAGTTGGAGGCCACCTTGAGTGTCAGACCCCGACAGCTCTGCCCTTCAATCCTCCGGGGTATTAATGACTTTTCCCAATCAAGAGCAAACTCTATCTCCATGGCAGCAAGACTAGGAAGGACCCTTGGGAAATACTGAAGGTTTTTTTCCCCTGGAGGCCAATTTTGGAAGGTCCAGATAAGTGCTCCCCATAATGCCTAGAATCAGAGACTGTCGTGGAAATGCATCGTAGAGAAGCCTGTTTCCCATAGTACAGATGAGAAAACCGACACCTAGACAGATTCAGGGACTTGATACCACTGCAGGTAGCTGAAGCGCCAAAACTTTGGCCACCTGATGCGAAGAACTGACTCACTGGAAAAGACCCTGATGCTACGAAAGATTGAAGGTGGGGGAAGAAGGGGGTGACAGAGGATGAGATGGTTGGATGTGAGTTTGAGCAAGCTCCGGGAGATGGCGAAGGACAGGGAAGCCTGGCGTGCTGCAGTCCATGGGGTTGCAAAGAGTCGGACACTGAGCGACTTAACAACCACCACCACTGCAGGGGAGACGCTAGTACGTTCAGAAAGGCGGGACCTCGCCTTGAAGGTGCAAGCTCCAGCTTTTTACTTCGTTTTAACACTATTTGAGTTGCTTTGGGGTCTGAGCTGATCATAGTCACCCCTGGGCACCGCGTTAGGTCTTCAAACATCTAAAACTGAAACAAGACCAATCCACTGGAGCTCTGTTTCGCGGCTCTGGACTCTTGGGATCCCACGAAGGACAGAGTCGCGCGCTCTCAGCGACCAGTGTTGGGGCTCCAAGGGGCGGGGCGCACCGGGGGCGGGGCCCAGGCGTCTAGGACTCCGCCCCTGGTAAACTCCCGACTCGGTAAACAAGCTGCGGCGGCGCCTGGGGCTTCTCGTGCAAGCCCGGCGCCGAGTTACATCACGGTCCCCTGGTGCTTCAAGCCCCGGCCGCCTGGTCCCCGCGGCCCTCGCCCGCCCGCCCGCCGCCTGTGTCCGAGGAGCGGAGAGTCGGCGAGGCGTCTCGCTCCCCAGGCTCCTCAGGGCAGGAAGGACTCCAGGTTTTCTCGGGCGGCCCCTGGGACTTCGTGGAAACCGGTTCAGCTGGAGGGAAGGGGCTATGGCGTGGCCGCAGAGGAACTGCAGCTCAGTTTCCCCACCTGTGAAACCAGGGGGCTGCGTGAGGGTTCTGTGCGAAATAACTAGGAGAAGGAGAGGTGCGCCCTGAGCCCGGGGCGAAAGAAATGGCTGCGGCCAGAGCCGGGCTTTCTCCTCGGGCGGTGTAGCTCGCAAAAAGCCAGGTGTCCCAGAACGCAGGCCCTCCCCTCCGAGGGGCCTGGGTGACCGTGAGTCGCGCAGAACAAAAAGATGACTTTGTAGTATCCTAGCATCTCCCCTCTCCCGATTTGCGGCGGGAAGACGACCCTCTGGGTCGAAGGAAGACCTACCCGCCACCCCCACAGAGGGTTTGCGCTCTGAAAAAGGTGTTGCGGCGCAATATCTACAGCTTGCACCTCGGAGCCTGAGTTGAGCCTCAGGCGCCCGAGGAGGCAGTGGGCCCCCGCCTCTGGCAGACACTATATGGGCCAGAACAGGTCAGGGAGGCCGCAGAAGGGACGCTGGCCCCTTCGAGCACCAGGAGGTGCCGGGTCCGGGGACTCCATGGTTTGGTGATTCTGCACCTGCGCTCTCCAATAAGGTAACCAGTAGCCACTTGTGGCTGTTGAGCACTTTAAATACAGTGTGGGGACCCACTTGGAACCACAGAGTTGGCATGAAGATCCTTTTAAGCTGAGGATATTTGAGATTCAACAGATGCAGGAAAAGAGTCTCCTGGGAGCTTCCCTTATCTGAGGAAAAGCAGCAGCTTCTGGGAAATGAGGCTACCATAAATCCCCTCTCCAGGGGAGTATCACGGCCCTAAAGAAGACAAGAGACCATTCATACTTGTATGGACAATTATTATCACAAACTTTCTTATAATGGTTCGCCTAAAAACCCATTTATCATTCCTGAAGAAATCTATTTGTTTTTTTTTCCCCATAGAAGCCATTATTTCCCCTCGATTTTTCCCTCAGTTAGGTTTGTAAACCTTTAATCATTTAATGAGCCAGCTACTTCCTTTGTTGGCTCCCGAATGCATAAGAAATACACTTTTTTCTTCTGTTAATCTGTTCTTTGTCAATTTAATTCTCTGGCCTCTGCAACTGAACCTGGGAGGGAAGAGGAAACTTTTTTTCCTCTCATGCAGGGGCTAGTTGGCATGAATACGTGCAAGAGTGTAAAATACAGGATTTCAAAGACTTAGCTAGAAGTAAAAGAATGTCATGAATAATTTTAAAATGTCATTAAAAATTTCATGTATTGATTACATATAAAATAATATTTTGGATAAATTGGGTTAAATAAAATTTTCAAATTAATTTCACCTGTTTTCTTCTCTTTTCATGTCCACTAGAAAATTTTTTAAAAACATGTGGCTGGTATTATATTTCTATTGGCCAGAACTACTAAATGTCAGGTGACCTTGTGTCTTTGGGTTTACTTTTACCAGGCAACATCAACACGGCTTTATTAACTGAATGCTCAGTCAGGTCTTGAGCAGCTCCCTGGGGCGAGGCAGAGGGGGGTTGGAGAAGGCAGAGGCACTGTGCCAGTCCTCAAGAAGTTGCCAAGCCCCTCTTGGCTCCCAGCTCAGCCTGGCTGGGTCCTCCTGCAGTCCTGCCTCCCCTCCTCCACAGGACACTCAGGCCAGCAGAAGGCTGGGCAGAGGAACCTGGGACCTGCCAGGGCTCTGGGAACTCAGGGAGGGAGCTCCACACAGGCCAAGGGTTCAGAAGACAGTGTGGCCAGTGGCCAGAAACCATGGCTGGCCCTTGAGAGCTATTCCCATAGCCAGGACCACAGAGGAGCCTTTCAGCTGCCCATTCCCCAGCCTCACTACGTAGTACCTCCTGCCCATCAATTAGTGGCAGCAAAGCCCTCTCTCTATAAGCCCTCCCTGGCAGTGTTGCAACAGGTTCCCCAGCTCTCTCATCCTCTCTGTCACCTCCTGTTCCCCAGGCTCTGTTTGATTAAAAGATGTGCCTGATCATCAAAGGGGTACAGGTTGATGTCTGAGAAAGAAAGATAACCCAGACGCATACATACACATACAAAACCCCACACCACTTCTGCAGCTGGTTATTTCTGATTAACAGCCCACACCTGGTCAATTGAGGGCTGTCCTAGTTGGTATGACCCAGGTTTAACCCATGCAGCTGATATGAATGTGACAGCTTTACAGCCCTGTAAAGCTAACCAGACCTGTACATAGTTAAACAACCTTATCTAACATTCCTTTTTCTTCTCCTATATAAACTTGCTCATAGTAATAATAGCTACCACTCTTATCGTGTTTATTGTGTGCCAGGCACTGTGCTAGTGGCTTACACATATTAATTAATTTGAATTCAGTTGGATTTCAGGCATAACAACAACCCTATGACGTCTGTACTGTTATTATCCATTGTTCATGGGTGAGGAAACCGAGGCACAGAAACGTTAAATCAACTTGCTCAAGGTCACAGAGCTAGAAATGGGGAAAACTTGGATCAAAACTAGGCTGTCTGGCTTTGTGTTTGTGCTGCAAATCACTTCATTACACAGCTTCTCCCCCCATACGGGAGGAATCTATTGTGTTTTGTTTTCCTTGACTGCTTCCTTTGCTAACCAGTTTATGATAAACCTGTAACACGTGATCACCATCTAAAACCTGAGATCGCCGTTCACATATTAAAAATGAGGTAGAAAAGTGACCAAACTCATGGAGAAGAAGAAATAAATCCCAGAGGAATAAATCTTCCTATCCTTCCTTGTCCATTTCTCTACGTGGGTGGGCAGGAAAGCGCTGTCTGTGAACGGGTGTAGCTTGTTAAGAGAGACATTGCAGCTGAAAGTTGCGAGGCCTGGGCTGATAGGTGCCCTTAGTTTAGCAAGCTGCCTGGGCGGGCTCAGAAATGCAGAGACATAGCTGGTTTGCCGGGGTGGGGGTGGGATGGGGGCGGGAGGCTAAATTGCTACAAATGAGGGTGAGAGAACAAGAATTTCAGACAAGGGTTGGGGAAACCCTAGAAGATGTCTGCAAGCTGTGGCCTGAGTCAGGTGTGGCAGGACAGGAAACAGCTGATGGGTTTTAAAACAAGATGGCCACCGTTTCGTTGCCTGCAGTGCTTAGCTGTGATGTTCCTCTCCATCCTCCTGACCTTTGGTGGAAACCCAACACTGATGCTGCTCTGTGCCCGACAGTGCTGAGGAGCTAAGGGGTTGGAGTGGGTGTCGGGATCCAGCTTGGGGAGGAGTGGGCCTGGAGGCGATGGGCACAGGGCGAGCTGCTGCGTGGAGAAACAGAAGCTGCTCTGCCAGCCTCAGAGTTACTGGGGAGGTCACTGGTCCCTGCCAGTTGCAGGTTGGGCAGTGTGTAAGGATGCCCAGCCCCTGAAGTCCAGCACACGCTCTGCATCCCGTGTCTGGTGCCCTGGCGCAGGGCTCTGTCTGCCCAGAGTGGTGCCTTTCCCCAGACTGTGTGGGCTGGCAGCGGCCCTGTGTGGAGCCTCTGCTGAAAGCTGAAGACTTGAGGCCTCTCCGGCAGCAACCGCCTGGGTCCCTCACACAGTGCAGGGTTCTAGGCTGCTGCTCTAGACCATCCTGAGTCAGAGAAAGGCCCATAGGGCCTCATCCTAACTCCTAATTCCACCTCCTGCCTCTTTCTGGGGCTGCCGTAGGCCCACCTCCTCTGGGCAGCCTGCCTCCACAAGTGCGTCCAGCCTGTGGGATGTCAAAGACAGAAATGGGGCCCATGATGGGAGTCTCAAGGGATATACTATGAGCCACACAGCATCTGCGTTTTCTGATCAGAGTTTGGTTTCCTTTTGAAGTTAGAGCAGACTCGAGGGTTTGTTTTTATTTATCCATTCCTATTGTTTATAATGAACCTGTGCACCAGATACATTGATTTTCTAATTTAGTCTCACAACATACCATTGAGTATTTTTACTCCTAAATTACAGATGAGAAAACTGAGAGTCAGGCGACCCAACCCCTGTCTATACGGTACAGGCCTTCCAGTTTGGTATGGATGGGGAGGCAGCAGCCTGGGCTTCAAGTGGGAAAAGGGGAGCCAGTGAGGGCTGTGCTTTTCATTTGCTTCCACTATAAGAAAGGAAGAAAGGTGTAAGAGTCCCGTTTCAGAGATGAGAAAACCAGCCAACTGTGTCCAGTGACTGACCTGAGCTCACAAAGCTTGCCTGGGGTGCAGCCAGCATGCAAACTCGCCTTTGCTAGTCTGGTGGAGGAACTCAGTGTAACCCCCAAAGCAGTGAGTGCAGGGGCAGGGCTGGGGATGGGGGAGGGTGGGCATGGAGTCAGGGGAACAAAATCAGAGTAGAGGGCTGTGGACACCCCCACCCCAACACCTACCCTATCCACACTTCCTTATCCCAGGCTAGGGGGCTTTCAGGATCCTGAGTGACTAGTGGGTCCTGTGGACACACACAGAGGCCACGCATACCTTGGCATAACAGGCCTGGCAGAGTGCAGGACACAGAACAAAGGGGGAATTCCCTGGCAGGCCAGTGGTTAGGATTCCGTGCTTCCACTGCAGGGGATATAGGTTCGATCCCTGGTCAGGGAACTAATATTCCTGCATGCTGCGTGGGGTCAGCCTTAAAAAAAAAAAAAAAAAGAACAAGTGAGTGAGCCAATGAATGTATAAATGAATGGGGAAAAGAATGAATGTTCCAAGGTGTGTTCCAACGATGTTCCATGTTCCAAGGTGTGTCCATTCGTGTGCGGCTGTGCTTCTGAGTGGTTGCAACGTCTGCTCCTGGTCTTCCAAGCTCCCGTGAGTCTGGCCTGGCCGGGAAGGCTCCATTCTAGGCATGCTGGCAGGAGCACAGGGCTGGGAGTGAGGAAACCCAGCTTGGGGTCTGCTTCTTTGCTCCCTGGCAGTGAGAGCTTGAGCAGGTCCCTTCACCTGGGACCCACCTGCACGCACCTGCACGACTGGCCTACTAGCCCACAGCCCTAGCGACTGCTGTCCACCCCAGTCCACTGAGCTCCATGAACTGTGAGGCTCTAGACCGATGTTGTCCTTGTTATGAGAAGAGTCAACAGCCCTGGACAGAGTCCACAGGCAGCAGGGTGGGCAGGAGATTGGACAGGAAATGGGGAGGGGTAGAGGCGGGAATAGGTCTGGCTGAGTGAGGGCTAGGGAGGGGGCAGGCCTGTACGGTGGAGAGGGGGCACTCTTGCTGTCCCAGCCCAGACCCCCAATTGCATGCGCACCCCCAGCTGCACAGCCCAGCTCGGTCCCCCCACCCCCGCCACCCCTTGGATTCACCTCCAGCTCACTCTGGGTTCCTCACATCCACACTGTCACCTAGTCTGCCTGATTGCCCCACAAGGTGGGTGGGCAGTTATCCTAATTTTATACCCACAGAAGCTGCGCTTCAGGGAGGTAAAGTGACTCTCCTAAGGCAACACAGCTAAGAAGCAGCACAGGCAGGATGTGAGCTGAGGACGGGGTACCTCCAGCCCAGAGTGTGGGCCTCTGACCTTCAGTGCCCTGGCCCCGGGAGCACATTCTTAAGCTCAGGGAGGGCCCTCGGTCTACTCTGAGGCCTGTCTCGACCTGTCAGGGGTGAACAGCCCCGCACCCTGGTAGAAATGTATCAGATCACAGTGATGGTCCTGGCTCCCCAGGGACTGGCTCCCAGCCATAGCCCTGGGGGTGGGGTGGTGGTTAGCACTCCACCCACCCTGACTGGCATCTTGGAGTCAGCCAGTCAGAGGGCCCCTCAAAGTCCACAGGAGTGCGTGGGACTGAAGGGGTTGCAGGAGTGGATGAGAAGTGGCCCCGGTTCTGGGCCGGCCCTGACTGAGGACTGAAGCAGACTGTTCGTGGAGGGCAGACACAGGCTGTGGTCAGACGGGCCCAGGGAGCGGACCAGTTCTTTCACATCCAAGCCAGATCCTCTTCCTGGGTTCACCAGCTTCCCCTGCTGCCTCCCACCGCCCCCTCAGTAGAGCTGAGTAGTGGGAACAGTTGCCCCCCAAATGCCTTCACATTTGCCCTTGGTGCTCAAGGCTTTATGCTGCCCCTTCTAGGGAAAACTGGGGCCATGGTCACAGGCAGGGCACAGGCTGACCAGAGCCTCATACTTCCGCCCTCCGCCATCAGCGCCCGTGGTGCAGGTCAGAGGATGCCCTTGTGGACTTGAGGGTGCATTCAGAAGATCATCGTGGGTAAGGAGGACCCGGCCAGGGGCAGTGGGAACCCCGGATTGCCCCCTGGAGGCAAGGAGCTACGGGGGGTTCTGAGTCCCTTGGCCTTAACTGAACAAGCCCCCTGCAAGGCCTTTTGCCCTACTAGGATCACCCTGGTATGTTTCCTGGTTGTTTCCTCAGACTTGGGACAGGAGTGAGGATGGAGCTGGAACTGGAGAGGGGATGAAGATGGGCTGGGAACTGGAGGCTTGAGAGCAAGGGGCTTTATTGGAAGGGTCTGCCTGGCCCTCCCCTCCAGCAGGGAGCCTCTGGAGGGAGGAGGGATGGGGGTGGTGGTTTTGGCTTTCTGGCCTTCCCACCATGACTCACAGGACTTCTCCTTTCTAGAGAAGGGAAAGCAGACCTGGACCCTGCACTTTCTCAGGGTCCCAAGGCCTTCTCAGGAACTGGCCTGAGGAAGGAGGGGGAACACAGGCTCCCTAAGTGCTTACTGCCTGCCGGGCCCGATCAAGCACCCGAGAATACTGGGCACTTGAGCCTCAGCTGGGGCAGGAGCATCAGTTCAACAGTCAAAGACCCTGTAGCTCAGCAAGGTCAAGGGCCTCCTTGCCTGAGGTCCCACAGCCACGAGTGGCAAGTTGGGATTTGGGACGGGGTTAAGTGGCTGGTGGCTTTTTTTTCCCACCCGAGCATCCTTAAGAAAGCCATGCTTATCCCCAGGAAGGAGGCACTGATGGGGAGTTTTGGCACCAGAACAGTGAGGCAGCAGTTTCAAAGCAGTGGGACATTTCTGGACTCATTGCAGGGGCAGACCATGCGCCCGCCAAGTATCCTCCCCCAGTTGCTCTGTATTTGCCTTTCCGGCTGCTCGGGCTCCAGTCTCAGGGCTGACCACAGCCCGGTATCAGCCCCAAGCCACCCTGGTCTGTGGGTTTTGGCTTGGGGTGAGGCTGACTTCCTGCCTGTCTGTGTCCCCTGCACCGTCCAAACTGGTTGGTTACCTGGGCCTGATATGCCCTCCCTCACATCCTCCCCTAAGCCTAAGAGTACCTGGTGGGACCCCCATTCCTGTCAAGACCTCTCTCCCTGGGTCAGTGCTGCTCTGAGTCTGGGAGATGGAGACAAAAGCTGTGACACTCATCTCCTGCCCCATGGCCTGGGTCACCCCACGCCACTTGCCTGCCTGCCTGCCTCCTCCATAGCCCTATGGCTCACCCCACACCTCACATCCTGTGATTCTCTCTGGAACCTGAGGGCTGTTCCTGTGACTGTCCCATTGTTAAAGACGTGGAAACTGAGCTCAGTCAGGGGACATCTCAGCCTGCCCCTGACCCCAGAGACTCTCCACTGTGCTGCGGCCTCACACACCCTGACAACCTCTCACATCGCGTCACTTCCTTTTGTCTCCTACAGTGGGGCCTTTCTGACCCTACCAGCCACAAGCCGTCCCCACCCCACCCTTGGCTCCCTTGCCCCCTTCCCGTGGGGAATCAGCTGTCCTCTTAACTTTCCCTGCCTATCACCCTGATATCCCAGCCAGCCAGGGGTCCCTAAATAAGTAGAGCTGGTGAGAAGGTGTGTGTGGGCGCTGAGAAGGGTCCCAGGGATCACTGGGAGAAGCCTTGTCCTGGGAGGACAAGGCTCCCAGTCCCCTATTCCAATCCCAGAGGGGTTCTTTAGATGGTTCCACCGCCCTGTGCTGGGAAGCCCACATTGGCTGGGGGCACCTCTGGGTGCAGGGAGACTGATGGGCCTTGCAGCCTGGCCCCTGGGCCTGCCTGAACCTGCCCCAGCCCTGGGCCCTGAGGTCATGGGGACCTCCTCAAACCCCTTCCCAGGGGTGCTGTTCAAAGGCAGACAGGCCTGATGAGGTGCTAATTACTGAGCTAATTGGAGCTGAGTGAGCTACAGATGGCCTGGCTGACAGGAGGGAGGAACTGCCCAGGGGAGGGGGCTGCCCACAGAGGGTGAGGAGGAGGCCCAGGGCCAGAGTCGGCTGTGTTTGCTCAGGAATTGTTGATTTACCAGCCCTGGCCAGCTGTCTTGTGACATCCTGGTCTCCTCCACACCCCAGCCCTGGCCCTGGCTTTCTCTCCACAAGAAGACTTGTGCTCTGAGGCCACACATGTTGGAATGGATCTTTTCCTGAGCACTGGGGGGCAGAGTGCTCTGCTCCAGGGAGACTGGAGGAGGAGGAAGATCACCCTGTCCTGGTGTAACAGGAGAGAAGGGGACAGGGCACAAACTTCTAAAAGAATGTTTTAGCCCAAGGACACAAATAAACCAATTGGAATCAAATGAGACCAAGATGGCAGACAAGACTAGACCTTGATCCTCAATCAGCA
This sequence comes from Cervus canadensis, assembly GCF_019320065.1. NCBI lineage: Eukaryota > Metazoa > Chordata > Mammalia > Artiodactyla > Cervidae > Cervus > Cervus canadensis. The sequence continues at coordinate 34,953,566 of NC_057402.1, forward strand.
AGTGAAATGACACACCCAGAGGTGCCATGACAGTTCCAAGGCACTGTCAAAAGACCAAGGAGTGGGCATGACCCAAATCTTGGAAATCTCCACTCCTTCCTCAAAATAGATGGAATAATCCTCCCATTCATTAGCATATGAAATTCAGTTCAGTTCAGTTCAGTCACTCAGTTGTGTCCGACTCTGCGACCCCATGAACCGCAGCATGCCAGGCCTCCCTGTCTATCACCAACTCCCGGAGTCCACCCAAACTCATGTCCATTGAGTCAGTGATGCCATCCAACCATCTCATCCTCTGTCATCCCCTTCTCCTCGTGACCTCAGTCTTTCCCAGCATCAGGGTCTCTTCAAATGAGTCAGCTCTTTGCAACAGGTGGCTAAAGTATTGGAGTTTCAGCTTCAACATCAGTCCTTCCAATGAACACTCAGGGCTGATCTCCTTTAGGATGGACTGGTTGGATCTCCTTGCAGTCCAAGGGACTCTCAAGAGTCTTCTTCAACAGCACAGTTCAAAAGCATCAATTCTGTGCTCAGCTTTCTTTATAGTCCAACTCTCACAACCATACATGACCACTGGAAAAACCATAGCTTTGACTAGACAGACCTTTGTTGGCAAAGTAATATCTCTGCTTTTTAATATGCTGTCTAGGTTGGTCATAACTTTTCTTCCAAGGAGTAAGTGTCTTTTAATTTCATGGCTGCAATCACCATCTGCAGTGATTTTGGAGCCCCCCAAAATAAAGTCAGCCACTGTTTCCCCATCTATTTGCCATGAGGTAATGGGACCGGATGCCATGATCTTAGTTTTCTGAATGTTGAGCTTTAAGCCAAGTTTTTCACTCTCCTCTTTCACTTTCATCAAGAGGCTCTTTGTCTCAGATGACCATTATATCTACTACTGTGGGTAGGAATCCCTTAGAAGAAATGGAGTAGCCATCATAGTCAACAAGAGAGTCCAAAACGCAGTACTTGGATGCAATCTCAGAAGCGACAGAATGATCTCCAAGGCAAACAATTCAACATCATGGTAATCCAAGTCTATGCCCCGGCCAGTAACACTGAAGAAGCTGAAGCTGAATGGTTCTAACACTCCAAAAAGATGTCCTCTTCATTATAGGGGACTGGAATGCAAAAGTAGGAAGTCAAGAAACACCTGGAGTAACAGGCAAATTTGGCCTTGGAGTACAGAATGAAGCAGGGCAAAGACTAAGAGTTTTGCCAAGAGAACACACTTGTCATAGAATATGAAATTACCCAGCCTATAAAAACTAACCACGCCAGATTTGGCGGCTGAACTCGCCCTCTGCAATGGCCCACACTCTGTCTGTGGAATATGCTTCTCTCTGAATCTGAATAAACCCCTTCTTACTTATCACTTTCTCTCTCACTGAATTCTTTCTGCCATGAGACATCAAGAATCTGAGCTTCATTAGGTCCTGAAACCAGGTACCGTGGATTTTGGCTGGGTTTGAGTCCCATGCACATGGGCTCAAGTCCCAGTCTGTGGTAAACAGTTTGGGGTGGCAGGTGTGGGGCTGGGGCCCCTTGAGGTGAAGTCACTGAGCTGGGTCATTGCGAAGGGGTCTGGGGCTCATGCCAGCCCTGACTCTTTCTGGATCTTGGCCTGGGCCCTGTCCCTCAAGAACAGACCCGTGTGGCCTGGAGAGCCCAGGGAGTTGGATTTGTGCTCTGTAATGAAGGAGGCTCACAGATAAGGGATGAGATTGCCGCCCAGAGGGCGGGGGGAGTTAGTATGGCCATCTTGATGTGACTTTTAAGGATTCTCTTCACAGCCCACCTTTCTGACACAGTAATTCTCAGCACCCTGGAGTTAGAAGGTCTTTGTTCACCTAGGGCCAGAACCCAGGCCTCAGTAGAACAGTATTTGACTGTCATTCACATCAGCCTAGGTGTCTCAGCCCATGGCAGCTCTAGCCACATTGATGCCCCGTGGCTCCTGACCACACTCTGCATTCTGTCTGGTCTCCAGGCCTTTATAAAGCTGTCCCCAACCCTCCCACCACCACCACCCCGCAAAGCATACTCTCTCTGCTCCTTTCTGCCTAGTTAAGTCCTCTCTGCTCTGCAGGCTCTGGTTCCATCTGCATCCCAGACAGCTCTGTGACCTTCTGCTTGACCTGCAGCCCTGGCTCCTCCACACCGTTCCCTCAGGGGGCCCAGGAGCCAGGTCAGGTAATCAGGAGAGAAAGCTGGGAGGCTAAACATCCCTCAGGTGAATGCTTGTCCCCACTTCTGCTTCCTCCTAGGATGCTCTCAGAAGTCAGTGAGATAGTGGGTATGAAAGGCCACTGGTAGTAATATAGGTTTAATAACACGATGACAATTATTCCAATTTTCCAAGTCCCCACTTCTGAGCCAGGCACCACATTAGGTACTTTCCAAGCTTATCTTCTCACAGTAACCCTCCAGGGCTGGAGTTTCTATCGTCTGCACTTTTGAAGGAGGAACTGGAGGCTCAGCGAGATCAAGCAACCCATCCAAAGTTCACAGCAACTAAGAGACAGTCTGTAGACTCTTGAGTCCCTCCCCTCACAATGGGGCGGGGGGTTGTTATTATTTTTTTTGCCAACCTGTTTCCTTCCCCCTTTCCCTTCCCTCCCTGCCTGTTACCCTCGGCCTGGTGAGTTTGCATCATTACTAGGGCTCAGGGGTCCAATTAGGGGACCTCCTCAAGAGAGCTGACTGAGGCAATCCCTATCTCAAGGGGGCCTCCCTGAGCCAAAGTTTTAATTAGCCATCACTGCTCTTCCTAAAACTCTGACCTGCCCATGGTGACAGCAGCCAGGCTGGCTCTGTGGCAGGAGGCAGGACTGGCACCCAACCCAGCAGCACAGCTGGAGCAACCCTCGTACGGGAGGGAAGCATGCCTGGGTTCCCATCCCTGCACAGCTCCTGTAGGTCCACCTCCACTTACCTTCTGTAATTCATTAAGTGGATTAATATAATAAATGAATTAAGTGACTTAACCCATTAAATGGATTACATCAGTTGATCACATTAATATTTATTATTATTGTTTAGTTGCTAAGTCATGTCTGACTCTCTTGTGACCCCATGGACTGTACCTGCCCCGTTCCTCTGTCCGTGGAATCTCCAGGCAAGAATACTGGGGTGGGTTGCCATTTCCTTCTCCAGGGGATCTTCCTAACCCAGGCATCAAACCTGAGTCTTCTACCTTGGCAGGCGGGTTCTTTACCACTGGGTCACCAGGGAAGTCCTTAATATTTATAGAGCTGATAAATTTAAATCAGTGCCTAGGACATAATTAAGGCTCAATGAGTTTTAGATTAAAAAAAAGAAAAATCAACTCCGCAGGAGTAGGGCAAGAAAGGGGCAAGGGCAGGGCACAAAGCTATTCTTGGACATGAAGATGGCACATTCTGGGGTCACCTAGCAATACTGGGTGACCCACGTGTGGGCTGTCAACATCTGTGATACTTGCCTCCTAGGAATGCAGGACGCTTGCAACTGAGGGCATGGCGGGGCTTGGAGGAAGGGGATGAGCAGGTGCGGAGGGAGAGGAGGCTGTGTGCCGGGCGCTACTGGAGCACATTATAAACTGGGCACTGCCTCATGAGCCAAGGGATACAATCCCATTCTACACGTCTGACTCTTTTGTGACCCCACGGACTGTAACCTGCCCTGCTCCTCTGTCCCTGGAATCGCCCAGGCAAGAATACTGGGGTGGGTTGCTATTTCCTTCTTCAGGGGATGTTCCCAACCCAGGCATCGAACCTGTCTCTTCTACATTGAGGCAACTGAGTCTCAGGCAATCAACATGTCCAGGGTCACACTACCACTGAGAGGCAGGGCGGGATTTAAAGGCAAAGCCCAAACCCTGTAACCTGGGAAAACAGACTCCTCGTGTCCCCACCTCAGGCCACAGGGTAGTACCCTCAGTCCCTAAAAGAGGGAAAAGTGCCCCTCTCTGTTCCCACTCAGCCTCCCGGAAACCTGAGTATGGCTGTTTGTGTGGGAGACCCTGGAGACCCCTGTAATGGGGCAGGGCTGTGGGTCTAAGCTGAGAAAACAATCAGGAGTTTCTGAGGCTGCAGATCTGAGGCATCACCCCCTCTCCTCCCAGGAACATGAAGCCTCCTGAAGGGACCCTGGCCTCAACTGGCCTGACTGCATGGCTCCCCACTCGGCAGCAATAGCTGTGCCAGCCCGAAGCCAGAGCCGAGCCCTTGGATGCAGTTGCCTGGTAACCAGCCCTAAGTGATGGAAACCCCAGTGGGCCATTAACGAGGGCATAGTGCCAACCGCCCAGCCCAAACCCCACTGCCCCAGCTGGCCTTAGGAAGGCTTCGATGGACAGTCCACCTGGCCTGCCCACAGTAGGACAAGAGGGTGCTCCAGCAGTGGGCCCAGGCAGGGCCAGGAGGAACTGGGTTGGCAGTCTCCCAAGACCTTTGAACTGGGGAGCTGGGGAAGGTAATTCCCTATGGAGGCCAAAGCCTGACCGAGGTGAGGCGCGCTCTGGGCAGGAGTCAGGATTGTGGGTACAGCTCGTTCAGGCCCAAACCACCAGCCTGGAAACAGCTGTGCTGTTCTGCCCAGGGCATGGAGGCCAGGGGAGGGGATCCCCAGAGAGAGGCCCTGGATGGGGAAAGGAAAGGAGGTGATTAGAGAGGCTGGCAGGAGTCCAGGCTCCGGTGAGGAGGGGAACAGCCTCCTGCAACAGCGAGGGGGAAGTGCGTCAGCCTCTCCCTGTCTCTCAGGGGCTCTTCTCTGCTCCTCACAACCCCAGCTCCAGGTTGGGGTCCTCCAAGGAAGGGGTTGCAGGCATCCAGGTGGAGCTTAGCCAGGTGTTTCTCCCTCCTTGGTCTGGGGGTGGGAGGCGGAACAAGAAGGAAGCCAGTGTTCAGACTGGACAGGCCTTCAGGAGACCTGAACCCAGCTCCTCAGTTTCCCCATGTTGACCAATGGGCTGACGCTGGTTCTGAGAGGTGGAGGAGGGCATGCAGGGGAGCCTTTGCAGCAAAGGCTCCTCTTAGGCTCTCACCTCTGGGCCTGGGGAGCTTTTGCTGCCTTTCTTCCCTTTCAGATGTGCAGAGTCCCGCTTTGCCATGAACCCTTCACTCCACGACCATGGCTTGACTTAGCCTTGTGCTGGGCACTGGAGTCCCAGCTCTCAGGTAGACCTAGGCCCTGCCGGGGACAAGGTCTGTCCCCAGGTTAGCAGGGGAGCCCAGCTTGCAAGCAGCCAGTTGAGTGGCTCAGCATGGACTTGAATTCAGAATGGTAAGAGGCCTCAGAAGAGGTGACCAGACTGAGCCTGAAGTTCTGGAAGGCTTCTTGGAGGAAGGGACCTGAGCTGAGCCTTGAAGGCCAACAGGAGTTAGCAAAAAAAAAAAAAGAGCTAGACAGGCAGCCAAGGTCCAGGGAGAGAATCTTCCAAAGCATGCAGGTGTCACCTGGCAAGGAACTTGGACTCTGGGAGCTGCAGTGGCAGGCCAGCTGGAGAGGGTCAGTCAGGAGACAGGCAGAAGCCAGAGTGGAAAATTGGACCCTGAGGGCACTGGGGAGCCATGGCTTCCCAGTGGTGTAGTCACAGGGTCAGATGTAGGCATTAGAATCACTTTCCTGGAGTTAGGGAGGGAATGTTTCCCACTGCTTCCAGCACCTAGCCAGACCCCCACCCACCCCCACCCCAACCACAAGTGGCTTGGCTTTGGCACAGTCAGATAGGGGGCCCTTCCTGATTCAAGGCCCAGTACCCTATTTCTCGGGCTTCTTGGGCCACAGCAGCCCCTCCCCGACACAAGCATACATCATGCTGGAATGCCATGGTCTGTTTTACAGCCATCTCTCTCACTGACAGGAAAACAGCACCAGGGTCCTACTCAGCACAAAGCCTGGGGGTCCTCAACAGTGGAAGGAAGGAGAGGAAGGACAGTCCATCCATCCTGGCTGTCAATTAATCAGAGGGCTCCCCCCACCCCCCCCACCTCAGTACATGGTCTTCAGAGTGGCCTAGTGAAAGGCCGTCCCTTTTTCTTGATCTTTGGGATCCCCCTCTGAGAGACTCTGATTTCCTCTGGAGAGGCGTTCAGGCTCCTCCAGAGTTTGTAGGGACTCCCCACTCCCTGCTTATCCAGGCAGAATAACAAGTTCTGCCCTCCTCCCCCAACCCGGCCCCCCATGCAGAAGGAAACTCTGGTTTACCAGCACAGTTTTGGGAAGTGGCTCACCACACACTGATCAGATCCTATGAATCTGCCCCACCCCAGGTCCTATCCAGTCCCGACCCCCTGAGATGCCTGGCACCCAGGCCAGCAGCCACTGGGACAGAGCTCTCCTCAGACTCTGTGCACTTGGGTGGCAGAGGCTTCCTGACCACCAGCTGTGCCCAAGCCTTCTCTCAGAAGGGTTCAGGGTCACACAGTCTGGGGTTGGCGGGGAAAGTCCCAGCTCCTCCATTTTTTTCTCTCTGTGGGCAAGCCGCTTCCCCCTCCCCCTCCAGAGCTACCACTGGTTGAGAATTTATTATAAAAAACCAGCTGTGAACTCCTTGGATCTGCAGGCACTCTGTGACATGTTCTAATCATGACCATTTGACTGATGAGCAAACTCAGAGGTTAAGGGGCCTGCCTAACGTGACACAGGCCAGCAGGTCACACCTCAGTTTGCTTGTTTTTCACACTCCTGCCTCATATGCTTGTTGTAAGATTTAAATGAGATCACATCTATCATGTGATGTACAGCACAGGGCCACATTCAAGGAGTGTGAACTCCTTGCCTTCTTGCCTTGCTCACCCACTGTTGCAGTGGAATGCTGATTCTGACTCCACGTTGGAACTGTTTCATTGACTTGCCTTTCATTGCTTTTGTTACTATAATCATACATAGTGGCCTGCCTCAGAGAACCCTGCCCCTTGGCCTGACCAATAAACCAAAGTGCCTCTATTCAGGACCCTGTACACCTGTGGATGGCAGGAAGGAAGAAATGAACACATTCCTTTTCTGAAGCTTGCCATTCTAAGAGATATTTACACGATTAACAGCCTTTGTTTCCTCACTTCCCCCATCTCTGATCTATAAAAGAACCTGGCATCCAGACCCCAATAAGATGGTTATTTTGAGACATTAGTCCACCATCATTTCCATCAGCCAGCTTTCCAAATAAAATCATATTCCTTGCCTCAGCACCTCATCTCCGATTCATTGGCCTGTCTTTCAGGGAGCAGAGCAAGCTTGGACTCACCAGCACGGAGCTAGCTGTTCCTCTGCTGGGTGGAAGGAGGGGAAGCATGAGGAAGTGTAGAGGACAGAGCACTTTAATAGCAATCTGGGGGTCTCCCTGAAGGAGGCAACATCTATAGCTAGGTCTGAAAGGATTGGGGAGCATGTTGCTGTGTGTCTTGGAGAAAGACACAACATTGCTCTGTCTCTCTGCTTATAGATGGAGCTCCTGTGAGGAAGGAAGGAGATTTGTAAATAGCAGGTGTGGCCTCATTATAGTGAGTGACATTGTTATTAATAACCATGTGTAGGTAACAAGCTGAGGTTCAGGAAGCTGACCTTGCCTTCCCAGGGAGCCAGGAGGAGTAATCAGTGTCTAGGGTGGGGTGGTGCTTTTGAACTGTGGTGTTGGAGAAGACTCTTGAGAGTCCCTTGGACTATAAGGAGATCCAACCTGTCCATCCTAAAGGAGATCAGTCCTGGGTGTTCATTGGAAGGACTGATGCTGAAGCTGACTTTGGCCACCTCATGCAAAGAGCTGACTCATTGGAAAAGACCCTGATGCTAGGAGGGATTGGGGACAAGAGGAGAAGGGGACAACAGAAGATGAGATGCTTGGACGGCATCACTGACTCGATGGACATGAGTTTGAGTAAACTCCGGGAATTGGTGATGGACGGGGAGGCCTGGCGTGCTGTGATTCATGGGGTCACAAAGAGTCGGACATGACTGAGCAACTGAATTGAACTGACTGACTGAACTGAGGGTGAGGTGGAGGAGGAGAATCTGCCTTCGGAGTCTATGCAGCCCCAGGGTGTGTGTGTGTTGTGGGTAGGGTGGGGAGGAATGTCCTCCCTTCCAGGCTTTTATATTCTACTGTGCCTCCAGCCAGGAACCCCACATAAGGGCAGTATTCTCTTCTCTGCTTTGGCTCACACTGTTCCAATGGCAATACCATTTCTCCTCTCCAAGACCACAGGCTAAGAATCACACAGGGCAGTGGGAGGGAGAGGGGTTCCCAAGGCAGCCACCTTGTACTGGTTACTTTCTTTCATCCAACAAAAGCTTGATAGGCATCTCTCTCCACAGGCTCTGCACATGACCCTCAGGGTAGAGAAGAAGAGGGCAAGGTCATGCCTTCAGGAGCTCATGGTCAGCTGACACCCTACAAACATTTTAGGGTTTACCAGCAACTTCCCACACTGATTTTGTACAACACTCACTTTGGTCTGTGAGGCAGGTTTTATGGTTCCCATTTTGCAGATAAGGAAACTGAGGTTCAGAAAGTTACAAAGGCAACATCTAAGTGATGCTGAAAAGGAATGGACAAGATAATTAAGTTAATTAAGTGAAGACACTTTGTGAAGTGTCTCTGGATTAAGACAAGCCTCAGTGGGGCTGGGACTGTAGAATCTTAACTGACCCTGTTGGGTCTCATCAGCTTTATCCTGGCCTGGGTGGGCCCTGCTCATGCTCAGAGAGATTGGAGAGAACACCTTGTCAGCTGAGCAGACAACTTGACAGTCCTGAGACTAGACCCTGAATGCTGAGAACACTGCCCTCCACCCAACCCCTAATTACAGGGCAGAGACGGGGAAGTGGGTTTCTTAGAGGGGAGGGCAGAGTTGGTGAGGAGCAAGAGTGGGGAAGTACAGCCTGTGAGCTGAGACTTGGCCATGACCCCTGGCTGTCAACACACAAATGCACTTTCCTGATCCCAACCTGCTGCGTGACTTTGGGAAAGTCCCAACCTTCTTTGAGTCCCTGCTTCCCAGCTCTCTCCAAACTCAATTCCTAAGGATCCTCCAGCTCTTAACTGAGTGGCACCCTTTCTGCTGCCCCCGGGTGACCTTTACTTCCTCTTCCTCCCTGTTGTGCCCAGTCCCTGCTGCCCAGCTCCAGTGGCTCAAGCGTCATCCTTACTCTTGGAACCTGCAGTCCTAGGCCTGCTCTGCCCTCTGACTCAGGCAGGCCTGAACTTTGGGATCTAAGCAGGTGACCTGGGTGGTTTTGCCCCATGATCGTGCTTTGACCTTTGGTATGTCCACCTGGTCCCTCCCTCCTCCACGGCACACACCTGTCCCCAGTCCTAGGGCAGCCCAGGAAATGCAAGGGACCAGGTTTTTCAGAGAAGGCAGCAGGTGCTCGCTTCGGCAGCACACATACTAAAATCAGAGAAAGCATTAGCACTGCACCAAGGGGCTTCTCATCTAACATGAGATGGCCCAGAGAGGCAGCCCTTCCACCCCTCCAGCTCCTCTCTAGGTAACAGCCCAATCCTGGCTGGGAAAGGTCCACCCCATCTGACCTTCCAGGCCACACATGCACAGACCTGTTTCACTGAAAGAAATTTGTTCTAAAGGACAAGTGGACTCACTGAAGCCTCTTAGTGAACCTCCCAGCATCCTTATACCTGGTTCACTTTGCATGTGTTCGTTTCCCAAGTCGTGTCCGACTCTTTACAACCCTATGGGCTACAGCCCACCAGGCTCCTCTGTCCATGGGATTCTCCAAGCCAGAATACTGGAGTGGGTTGCCAGTTCCTTCTCCAGGGAATCTTCCTGACCCAGGGATCAAAACCCAGGTCTTCACATTACAGGCAAATTCTTTATCATCTGAGCCACCAGGGAAGCCCTGGTTCTCTTTAGGGATGGGGAAATCACCCCTTCCTCAGAAGGTATGGGGCCTAACAGTAATTGAGATAGGTTTGTAGGAATTTGCCCTCACCAGCTGCAACCGAGAATGAGGGGGAACAGACTAAGGAGCCCTTCTCCAGCCTCCTAACGCAACTGTACTAGCCAAGAGAGTCACATATTTAATACCAACACTTCTAAGCCTTACGACACCACCATTATGATATAATTTAATCCCAGTTTTACCGAAATGAGGAAACTAAAGCTCAGCAGGTCAAGTGGCGGGCACAAGTTCACAGAGCTAAATAGTGGCAATGGATGAAGGGTCTAACGGAGGCGTGTGATGGGCGCGCCGGGCGATGGCTTCGCGGAGAGCGGCGGGTACAGAGTGTCCGTAGCGCCGGCGGCCCGGTCCCCGGAGGGCTGGCAGAGGCAGGCCCTCTGCACCCCGGGGCTCAGGGGAGCACAAGCTCCCAGAGGCGCGGCCAGGCTCTGCCCCTGCTGAGCGGGCCGCCCCGCCTCCGCTCCGCCCCCAGCCCGCCCCGCCCGGGACCGCAGACGGCGCCCGGCGGCGGCGCGAACAGCAGCGAGGAGGGTGGCTCCGGGCTCGGTGCTCACCGCGACTTCCCGCGCAGGGCCCGGCCGGACCAGGACGCGCGTCCTCAGCGGCGCTGGAGGATGCGGCCGCGGTGCCGGGCAGCAGCAGCGGGAAGCCGGGTGCCCTGCAGGTAGGAGCTCGCCCACTCGGCGGGCGCGGAAACTTGGGCCGAGTTTGCGGGCGGCGCGTGGGGAAGGGGCGGGTGGCGCTGCCCCAGGGCGCCCCTACCGGCCGGTCCCGGGATGGAGCGAGCTGGGCCTGGGCCGAGGTGGCGTGGCTCTTACTTGCCGCGGAGTGGGGCCCCCGGCGGGCGGGCTGCGGGCAGGGGTCGCGCCGCTGCCCCGACTTTCCCTGGATTTCGAGGCGCCGGGGGCCTGGTAGCGCTCTGGAGGCCGGGTGACGGATCCGGCGCGGGGCTGGAGAAGAGGAGCTAAGGCCGAGCCCTCGGGCCTCCTGCGGGGCCCGGCTCACGTGGACGGCCCGGGCGGAGATGAGGGGGCGGCGGGGGCCTGGCCTGGGGGGCGGCTGGCACTGAGACGCCTTGGGGCCCTGGACGCGCCCTGCTGGGACGGGACGGCCCTGCGGTTTCCTCGCTAAGTCTTGACTCACCCTCTGGCCGCAGCCCAGGCTGGCGGGATCGCCCCGAGGCGGTGGCTGCCCGAACTCTGCTGCCGGGCCGCCCCCTGCCCCGGCCCTCCCGCCAGTTTTTAGATGTCGGTCCGTGGGGCCCGGTGCGCCGGCCTGCCTGCGTGCACATGTGTGCGGGGCCCCGAGCGAGGGGAGAACGCAGTTCTGGAGGGGCGTGTGTGCAGATACGGGCCAGGCACGTACTTGCAGGCTCGGGTTTGCATGGGTGGCGGCCTGTGTATCGGCCTGCTGGGGTGCACGTGCGCCCCAGCGCTGCCGGGCAGGGCATGGGGACACCCGGAAGCCGCCGGGGCCGGGTGCAGCGGCAGCCCCAAAGCCAGGTCGGTTGAGGGCCGCAGGCACTGGAGTTCAGGGCGAGGCAGGTAGAGGACAGGGGGGTGGAGCGGATCCCGCCACCCTTCCCCCACCGCTAGAGCCTGGGCTGCCCCTAGATGCGGTTGTAGCGTAGGCAGGGCCCAAAACCTCAGCCGGGGGAGGTGTGAGAACACGGGAAGGAGAGCCGATTCAGCCTTTCAGAGGCGCTGGCCACAGCTGGGCAGGATCACTCTCTTCTTCCTGGTCTTGCCCAATGTCTACCCGGAGACCCCTTAGGCGTTGGAACTGGGCCAGGGAGCTGTTTGCGCCCCCTGCTGTTTAGGGCAGGGATGGCACGGCGGCGGTGGGCTCCTCTCCCGGGCGCTGCTTGAGAATGGTCCTCCCAGCCCAGCTCCAACCTCAGTCAGGAAGACGCTGGGTGGCCCCAAGGGTGATGTGGCCTTGCTCCCTGGAGACCTGCTCTTCTCCAAATAATTGCTTGCCTCTTGGAGTGTGTGAGGGAAGGAGGCACCTACATTTGGGCTTAGTGTGGAGAAGGGCCTTGCTTGAGGGAGTGTGTGCTGGGCTCTCTACCTCCTAATAGCAGGAGGTCGTGTTACCCCCATACCCTTCATAGCCCTCTGCTGCTTCCCTGGAGCCCTCATATCTCCCCCCACAGACTTGGGGGTCCCAAGTGGCCTCACCTTTATTGGACGAGGCCCAGGGGTGTCGCAGGAAGTCCCCAGGGCAAAGGGCACACAATGGGCAGAGCCCAGGAGAGAATGGCTCTTGGGGCTGGGGGTGGGTATGGAGATGGTCCCAAGGAGTGTATGGGGGAAGTGAGACTAGAGCCCACACTTAATTAACCCAGAGCTCCCCAAGGGCAGGGGTCTCAACTCCCCCCCAAACCATACAACCACTTCTTGCAAAACCGCTGTGCACTGGGGTGGGAGGCTTTCCCCTTGGGATGCAGCCACCTGTTGTAGGGCACTGCCATCGGTATTGTTGCCCCGATGCCCCTTCCTGTCTTCTTGGGAGCATCCACTTCTTCAGGCTGGTCTGAGGTTGGATTCTGGCCAGGAGGTGAGACAACTCTGAGTGTTGCCTGGCTTCCTTGGTGGCACTTAGGCTGGAATAAGGGTGGTCACTGGCCCCCATAATACCCTTGACTTTTCTTGGCACATTTTCAAAATGTGCCAATCTAACTCTGAGCCTATGGGTGTCATTGGTCACCAGCTGAAGGGAGAGAGCTGCAGGGGGGGGGGGGGTGGAGGTTGGTCTTGGCTTGGTGACAGAAACCTGTGACACCTGGCCCATGGCCTAATCATAGCAAGATAGAGCTGATTCATCCTTCCTAAGCCACCTGAGGGTTTCGGGGAACAGGGCACTGGGGGAGGTAGAAGCAGGTCAGTGTGGTTCTAGCAGACTGGCCTCAGATGACCTCTCCTGGGCCATGGGGTACCTGCTGCCTTGAGGAAATCCACGTTGACCTCTGGGCCTTGGTCCCAGTCCTTGCTTGGCCTTGCTTGGGGACTTTAGAGTCTTTCTCAGGCACTCAGTTTTTCCTTCAGTACAAGGGGGTCATTGCCAACTAGCACTTTGTGACCTGTGAAAGCTCCCTCCCTGGACATTGACAGCCTCTCGCCTCCCCACCTGCTCCATGGTCCTGTGCTGCCCCCATGAGCCTTGGGACAACTGCAGCTTGGGGGCTGGGATGGACACAGGCTCTGCTCTCCTGCACTTTTGTGGGAGCTTCCTGTTGGTGCCACAGCGCCATCTGCTGGACAGTTTTTGCTCTCCTGCTGGGGTTCGTTCGAGGGTGGGGGTTACACCAAAGGTTCCCCGGGGCCACCTCTCCTGGGGATTACTACTCTCTAAAACCAAGCCAGTATGTGTCCTTCTGGGCCTAGGGACTTGGTTCCAGGTCTGGCTCTGCCATTTTTCAATAAGACTGACAGGTCAGAAAGTGAGATCTAGAGTGTCACAGGAAATCTGGATTTGTAGACAATGCCTGATTCCACACCTTGGCTGCTGTAGGAATCTGGAAGTCACTGTGGCATCTGAGACTTAAGAGCTTGTAGTGGGAAGTAGGAAGCCTGCTTCTCATCCCATCTCTTCCATCAATGACTTTGGGATGAACAGGACTCCTCATCTATATATGGATGGAAGTAGGAGCAGGAGGAGTAGCCAAGCAAAGTGATCCTCCGACTGTGCTCCCCAGAGTCTGAAACTTCAGAAGGGGTCTTGGGAGTCATGTGGAGTAAAGCTGAACTGAAGGGACTCCTGGAGTTGGGGTGGGGGTATAGTAGAGCTGCTGTGTAAGAATTCTTTAAGCAAAGGGTTTTACAGCTTTAGAAACAAAGTTGGCTTATATATGCATTCATTCATCCATACATAAATGGATGTACTTAGCATATATAAATCCATACATGAATGGGTGTACTTAGTATCCATACATGATTGTACTTAACATCTACTAAGTGCCAAGTTCTTAGGCATGGCAGTGAGCCAGCAAGAACAGCAGTTCTCTGTTGCTTGCCTGTGGCCTGTTTTTTTGACAGCCCCTGCCTCTCTTCTTCTCTCTCCCAGGTCAGCATTTGAGTAGCTGGGGCCCTGGAGGGCTTGAAGCTTTCACAGTGATGGCGGAGAAGCGGCCCCTGGGGACCCTGGGGCCTGTGATGTATGGGAAGCTGCCCCGCCTAGAGGCAGACTCCGGGCCCGGCCACAGCCTGCCCCCCTCTGCTGGTAACCAGGACCCCTGCAGCTACAAGGGTGCCTACTTCTCCTGCCCCATGGGGGCTCCTCCTAAGACAGGGTCTGAGCGACTGGCATCTTGGACCCCATACCCACCCTTGTACCCTACCAGCATGGCAGGACCCCCACTCCGAGCAAACAACCTTCTGACCAGCTGCCTGCTCTACCGCCCGCCCACAGAAAGCTCTGAGAAGGTGCAGGACTCTGGCCCGGTTGAGCTCCTGCCCTTTGGTCCCCAGTCTCACTCCTACCCAGGTCCCCCACTGGCAGCGCCCAAACCTGTCTACCGCAGCCCCCTGTGTTACGGGCTCTCGACTTGCCTGGGAGAGGGGGCACCGAAGAAGCCTCTGGATGTTGACTGGACACTGGTGACTGGATCCTTGTTACCACCAGTGGACCCATCTTGTTCTCTGCCCCCAGCCTCTGGCAAGGGCCAGTTCCTGGATGGCACTTTCTTGCGTGGGGTGCCAGCTGGGGCATCTGAGAAAGACTCCTCGGTGAGCTTCTCCCCCTGCCAGGCCTTCTTGGAGAAGTACCGGACCCTCCATGGCACAGGCTTCCTAGCCTCCAAGTATGCGAGTCCTTACTCTGGGGACCCCAAGCAGGCATTGTCCGAGGGCCCCCCGAGTCCTTGGACCCAGCTGGCCCAACCCCTAGGACCAGCCTGCCAGGACACAGTGCCCCCGCACTATCCGCTGCCCCACCCCACACAGCCCGTGCCTTGCCCGCCAGCCTGTCGCCACCCAGAGAAGCCGGGCGGCTATGGCCCGGTGCTCCCACTGCAGCCACTGGGAGCCCACAAGGGGGCCGGGTACCCGGCTGGTGGGCTAAACAGCCCCTACCTGAGGCAGCAGGCCATTCAGACACCCTATATGCCCCCGGTGGGGCTGGACACTTACGCCTACCCCTCCGCACCCCTCCCGGCACCCTCGCCAGGCCTCAAGCTGGAGCCACCTCTCACCCCACGCTGCCCACTGGACTTTGCCCCCCAAACATTGGGCTTTCCTTATGCCCGGGAGGACCTCTCTCTCTATGGAGCATCCCCAGGGCTTGGAGGGACGCCGCCTTCCCAGAACAGTGTGCAGGCCTTGCCAAAGCCCGGGGCCTTCCAGCGGGCATGCCAGCCTCTGCCTGCCAGCCGACCGTGCTCAGAGCCCACGAGGTCTGCAGAGAAGCCCGTGCAGGAAGCTGAGGAGAAGATGTGGCTGCCTAGCTGCAGGAAGGAGCAGCCCCAGCCCCAGCCCCAGCCCCGGCTCGATGAGCACCCCGGGGCACCCATTGTCATCGGAGATAGTCCAGTTCCGCGCACCCCACCGCCACTCCCACCCTGTGCCCAGGAGCGCCAGTCTCTGCCACAGAACGAGGGCTCACTGCCCCCCAGCTCTCCACCCATGCCGGTCATCGACAACGTCTTCAGCCTGGCCCCCTACCGTGACTACCTGGACGTGCCGGCACCTGAGGCCCCAGCTGAGCCTGAACCGGCCCCAGCCCCCAATGAGAGCCACGACAAAGACTGTGGGAGGTCCCTGCCTGCCCAGGAAGCCCCCTCCAGTGAGCACCCCTCACTTAAGGAGGAGGTAGCTCTGGACTTGAGTGTGAAGAAGACCGCCGCTGAGGCCTCCCCCACCAAGGTCCCCCCCACCAAGGTCCCTCATCCCGTGGGACGTGCCAAGCCCACTGCATCCGTGGATGTGCCAGCTACAGGGAACACCGTCTCCAACGTGCCAGGTGTGGGGGACACAGTCTCTGATCCACGGGGCCTGCAAAAGGCAGTCACAGAGGCGCCAGAACCACCTGGGGTGCCAGTGACCACAGAGGCCACCCCCAGGACCAACTTCCACAGCTCGGTGGCCTTCATGTTCCGAAAGTTCAAGATCATCCGACCAGCACCCTTGCCTGCAACTACGGTCCCCGCCGCACCCAGCTTGGCCCCTGCCCCGGCCCCGCCCGCGCCCGCGCCCACCTCCACCCCTGTGCCCCCTGGACTACAGATGCTCACCCAGCCCTTGCCCATGGCCTGCTTCGGCCTGACACTGCCCAGCCCTCCAGCTGTAGCCATGGCCTCCCCCGCCTCTGCGCCTGCCCCAGCTCCGTCGCCTGCTCCGGCTCCGGCTCCGGCTCCGGCTCCCGCTCCGGTTGCTGGCCCCTCCCCAGCTTCAACCCCTGCCACGGCCGACTCCTCAGAGCAGCACTTCGCAGGACTGCATGCATCCTTGTGTGACGCCATCTCGGGCTCCGTGGCCCACTCCCCACCTGAAAAGCTGCGCGAGTGGCTTGAGACGTCTGGGCCCTGGGGCCGGGCAGCGTGGCAGGACTGCCAGGGCGTGCAGGGGCTGCTGGGCAAGCTGCTCTCGCAGCTGCAGAGCTTCGTGTGCACGCAGCAGTGCCCCTTCCCCCACGTGGTGCGGGCCGGGGCCATCTTCGTGCCCATCCACCTGGTGAAGGAGCGGCTATTCCCGCGGCTGCCGCCCGCCTCCGTGGACCACGTGCTGCAGGAGCACCGCGTGGAGCTGCGGCCCACCACGCTGTCGGAGGAGCGGGCCCTGCGGGAGCGCGCCCTGCACGGCTGCACCTCGCGCATGCTGAAGCTGCTGGCGCTGCGCCAGCTGCCCGACATCTACCCGGACCTGCTGGGCCTGCAGTGGCGGGACTGCGTCCGCCGCCAGCTGGGTGAGCATGGGGCCACCCCCGTGGCCGCCGGAGCTGTGTGAGCGAGTGGCAGGTGTGTGGGCTGTGTGAGTGGTCCTCGCTGGGGGCTGAGGGATTCCTGGGCCTCTGGGAAGGACTTGTGCCTGGTAGGGGGGAAAGGCAGGGGCTGGCTTTCTGGGAGGGGGGGGGGCCCGACCCCTCTTCACCCCTAGTGTCAACGAGCACCTTCACGGCCTCCTCTGCAAGCCCCTGAGCATGTCAGCTTGCCAGCTGCTCTGCCCCCAGGGAAACGTGGCCTTCCCTCCCGGATCCCTGCGCCCTCACTCCCTCTGTTGGGCCTTTTCCATCTTTGGTGCAAGTTTCTCCTCTGGTGTTCCTGGGGCTCTGACCAGGCCCTGTGTTCTGTCTGAGGTCATTTCCCTTGTGTGTGTCCTGCCCCACCTCCCCACTTCTGAGCTCAAGCCCCAAGTCCCTGACTGCTTGCTGGGCTTAATGCACCTGGGGTCTCTCCCGACCCTTAAACTCCTTCCAACCCCCCTCCTGAGCATCTGTCTGAGTTTGCTTCCCACCCCAGTCTGTCCCGGCTCAGCGAGCAGCTCTGTACTCACCCAGCACTCAGCGAGTGGTTCCCCAGTCCTCCCAGGTAGACACTGGAGTTGCCTGTAAGTCGGAGTGTTGTTTTGGGGTTTGCTTTATCCTGCCGCATGAAGTCTGTGCGTGGTGTGTTCCCATGTGACCTTCTGGTGTCTGAGGGTGTCTTCTGCATCAGATCAGGTAGCTGGACCTTGCTCTCGGGAGGGGCTGCAGTGCCGCACGGGTGGACCATTATCATCACACTTAGCCAGGGCTTTGGTGATGGCGCCGAGTGGTGTCCGTCGCTACCTGTCCTGCTTCAGGACATCTGGCATTGAAGGCCGAGGCCTCCTCTGTAGTCCGCCACCCACCTGACCTTCCATCCTCCAGGCCCCTGGCTCTGTCTCCGCAGAAACTCTTTGCTGTCCCCTTCCCATCCTGGCAGCCTTCCCCTGGACTTTCATCTGGTCCTGGCTCCATAGTGAGGAGACCTGAGGCAACAAGGTGTAGATGTGAAGCTTCAGGGTCTGAGTGAGGAGCATTGCTGACCACTGAACACTTAAGAAATTGAGTCATTTGCCCTAATGGGGTGCAAAAAACATGCAAATACAAGTATTCTATTCTTGGATGAAAAGGAATGAAGGTGGGTGTCAATGCCTCATTCACAAGTCCCCCAGCCAGCCTTATTTCTACATTTGGGCTCTCTGGGGCCCACAGAGGGGCAGGTCCGTTTTTCCTGCGCTGCCTGCTGGGCAGTGGGGTCCAGGCCCATCACAGTTCCCTCCTATTCTGACCGAGCCTGTGAGAGTGGGGCCCAGCTTCCTGCCTCTGGCTGTGTTTTGGGGCCCCAGTCTCCACCGTCCCGTATCTTTGTGGAGCTGCTCCTCAGAGGTGTCCTTAGACAGGGCTCCCCTGACAGCCTGCCTTCCAAGCAGGAGCCCCCTCCCACCCCTCCACCCCTTCCTCCCCCCACTCCCCTCAGGCAATGCTCTGGGGGTGATGTGGCAGGGCTCCCTCTGTTCCTCAGTTTTCATAGCTGTTTAGTGAGCCTTTAGATCAGACCAGTGGTTTCTGGCCTGTTGAGCCCCTTTCCTCTCGTCTTTGTGCCCAGACAGGCCCTGGCGGGGGGCCCTCATCAGACAGAGTGCTGGCCTCACCTGAGGAGAGGCCCGCCCTTTTGGCTTGATGGGCTGGACAGTCTAGCCAGTGGGCACATGCTGGGAAGGGTCGTGATGTCTGTGACCTTACCAGGGCTGCCCTCACCTGGGACAGCAGAACCACTGTTTTAGCTGGTTTTGGGGGCCCAAAGATGGGACCTGAGTGTGTTCGGGGTCTACAGCCTGACAGTATGTTCATTTTCCAGGTGACTTTAACACTGAGCCTGGATCAGTGCCCTCTTCCGGAATCCACCGTGGCCAGAGAGGAGCCAGGGAGCCTAGACCTGACTTGGAAGTCGGCTGCCCCCAAAGCCAAAAAGCCAGGGAGGAAGCCATCAACCCCTGGCCCAGAAAAAGCAGAGGCGACTGCTGTGGGAGGATCCCCAGGGGCCTCCCCCACCCCTGCTGCTGGTGCCAGCTTGCCCAGCCCCACGGTGAAGGCACGCTTCCGCAGCCTGCTCGAATCTGCCTGGCTCAATGGCCTGGCACTGCCCACTTGGGGCCACAAGGCCTCGGGACCAGACCGGACCGCACCACGCCCGCAGCTGTTGGGCAGCCAGAGCCACCAGCTGTAACCTTGGGTCACCACTGCTGTTTGGAGATCTGTGGATCGCTCTAAGCCCCGCTTCTGCCGTTCCAGCTACTGAGGGCCAGGAGTGGACACGGCCTTGCGGTTTTTCCAGCTCTTACCCTGCTCCCCGCCCCTCACCCCAGGCTGGGCTGAGAGCCCCTGAACTTTTAACTTGAGGGCGTTTATCAGAAAGGATATTTCCTATTAGAGAAAACGTGTGGGCCTTGGAGCACAACAGACTTGGGCTTGACTCCTGGCTCCTGTTCCTTGCTGTGTAACCGGGCAGGCCACTGCCCCTCTTGTGCCCACGGTTCTCCCTTTGTAAAATAGCACAACACGGCCTACCTCATATGGTTGTTGTGGAGTGATGCCCGACACACACCCATCACGGTTTGCTCTCTGCTTCCTGCCCCAGGACAGGAGACAGGATCTCGGCTGGGGCCTTCCTCTAGAGAGTCTGTGTGTGTCATCTTAGAGTGGCCCCTTGTCCAGTGTACGTGGCTCACACACTTTCTAGAGTCGTTTCCGAGGAAAGCTTAGAGCTGCAGCCCCAGCGTTTGGGGTTTGACCCTAACCCCCCCAGTCTGGAGCTCCCTGAGGGAGCCCCTCCCCTTCCACAGGGGTACAGGGATACAGCCCGGGGCTGGCATCCTTGTCCTGAGCCTGCTGCTTTCACCCCTGGGAAGCCCTGGCCTGTGATGAACTGACCCAGTGACTTCCCTGCGCTGCTGCCGTGACCTGGTGCATTTTCCCAAGGAAGTTGTGTGTTTGCAGGAAGCCAAGCAGCTACAGGGACTCAGGGACTAAAAGGGACAGGCTGAGTGACAGCTCAGCCCTGGATGTCTCCGAAGATGTCAACTAAGGATTTTGGCCCTCCCCACACCAGGGCTCCATCAGCCAGGCCTGCTGTGGCTTAGCTCCTTGCAGAGTGCTGAACTGAGCCAGAGGCTGGCAAGTTGGGCCCCTGGCCTAGTTAAGGTTTGTAATAAGGCTGTGGGCCCTGGAGACAGGCCATTAAACATTAAAAATATTTGGGTTGTTTTTGGACCTGAGGCTTGACTTTGTCTTAATGAGGTAAGGGGTGTGGGTCATATGTTGGTTCCATGTGTCGTCACCAGGTCCCTCGCCCTTCATTCAGAGTCTGTAGCTCTCTGCTCCCAGCCCACATGTGCCGAGGCTCTCCAGCACCCTCTGCCCGCTAGCTCTGGCCATGTTTGTCCTGGGGGTTGCTAGTCTATGACCCACGTCCCATCGAGAAATGCTGGTCACCAGACACCATTGCATACCCCTCTCCCAGGACCAAGGACATGCCTGCCAAGTTCTAAGTGGGACAGAGCTGTCCCCATCCCCCCCACCCCACCCCTGGGACAGCCCCTCTCACATCTTAGCTGGACTTAGGTTCCCTTCAGACACCTTGCCTCTGCTGGCCTGTATTCCTACAGGTTTGTTCTCAGGGCTGCCGAGGTTGCTTCCTAACCATCCACCTGGGTATAGCTAGTCCATGAAGGCTGGTCACACCTACCAGTATCAACCCTAATATCTGTGGGTTTTCTCTGAGCTCAGCTACACTATTGTGTAGACCCGTTGCCTCCTGTACTCCTAACCATACAGGCCTGAGGAGTGCCCTGGCCTTTGATGGGGAAAGGGAAGTATGTGTTCAGCCATGTACAACTCTTTTTGACCCCATGGATGGTGTAGCTTGCCAGGCTCCTCTGTCCATGAAACTCTCCAGCCAAGAATACTGGAGTGAGTCGCCATTCCCTTCTTCAGGGGATCTTCCTGATGCAGAGATCAAACCCAGGTCTTCTGCATTGCAGGTGGATTCTTCACTGTATGGGCCATCAGGGAAACCCAAAATGTGAGTTGCCTCTGTGGACTGTGCAGGAATTGAACCCACAACCTCGCATTAATTGTACCATGCTCTAATCAACTGAGCTACCCAGGAAACAGGCAACTCTGACACGTGACTGTAGGGCAGAACCTGGGGGAAAGGTGGTGTGGAAGCTCAGGAGGGGCCTAATGGGGTGGTGTGGTGGGGGCTCAGTGAGAAGGGGTCCTTGGGTTCCAGACGAGACACTTCCTGCCTGGAAGCCATGTAGGAAGATTCGGGTGAAAGGAGTGCCAGGTGTGGCCTGAGGAAGACCACGTGCGGAGGCTCAGGGGTAATGTATCTGGGAAGGATTAGAAGTGTGGCTGGAGTGTGGGAGCAAGGTGGAGAAGGTGGGGCCTGGTTACGGCTCAATCCAACCTGCTGGCAGCTCATTCAGTCCTGCAACCTGAAGAGCTGGGGTGTGGTTCGTGTTGTTTATAGGAAGGTGAAGAGCGGAGAGTCTGAATCACTCGGGGCTACTAGAGGGAGAGACAGGACTGCACTGAACGCCTTGGGCTTCGTCCACAATTGCCAGTGCCTTGGTGGATTTGGCTCTGATTCTTGCTTCTTTACTTTCTTATTTTCTTTTCCCTCCTCCCTTTCCCCCCTCTGTCTGTCCCTCCTTTCCTGCGTGCCTTGTACACCTACAGCGCCCCCTGTTACCTGCCAGAGTGCACATCCTGCCAGCCATTACAGGGCAGGAACTGAGGCCCCGGGGACAGGACTCCGCACCCGAGTCCATCCGTCCACCTGGGGCCCCAGGGGCGGGGTAAGGGCAGAGCAGAGCTGGAGCGGGGTGGGGGTGGCTGCATTTCTTGGGACAACTCTGCCCTGGGAGCCCGGCTTGAGGGGAGAGACCTAGCCCTGGCCTGAGGGGCCTGTTAAGGGAGGACAGTGTTCCAAGGAGCCCCAGCCTAAGTGGTGGGGATGGTCCAAACCTCTACCCCAGGCCTGTCCAGGAGGCAGCGCTACCACTTGTCACAGTTGTTCACAAAGCCCGTTCCGTTCTTTGATAGGAATATTGACGGCTAAGAGCTGAGGGCAAGGAAGCCAGGGTGGGGTGTGGAAGCGAGTGTGGTGGCTGCCCGGACCCCCTGAGGAGATGAACAGGGCCCACTCCACTGTGGTTCCATCCAAGTGGCTCTTCTGACCCCATAGTTCCCCTGCAACCGGCTAAGTCTCCTGGGCTGGGCTGCAACCAGGCAGGACTTTTCAAGCAATCACCTGGAAAATGCTCTCCTGGGCCCCATGGAAAAGGGTCTTAGGCAGAGCCCTGGAATCTAGGTTTTAATTGAACTCCCAAGGGGACATCAAGTCAGGAATCACTTCCAGTAACACAGACTACTACTCCTTCTGGGTTACAGGTGGGGAAAGCGGTCCAGGAACTTGCTGATGGTCGCATCAAGTCAGGTGCTGTGTCCAGACCTAGAGCAGACCAGGGGCCGTGTCCAGTCCTGAAGGTTCGGGGCCAGTGGGGAGGCAGAGAATGTTCTGTACCCGGTTCTGCTCCGCCCTCTGTTGGCCGGGCCCAGACCTGCCCTGGCCTGGCTTCTCTCCGCCCAGGTGGCCTCACTAGGCGACACGTGTGGCCTCTTTCTTTTACTTTAATAAAAGGAGGCAGGTGCTCAGGTGAGCCTTTGCTTTGCTTGAGGCCCTGCCCCCGACTGCCCCACCTGCTCCACAGCTCAGTACAAATGGCTGAGGGTCCCGACCCACTAGTTTTGCGGCCTGGAGTTAAGCCTTCAAGGAGGTGAGTGAGGGGGCAGCTCTGTAGGGTGTCATGGGTGAGGAGGAGAGTGGGGCTGTGGGGGGGTTGAGGAGTACGAAGCCTCCACGGCTTCCTCCCCAGCTTCCTCCCCGGCTTGTTGTCGCTGAGGGGTTGGAGGGAAGGGGCTGTTCTCCCTTGGTCCCTGCAGGGGAAATGGAGCAGGGCTCACTCCCACCTGACCGAACATGCCTCTGCTGACCCCGCAGGCCCCTCTAGAGGTGGGAGTGGTCGCCTCAGCCCCTGGGGCCACCCCCCAACCCTGCCTGCTTCCCTGTAGGCCCGGCCCCAGCTGAGGAAGCCGGGGGTGAGTGTGGCTGGGCGTGGGAAAGGCGGCGGGGGCGCTCTGGCCAGTGGGCACTGGGCCCTGCTGCTGGCTGCTGTCTTCTGTGCCCTCCGGACCTCTGCCTGGGCAGCTTCCCCAGCGCCCACCCCTCGTACTCCCCAAGGGGGTGCCCAGCCCAGTCCAGTGCTGGCCTCCAGCCCCCAGGGCAGGGGAGGGGCCGCAGGGCCTTCCTCTCTCTCGCCTGGCTGGACTGAGGTTGGCAGGCAGGTGGGGGGCTCCTTGGGGACCCCAACCATGGGCGTTCTAGCTGCTGCCCACTCAGAGGCTTGTGCATTGATGAAGCTAGCCCCCTGTCTGGCCCCCTCACCCTGCCCTGGCCTCAGCCTGCACTGGTCACTCCGCTTCCTGCACCCCTGCCTCTGTCTTCCAGGGGCCCCATTCCCAGACCCCTGTGCCTTCTCAGGGCAGTAGAGACCTAGGCTCCTGGAAAGGGGGTGCTGAGCCCCTGAGCTCCTTGGAAGGACCTCACGAGACCCCTCCAATGACTGCCAGGCCTGGCAGGGGGCCCCTGCTCCTCTTTCCACCAGCCCCCAGATAAAATCATCAACAAGCCCCTGTCCTTCGCACGTAGAGGTAGTGAGGCTGGGACAGTCCCCTCTCCTCCTGATGGTTCACAGCCTGGAATTCCAAGAGTGGCAGCTTCTTCTCCTCAAACCCTACTAAACCTCCCTTCCCCAAGCCCCACTGTCAGAGGGACTGGGGTTTGACTTGGGGCCCCGCAGCAGAAAATCTAGAAGCTTCCACCAGCCTCTTGCCTGCTGAGGGCTTGGCCCTCCTTCTGAAGGGTCCTCAGTGAGGCCTGGGCTCCCATCCACCATGAGTGGTGATGAAAGCCCCTGCTTACGGAGGCCTGGGTCCCCCAACAGCCCTGGGACCTGCCCGCCTTTCTGCAAAACTTGGCGCCTCCTCAATGTGGGAGAGCCAGGGCCACCCTGACCAGACTTCCCTGCCACCTCTCAGCTTGCCACCTGCTGGCTCTGAGGGCACACAGACACCAGCTGCCAGGGGGCCTGTCTTCCCAGCCCTGTCTACCAGCACCCTGGCATTGCTAAGCCCCGCAGGTGGCACGAGTCCCAACCACTACACCTGGTCCCCACCAGCTCTGCCTGCTGCTTCCCCAACACCGCCTTCTGGCCCAATGGGTGTCCCAGGCCCCCAGCGTCTGGTTCCCCAGCCCTTGCCAGTTGTCCAGCTTGGAGCCTCTCTGGACCTGATGCTGCCCCAACTGGAGGTAGCTCAGGCCCCTCTCCTGGGCTGGATACCCCTGGCCCCAGCCCCTGGCAGCCCAGTTTCCTCCAGCCCTCCTCAGGACTGGTGGGGACGGTGCCGATGGGGATTCTTGGCCTCCTTAATCAATAGAAATTGATCAGAGGCCAGACAGGAAATTCAGGCAAGACATTATTAGGGCCCCTGCTGCAACAGGGAGGAGCCAGAACAAGTAACAGTTTTCCTTGCTTGCTTGCTCTCAGGATGGTGGTGGGGGGGGCGAGCAGGTTACTTATATGGGGTGAGGGTAGAGGTGTGTTCAGGGGTTGGGTCGGAGGGGTGGGGTGGCTTAGGTGGTTTGCCCACCCCTTAGGGGGTGCTGTGTGCAGACGGCATGCACAGTATCCTACTTTTGTTCCCGATTCTTCAGAAGAGGCAGTTGGTCTTTTTGGTCTCTTTCTATCTCATCCAGAATTTGCCCCCAACTGCACAAGGAGATATGTGTCTGGGTGTATGCCTTGCAGCACTGCAGCAAATGGTCCCTGGCCTGCCTCAAGGAGACCGCTGCCTGTTCGGCTGATGCCACATTCTGCATCCGGCGTGCTATCCATGCAGCCCCAGCAGGTCTCCCTGTTTCCTTGTGGCCCCCAGGCTGACCTCCCTGATGTGGGTCCTAACCTCCGGCTGGGCCCACCCTGAGGCTTCTGCAATACTTCCTCTCATGCTGGTCTTCCTCCCAGGGACCCTTCTGGAGCTTGATGCCACTGACTTCAGTGAGGCAGAGCCCAGTCCCCCTTCCCCCTCCCCCCTTCGCCATTGGCTCCGTGGCTGGGGGACCCACACCAGGGCCTCAGACCAGTCCAGACCCACACCCTCCTCCTTTTTGCTGGCCCATCCACAACCTGGACACTGGAGCCCCCGGGCGCAGAGGTGTAATGACCCCCAGGACATCACCCTCAAGCAGAGTCTACCGGCACCAGGCCCTGGCTCTCAGGGTTAAGCCAGGCAGTGGGTGTGCCCTGGGCAGAGGGGCTCAGTCCTGAGGACCCAACTGTCCTCCTGCCTTGGCTGCTGGGGCCCCCAGCTCGACTCATTCAGGGGTCCTGGAGGCCACCGCAGGAGGCCGTAGCCAGCTACAGGGAGTGCCTGGTATTTCTGTCCCTCTTTTTATGTCACCCACATGGGTGTGAAGGGCTGGGTGCTTTGGGGGGACTACAAGTCCCCTCTGGTCGGACTTGTGGGACCGCCCCTGTCCTACAGGCAGGTCTGAGCAGTCCAGGCTCAGTCCTTCCCTCGATTAGAGTCCCTCTGTCTTTCCAGCCGACCAGCAGGCCCAAAGCCCCGGTAATGGTTGGGTGGCCTGTGTCCCATTCCACTCCGTCCCCGGCCCTGAGGGGGTCTGGCTCCAGTCCTGGCCTGGAATGTGAGTACCTCAGAGTTGGAGGTCACACATGGCAGGTTGTTACAGCGTGGCCTGCCTGTGCCCAGGGCCTGGCCACCAAGGCTCCCATGCCCTTCTCCACTTCCATGCACATCATCTACACACTGCTCATCCCCCAACCCCACCCCCGGCTCAGCCTGGAAGTCATCCTGACAGGAAGAATAGTGCCATCCAAGTTATGGGCTGAGCAAGGAGAAGCCTGCTTAGGGGGTGGCTGGTAAAGGGCCTGAGGCTGAATGTCTGGGAATTCATTTTCCTTTTTCCTTGGCCCTCAAAGAAGGCAGTTTTCTCCTGCCCGGCCCCAAACACACATTGCTGCCCCTGGCCTTTCTCTCCCTACCCACGTGGTACTGATGCTTTGTTTTGTCCTGGGTTCCATGTGAGAGGCAATTATCCCTCCTTTCCTCTTCAAAGGCCAGCCGAGGCAGCGAGGTGGATAGATCGCCCATGACCCCAGCTCTTAATGACAGAATCGAGCCCAGTCCTTCCCTGGTGGTCATGCCCAGTGGAGTCCACGCTTTGAGGCCTCCCTCTCCTCTGTCCTGTCCTCCTTGCTGGCCTCCTAAAATCCAGTCTGTTTCTAGTATGTCTTCTCAGCTCCATGTGTTGGGTAGGCTGCTAAGCCTAGGCTTGGGGCCCTGACTGTCTCTAAAGCCCCTTCCAGGCTGGGGAGGAGCCTGGCCTCCACTCCTGGCTAGCCCACCGGCAGAGTCCTCGCCACACTGGCTCCCTGCAGCCAGAATGAGTGTTGGTGGAGGCTGGGGGCAGACTCTGCCTGCCACCTCAGAACTTCCTAGCACCGTGGCAGCCAAGGTGGGCCAGCGCATGGGTACCTGCGGCCCCTGGAGCATGGGCCTGGCGTCGCTCAGCCCCAGTGGTGTGCGTAGGGGAAGTGCTGCCCACTCTCTCCTGGAACATGCCCGCTATCACACTTTTGTCCCTCCTGGGTTCCCTGGCTGATCCGGTGAGGATGCCTGTCACCTACACTTCTGACTGCCCCGTGGCCCAGTTCAAACCTTCCCCTAGCCCTACGAACCTTTTCCCCAAGGGTCATCCTCCACTTCCTGCCTCCTCACTGTACAGCTTTCTGTAGGTGTTCATGTTAGGGCTGGGTTTTAAGGGATGGCATGTGAGAGTCGAAACTAGGGCCCAGATGGCTGTGATCCCCTCAGGGTAAGTCCCTCATCTGCCCCAGCCTCACCTTCTAGAACAGCCCAGAACCCTGCCTCCTTTGGTCTCGGGCCTGCTGGGAGCTGAGGTTGCCTTTGTTTGCCTTCCAAGGCAGTATCGACGTCCTCTTATGACAGCAGGGGTTTTCCCCGGTTAGAGTCTCCGTGGCAAAACAAAGCTAGAGTATTGATCCAGAATGGCCTAGGGCCCCTATTCACTGTCTTAATACTCTGACGTGTGGTGCCCTTCAGAGTATACCTGGCAGCACCTGGAGCCCGCCAAGCTGCCTGTCACCTTGTTAACCCTGCTCAGAATGAAAGCCAACTCAAGCCCACAGAGGAAGCCAAAAGCAGGTGCAGCCCCTCCATCTCCACAGCCTCTGAGCTGGGAGGACGCTGATCCCAGGGCCTGGGGGAAGAATCAGGAGGACAAGACTCCATAGGCTGTCCTCTCAAGGGGTAGTTCTGGGTTCCGGGATCAGGACTGCCAAACCTGGCCCTTCCTCTATGAGTCCCCTGGCTCCAGAGATAGCAAGCAGCTTGTCCAGGGGCAGGGTGAGACCTTGGACTTCCTTCTCACTCAGCTGCACTTTCTGTCCCCACCCCTCTCCAGGTGCTAGAGCAGCAGGGCAGGACAGGCCCTGCGAAAGCCTCTCGTCTCCCTTCACATCTGGTTAGGAGGGGGAGGGAGGAGATGGGTTGGCTTTCCTGCCAGCTCATCTCCTGTTCCAGGAGAGATGGCATCTGGGCTGCAGCATCTCGTTCTTAGTTGAGAAAAGTGAAAAATGAAAGTGTTAGTCGCTCAGTCATGTCCAACTGTTTGCGACCCCATGGACTGCAGACCGCCAGGCTCCTCTGACCATGGAATTCTCCAGACAAGAATACTGGAGTGGGTAGCCATTTCCTTATCCAGGGAATCTTCCTGATCCAGGGATCTAACCCCAGTCTCCTGCATTATAGGCAAATTCTTTACCATCTGAGGCATCAGGGAAGCCCCCTGGTTCTTACCTGGCTTTGAGCAAGATACCCTCACTTGCTTCCTAATCCAGGTATACCCAGGACCCTAAGTCTGTCTCCCTAGAGGTCCTTGAACCCCTCCCCTGGTTGTCCCATCTCCTAACCCTGAGGGACCCAGGGCATAGCCATCCCCAGGGCTGCCCCACCAAGACTGGCTCTGGTCACTGCAGCTCCCTGCTGGAGCCTTGGGGCCATCGCCTTGCCACCTTCCAGCCCTTGGGTGGACATCTAGCCCATAGTTCTTGGGCCCTGGACTTAGAAGGACTTGGGCCCTGGGCCCTGAAGGTCTTTCTGTTGTTGATGAATCTTCTTGGCAGATGCAAGACACAGCTTTGCTGGATGTCTCAGGTGAAGTTAGGCCCCCTCCCTGCAGCACTGACATTTGTTTGTCAAGCCTCAACTTGGCTATAGGCTGAGGGTGGCTATAGGATAAGGTCTGACTTATGTGGACAAGATGTCCCAGGAAGAAACTTGTTTAAGCTTGTGGCCCCTGTAGTCTCTTTTGGGCAAGCCCCACCCTGCCCCCACCACCAGCCCTGGGCTTCTCAGGTGGCACTAGTGGTAAAGAGCCTGCCTGGCAATACAAGAGACACAAGAGACATAGGTTCAATCCCTGGGTGGGGAAGATCCCCTGGAGGAGGACATGGCAGTCCTCCAGTATTCTTGCCTGGAGAATCCCATGGACAGAGGAGCCTGGCGGTCTACAGTGCATGGGGTCGCAAAGAGTTGGACATGACTGAAATGACTTGGCATACATGCATGCCACCCTCCCTACTTCAGGCCAGCAGAAGCCCGAGCCCAGAGCCAGGCCTGGTGCATAGTCCCCAGGTGCTGATGACCTTGGCCAACTGCTTGTGGACCTGAGCTCCCTCACTGTGGCTGGTGAGTGACACCCCTCCCCCAGTCTGCTGTCCCTCAGGGGGCCAGGCCTGGACCTAGCTGACCTTTGTCTACTTCTGGCCCCTCCAGGCTCTCACTGAACATAACTGCCTTGCCTATTGCCTCATCTGTCCTTAACCCTCATGGACATTGCATCTCGTGTCTACCAGCCCCTCACCAGAGACACAGCCACCTTGGTAGGCCTGGGCCTGGCCATGGAGTAGCCAGGGGGTCATGCTTTCCTTGGAGACAGAGTGCCCATCCCTGCCTGCCTCCCACTCCTGCAGGTGCAGTGGGAGCTGAGCCCCTTCCCTGGCCTCCAGCAGGTGCCGATTCAAGGTTCCCAGTGCATGTTGCAGGGTGGGGGGTTTCAGCTGACAGCACTTTCCCTGGCCTGCAGGCCCTGGAGAAGCCCTGGCCCAGTGGGCTGCCTTGTTTCCTGCCCTGCCACCTCCGCAAACCTGGGGCTGCAGGCCCTGCCCCTGGGTGGGCAGCAGAATTTTCGACTTTCTGGTACAGATGCTAGCCCCACCTCTGCCACAGGCAAGTGGTCAAGAATGCAGGCTCTGGAGTCGGGAGCCTGGGTTTGAGCCCAGCCCTGTGACTGTGACCTTTCTGTCTCCCTTTCCTCAGCTGTGATGTGGGGATGGTAGCACCTTTGTCACAGGTACTTGGTGAATGCTAGGTTGTTAGAAGTAACTGAGTTCTGCAGGTGGCAGGTGGAGTGATCAAGGTAGCATTGCACAGTCACCTCTGAGCCTCTATTAGCTGGAGGATGGGGTGGCGCAGCTCCAGAGTTGCTGAGAAACAAGTCTGTGTGACAGTGGGTCATGGGAAGTGTCTTGCAGACACCATCAGGCCCATAAGGAAGACTGGCTTAGGAAAGACTCGATTGTCTGTGTCAGGGAGCTGGCTTGCCAGGCCCTTCCGCCCTCCAGCAGACCCTGGTGATGTCTGCCCAGCCTGGCGTCCACCTGGCTGGCTCACCTTGCCAGGTAGCCCCTTTCTTCTTATGTGGTGCAGGTGTTGTCACCTTACCTCCAGAGAGACCAGGCTAGGTCCCCACATGTGGTTTCCCTTCCCTGTACCCTCTCCCTCAAACCCTCAGAAGTCACTGGGTGTGTCTGAACTCTACCTTCATACAAGGCCTCACATGACACTCAGCAGCCTGGTTTGTGGAGGGCCAGGCAACCAAAACCTGAAGATCAGGGAGACTAGACTTTACCGCCAACCTTGGCCCTCAGGCGCATTCCTGCTTATCTCACCCTCTTCTCTCCTTTGTCCCTAAAATGACTTTCATGGTAAGGGTGGCAGCTCGGGAGAACAAGGCTGGCATTACCCTCCCTCCTTAAGAAAAACACTAGCAGGAATAAGAGACTTCCCTGTTCCAGTGGCTAAGAATCCTCGCTCCCAAAGCAGGGGTCCAACTTCAATCCCTGGATGGGGAACTAGAATCCCACATGCCATAACTAAGACCCAGCACTGCCAAATAAATATTTTTAAAGAGAAAACCATTAGCAGGGATGTTTTAGGTATCCTGACTGTCAGAGGAATATCTAGCAGGGCCTGTTCCTAGTCCCTGGCCTGCTCTGGCCCTTGAGCCAAAAGTTGTAGAGAAACGGGGCTGACCCAAGATGGGTGCTGGTTTTCTGGGTACCAAGGGGTAGGGCCTTGGAGCGTAGGGGCCCTTCAGGGGTATGAATGAATGATTGCATATTCCAGAAGTGCAGAGGAATCTCCTGGCCACGTGGGGCCCTGAGTAGCTGTAGCTGCCAACTACAGTTGACTGTGTGGTGACCTTCCTGTTGACCTTCGCTGGCATCTTGGTGTCAGTTGCTGTCTTCAGCCAGGTGATCCCATGGTCTGGGCCCTAGGCTCCTGGGTCCTCTCACTGGGCCTGCTGGCTCTTCTGTACATAGAGGGAGCCTTTCAGGTCAGACCAAGCTGTAGTCCCCTTCCATTCTAGGTAATGGTTTCAAAGACCACAGGGACTTCCCTGGTCCAGTGGTTAAGAATCCACCTTCCAGTGAAGAGGGTGTGGGTTCAATCCCTGGTCTCAAAGCTAAGATCTCACTTGCCTCCTGGCCAAAACACAAACATGAAACAGAAGCAATATTGTAAAGCCTTTAAAAGGCCATCCCCTTGTGCTACCAAACTTCTCAGGTCCCAGGGGGCCCAGGAGCCGCTTGAGCTGTGTGAGCCATGGTCTTCACCCACGTGGTGTCCTCCAGGAAAGCTGCCTTCACAGCCTTGTCCTCAGGCCTCAGAGGGGCTATTAGCTTGGCTTCCCTCCTAGGTCTCCCCAGCCCGGCAGTCTGGTCTCTGCACCGGGCCTGCCCCACGGCTCCAACCGTCCCTGGTGCACACCCAGTGCTCTGGTTTGCTGAGTCGCAACCAGGCCTCACCTTGGCCACCAGCCCCCAAAGCCCTTTGGTCTGAGGGTGGCCAGCCCTAAGGCGGAGGTGAGGCTGGGTCCACACTTTGCCCCCAGGAGTCCCCATCCCCACCCTTGACCCTGTCAGTCTTCTCCTCCTCTACTCCGAACCTCTCCCATGTCCTCCTGTCAGATGACTGCCTAGAAACAAAAGCAGTCTCTTACACCAACTTCTCATTGCTCCTGTTATTTAATTTTCCATACCCTGAACAACCAGAGTTTGTCTTGAGGCCAGTAATTCCTCTAGCCCCACTACCGCGTCAGGCCAGGCATGAGGAAGCTGGGCCTGTTCCCCTTCCCGCATCTTCTGCAGCCTCCGTATTGCCATCTTCCGCTCCACAGGGCTTGACCTGAGTATGTCGGTGACCTCAAGGGTTTTCCCAGACCTTTAGTGGAGGCGGCTGCTGTGGCTAACATGCGCTGGTCTCCCTGGTGTGGGTGGTGAGGGGCTGTTCCCCCCAGCCCACCTCTGTCGTTCCCTCAGAGTCTAGTCCTCGGCTGAGCTGGAAGGGAGGAAGCGCCCCCATGCTGTGGGGACCTCAGGCTGGGGCCTTTCTGCTCTGGCTCTGCTTCTCAGGGCTGAGTGCTGACTCTGGAAGGCTGGGAGCAGGTTGGGGCAGGAGGAGAGGTCTGGAATTTGGTTTCACTAGAGGAGCAACAGCAGGAAGGGGCACCTGGGGGTGGAGGAAAGGACAAAAGCCAGGAGCCAGGAATCACAAGGTACCCCAGCATGGTGCTCCCTGCCCTCCTCTGTGTCCACAGCCCTGGGGTCCCCACTTCTCCCAGGCTGAGGAGGAGTCACTGCCTGGTGCTCCAGTGGTGGAGGCAACCACCACCCCCCGCCCCCGCCAGATCTCTTTCCCTGTCCCAGCTCTCCTGGCCACATGGGGCCCCCAAGTTCTGTCTCTGTCCACCCACCCACTGCAGCATTTCTGAGGGTAAGTGGATCCCATTTAGAGGATTCTGTTTGACCACCCCGGGATCAGCCCCCGTGAGAGAGGGGGTAAACTTTTAGGGCACAGTGATTGTACCGCTCTGTCAACACCCACTGGGAAATGTCTGCATAAAGCCTTGACGGCTGGGGGGCAGACCTCACCCAGAGTAAACACTCCAGAGGGACTGACCCCTGTGCCTTACCGCGTGTGGCTGGACACCCCAAAGCAGGTCTTCCGCTTCCACACCTGGAGCAGGAAGGGTGGGGTCAGGCCAAGCTTTCCGGCTGGAAGACCCTCCTCTCTCTTGGGTAGGCTCAGGTGGGAAATGAGCCCTCAGCTTGATTCAGAGGGTCAAGGGTCCAGCCTGTCTCTCAGGAAGGCACCCCTGGCCCAGACAGACACTCACCAGGACCAAGGTGAGCACAAGAAACAGGAGACCCAGGATGATGAGAGCCACAGCATAGCAGGGGATGAAGGTGTCAGGCTGACCTGAAGCTGCAGAACAAAACAGGGATGTGGCTGGGGTGGGTCCCCATTCTTCTAGACCACAGACCCCGAGAAGGCACAGCCAGGCCTGCAGAGAAGTCCCGAGTGAGGGGTCCTCGCCCAGAAGTGCTACAAGGACAGAGCTCTGAAGCTGGGGCCACCTTGGAGGGCTCCCAGGAAGAGGAGGCCGGGCTTGGACCCTAAAGAGCTGGGGGGGTGCAGCAGGAAGAAGGGAGGGGAGGAGGGGGCAGCAGGCCGCAGAGTCAGGGCAACCAGGGGCAGCGAGGCAACAGGCCTGAAGGAGGAGGCAGGTGGATAGGAGATAGGGAGCGAGGCACTGACCGAGGTCTGGGATGACCATCTGCACAGAGAGGCCCTCGGTTTCCCGCAGGGCTCGCAGACCCTGGAGCACGCAGCCCTGCACGAGGGCTCGGGCCGGCGCAGGCCTGAAGAAGGTGGCGGTCACCCTGGCGGTCAGTGGATCAGGCCTAGCCAGAGGACCACCACCAGTGTCAGGAGGCCAGAGAGCCTGGGGGCCTCAGGAAGGCCATTTCTCTGAGCCCCTGACCCCACCCACAGAGCCGCTGAAGACCTACTGGAACTCCTCCACCACCACTTGGCCGAAGGTCCGCAGAGGCCTGAGGACGGTGGTCAGCTGGGGAGCAGAGAGGACGAAGAGGGTCACGGCCTTACCGCAGCCTTGGTGGGGCCCCTCCCTGAGGCCTCCAGCTCTTCCCTCCCCCTCCCCACTTCACCCATCTCGTCAGTTGCCCCCGAAGTCTCTGGGACTTAGGGCTGGTTTTGTCCTTCAGGGCCTCGGTGAAGGGTTGGTCCAGGATCTGCAGCCACACTTCGCAAAGCACCAGCTCTGCTTTCTCCCCTAGATGGGCGAGGAGGTGGGCATTAGCCTGCGCCCCTCTCCCAGGAGCCCTGGGCTGCACACCCCAACCGCTATACTCTCAGCCAACAGTTGGCCAAATCCAGTCTGAGGCTCAGTCCAACCCTGCTGCCTTAGCCCATGAGCTAAAAATACTTTTACATTTTTCAGATAGTTGAAAAACATCAAAAGGATGGTATCCTGTGGCATAGTTACGTGACATACAAGTTTCTGTACCCGTCTAGTCATACTGACACACAGCCACACCCATCTGTCTCTGTGACGTCTGTGGCTGCCTTCCCTTTATAAGGGAGCAGTCAAGTAGTTATGACAGACACCATGGCCCACAGAGCCTATCTATCCAGCTCCCCACCTAAGGTCCCACATCTGATTCTCTGTGGCCCCAGGATAAGAGTAAGTGTGACTGAGATGAAATTCTGTCCATTTGCCAAAAGAGGAACACTGGGACCCAGAGAGATGAAGAGACTGCCGGCCAAGGACACCCAGGGATCCCAGCCCTGACTCACCGTTGGCCATGATGCTGGATTTCTGGACAGCCGGATCCATTATGTTCCGGGCCAGGTGATTGGCCAAGCCAGGGAGGTGGGTACCTATGGGGGTCTGGAACTTGTATTCGATGTAAATGCCCACCCACTGGTCTGCATTACTAGGACAAGTACAAGGGGGGTGTGCAAGGGTTACAGGCTCCGGTCAGCACATGTTTCTAGAAGCAGGCATCCAGCCTCCCACCCCAGCACATCCTCAGGCTCAGGGCTTTACAGGGCCAGCTGGGGCTACCTGGGCCAAAGCCCTCCCCTGGTGGCCCCTGAGCCCACGGCTCCCATGGCCTGGCTCACAGCCCCCTCTGCCCCAGGGTGGCCCCCAGGAGAGGAGATCAGGCTGGGCTGCAGGAGGAGAGCCCCACCCACCTGAAGAGGAGAATGGGCCCCTCCTGGGGATGCGCTGAATAGAATTCTGCCACCACGGCCGTGACCTGTGGGAAGTCCTGGAACTCAGGGTGGGCCCAGAGCTCTAAGACCCAGCGTGGGGTGGGGAGGGGTAACTGGGGTGAGGTGACTGAGCAGCTCCTTAAACCTTGCGTCCTGGGTGCCTCCCTCGCTCACCCTGGTGCTGGCCCTGGGTCAGAGCCTGACCACAGCCCCCAGGGATGAGCTGTTTCCTGCCCCAGACAATCTCCCCACCCTAAGGCAGAAGATCAGCCCTCAAATAGGGGCCCAATGAGTAGGGCTGTGTGCCCTTCATGCCTGCCTCCCCTCACAGGGCCAAGCCTGGGTGCCACCCCACCTTTCACCCCCAAGCCACAGAGGCCAGCAGTCAAGGGAGGCAAAGTGAGTCCCAGGCCTTGGAGGGCAGGCCAGAGGCCACCTCACCTGTGGGAGGATCTTCTTTTCCAGCAGGACAAAGGGGGCAGAGCCGGGCAGGAGGAGCAGGGGATGGAAGGGCTCCATGGCTGTGAGATGGATGCTGAGGGTCTCCAGGGCCAGGTCACTCAGGTTGGACCCTGAGAGCCACAGCTGGGAGTTCAGGAGGTCCTGGGAGCCTCCTGATCCACCACCCCATGCCTCATGGCTGGGACAGGGGGTGCACCTCTCTAGGGAGCACCCCTAGCTGTCCATGGGCACTAAGGTAGGGGGTGGGGGAAGAGGGGCAGGCAGAGACTCACCATCCAAGGCGAGGCTGCTCTCATCCAAGGACAGGTTCCCCAGCATCCGCCCTGCGGCCTTCACTGAGCGGTGCAGGGTCCAGAGGACTTCACGGGCAGAGGGGCCCGGGACATGGCCCCCAAACACAAGGGAGGCGTTCACAGCTGTGGAGTCGGGCCTGTGGACAGATCCCTCCTTACCAGGGGCCCAGTGGGGACGGGGAGAACCCTGGGGGACAGATCAGGACCTGGATGGTGCAGAAGACCAGGGTCCTGAGGAAGGAGGGAACTGTGGAGTGGGCCGCTGTGTGACATCACCCCTCTGGGCCTCAGCTGAGCTCCTAGCTAAAATCGGGATAATGATCCCTTTCTGTAGGGCTGTGTGGGGACTAATGCTGCAGCCAGAAGAGCACACAGCAGGTGCTTAGGAAAGCCAGTCCCCTTGGATGGCCCAACAAACTGGCTCTGATGGGAACACTGGGAATCCAGCCCAGGGAGATGGCCGCTGTGAGCAAGCAGGAAGTCAGCCTGAGCCAGACTGAGGAAAAACCTCTTTGGTGGTATCATAAGGAGCAGGGGGTCGGGAGAGAGGGAGGTGACAGGCCTGAGGAATCCCTGTAAGCCTATGGGAAGTTGGCCACGTGGCCAAGTCCCAAGGAGGCAGCCTGGCCTGAGCATGGGGCTGAAGGAGTTTGTGGGGAAAGATCTGAAAACAAGCAGCCTCAGGACTCAGACTTCCTTCATCCTTCCCCAGAGTACCCATTTTGCGCTGTGCCCTACTGGGTTTGGGAAGACAAAGCCTCTGTTCAGACCCAGGGCAGGGAATCCTGAGACCGATTTCAGTTCAGAGGGGAAACTTTCTAACCAACCTGGGTCAAGGAAAGATAGTGGTGGTGAACTTCCCATCACTAGGTATAATCAAGCTTCCATCAAGGTCCACACTGAGCTCACAGTTCATATGGGGCTGTGATGATTTGGACTTTCTCAACCTTTTCTATAAGATTTCAGGACTGGCATCTGCTGACCAAATCTGGCTTTAGGACTCCCACTGCATCCTCAGAGGCTCAGAACCAGAGAGCCCAACCCCCCCACCCCAGAGAATTTGTACCTGCTTACATGTCATTTAATTTCCCATGTGGTGCTAGTGATAACCCACCTGCCAATGCAGGTAAATGTAAGAGACGTGGGTTCAATCTCTGGGTTGGGAAGATCCTCTGGAGGAGGGCATGGCAACCCACTCCAGTATTGTTGCCTGGAGAATCCCATGGACAGAGGAGCCTGGTGAGTTACAGTCCACAGGGTCACAAAGAGTCAGACGTGACTGAAGTGATTTAGTACACAGGCACATGTTATTTAAGGGCTCTTGGCCCCAGGGAAGTCCTCTGCCAGGTTCAGGCAAAACCTAGCACCCCTGCCCCAATCCTGCAGCTGGAATTGGAGCTCAGAGCAGGCAGGAGGTCCCCTAAGCTCACACAGCCAGAGGCACAACCAGATGTGGGCCTCCTGCCTGCCCACTCAGGGTTTTTCTGGCCCCCAAGGTGCTGTGGTGGAACTGGGTGGGGCAGGGCAGCCTGGCCAAGTACACTTGTAGCCTGAGAAGACGGGTGGTGGACCCTAAGAGACTCGCTCGCTCACCTGAATTGCAGGACACCGATGCCCTCAAAGCTGGAGAAGGCCTCATGATAGAGGGACTGGAGCTGGGGACAGACAGAGCCAAGTGAGGGTCTTCACAGCACCCCACATCACAGCGTCAGCTCACCTTCATTATCTCTGGTTTGGGCCCTGCAATGGCCTCAGTGTCCACCTGGACTGCCCGGAGCCACCCAAGCCTTCCCTGCGTGGCTGCCAGAGACCCCCTGCCAACCACCCTCTACTGAGAACCGCAGGGTGCCCTCAGCTATCCAGCAAACACACGGCCTTCCCAGGCCTTCCGTCTCTGCAGTTTTATTGAAAATGGCTCTCCAGTCCAATTAGTCTATATGCCCTCAGCCACCACCCTGCAGGCGGCAGCCCCTCCTCCTAATTCTCCCCTCCTCCTAATTCTCCCTCACACCCAGCCCAGGCCTCGAGCCTTTTCTAGACAGCCCCTCTCACCCGTGACCCTGGACCTCAGCCTCTACCCACCTTTCCACCTCAGGGTCCTCACACATGTTGTTTCCTCTGTCTAGGAAACGCTTGCTCATTCCATCTGACTTAGCCTTCTGTCCATCCCAGGTAAAATTCTCCTTCCTCAGAAAGGTGTTTTCTGGGCAACCCCCTGACCCCAGCTGTCTAAACCAGTCTTCCGCTTATCCTGTAAGAGTTTCCCACACCCAGTCTCTGCAAGAGTCTCTGCCTGGCTCCCCCTTCCTGCTGGAGCCACTCACAGGATAGGGTCAGTTTTCTACCTCTTGGGCTCCCACCGTGCACCCCACATGCTCCTCCCCACACCGACGAGAAGCCCAGGGCGGGTTTCACTCACTCCATACTTCCAGAGCCCCCGTGGGCACCCCACCCTGGGCCCGGCCGCCCCCAGGGAGCTGTGGTTCACAGGGAGAGGCAAGCTGGGAGGGGACAGTGTGGGGAAGGGAGCCAACAGAGGGAGACTCTGGCTCCGTGGGGCCAGGGTCTGAGTCGCAGGGGGAGGCCCCTCCAAGGGCCAGGGTAGTGGAGGGTGTGAGGTGGCCCAGAGTGGAGGAATAGCAGGAGCCAAAACGCAGAGTGGAGACAGTGTGTGCTCAGAGGCGGGTGGGGTGGGGTAGGCTGGGGTCAGCACTCCTGAGCAGACAAAGGAAGTAGCCCGCACCTGATGTCGGATGTTGTCCTTCAGCAGCTGGTACTCTGGGGAGGCAGGGTTCCCAAGTGCTACCACCGAGGCTTCGTTGGTGATCCTGAAGGTCACAAAGTGAGTCACACGGCTGGGTCGTGGGGAGGGGGATCTCAAGTCCTGCCATGAGACAGTCTGGCAGGGACGAGACAGGGAAGACGACTGGGGGGAGGCCACACCTCCAAGGACTCTGGGGCAGCCAGCAGGAAGGCCAAGGGCACATCTGAAGGAGAGGGTGGCCACGGAGGCTGGGCTAGCAGGGACCAATGGCCTAGGCTGGACTGTCCGCTGAAGAGCAACCATCCCTGTAACCGCCGGAAGTGGCTGGGCAGGTGGAAATCGGGAAACATTGAAGAGACGGCCTGTGCTTGTGTAGGGGAGCACAGATGCAGAAGCGTCCTGGGAGGTTCTGGCTCTGGCGGTGAAGGGGGAACCTGGGCCCACGATGGGTGACAGTGATGTCAATGTGGGTGATGGGGATGTGAGTGGGTATGATCGTGGCGGTAATGCTGATGACAACTGTGAAGAGGGTACTGTTGAGAGCAATGGCGACACCGAAGGACCCAGGCCCAGACCGGATGCCAGACCATTTCTGGGGGAGCCTGAGACCACTGTGAGGGCTGCAGAGGCCGTGTCCAGCACTGACTGCACTGTTGCTACAGGAGGAAGCGGCTCTGTGGCAGCCAACACGTGACTGATCGATGGAAATGCAAGCGGGCCCTGGGGTGCTGAGGACACAACCTTCTCTGGGACCCTTGGAGCCAACATCAGAAGTGGGGCATTCCCTGGCCTGAAGTTGCTGGCCCCTGATGCAGACAGTGTCCAGACCTTGGGGTTGAAGAGGTGCCTGCTCACGGGCTGGGACTGCAGTTGGGGAGAAGCCTGCAGTGGTGATGTGACAGCCCTCTCCAGAGACCCAGGGACCAAGATCTCCTCTCCATCTCCAGGTGCAGCCACATGGGACACTGGCCGGGACTTGGGGGTGCTGTGGGCTGCAGGCTCAGCCACTGCGGATGGAGCTGGTCTGTGTGTGGCCCCTCCTGGGGCGCCAGAGGGTCCCAAAGGGGCAGGCTGGTTCTGGAGGAGCTGCAAGTCCAGGAGGACGCCTAGGAGACCTTGCTGGTCCCCACGGGCCTCTGGGAAAAGGCTTCTTGCCCTCCTGCCAGGAGCCTCCCCTGACTTCTCGGCTGAGGGAGAGACCCCTGCAGGAACTGGCACCAAGTGGCTTAATGATGGGAGGAGTATCTTCTTGCTGTCAGGTCGCAAAGCAGATATGCCAGAGGTCCAGGGAAATGGGCCCAGGTCTTCATGAGCCGGAGGAAGGGGCAAGGCAGGAGCCAAGACCACCAGGGCAGCTGCAAACCAGGAGAGGCCTTTTCTATCAGCCACTCAGTGGGCTGGGAACTGGCCCACAGTCTCAGGTGCCTGCCCTCCCTGCCACCTCCCTCCTTTAGGGGACCCGAGGAGACCCAAACCCTGGCCCCGGCTCTGCCCCGAACCACTGGTGTACCTCCAGAGAAATCTCCCCTCTCTGATCCAAGCCCTCCAGAGACAGGGCAACCCTGCCCTGCCACCAGAAAGGGGGACTGTGAGGGTAAGAGGGTATACCTCAAGGGTCCCACTCTTTTCTTCCACCCTGTAGCAGGACCCTGTCCCAAGGGAAGTCCTTTCTGGTGAGACCCAGGATGCTGGAGGGGGCTGGCAAGTGCTGTTCAGCCTCCAGCAAGGGAACGAGGCAGTCACCTCATCACATTTCCAGAACCCAGGATGCTTGAGGGCTGAAAGGGGTGAGGGATGGGGAGGGCCCCATTTCGGAAAGCCATAATGCTATCTCTGGCTGCAAGGGTGCACTGAGCCCCTTGGGGCCAGCCCAATGCCAGGTTCCCCTGTGAGTGACACTGAGTGCCCTTGGGGAGACCCAAGCCTGGGGGGCCGAGGAGGGGATCGTGGCCCTGTCTCAGGATCCTCTGAGCTGACAAAGCCAGGTTGACATGAAGATAAGGAAGGCCAGCCCTGACGTGGGAGCCATGGGAGTCCCCGAAGCCAGCCAGTGGGGTCTGGTATGGGCCCCCCAGGGGCCACACCCCCACTTACCAGCCAGGAGAATCCCAGCAGATGGAAGCCACTGCCCAGCCATGCTGAGGGCTCCTGCTCAGGCTGCCAAGCCCAGAACCAGATGGGAGGTGGCAGGTGGAAGATTCCCTCCAGGTCTCCCTTCAGGAAAGAAGTACTGCCCAGCCGTGAGCTCTGGTCAGCCGAAGCCTCCAGCTATGCCCTGAGGTGCGTCTGCCTGGCCTCTTTCCACAGCCCTGCCCTGCAGCTCAAGCGCGAGTCCCCGTGTCCTCCAGCAAAGCCCTTTTCCCCTTGGGCGGCAGGCTCTGTTGAATGGGGACTGTGTGTGCCAGCGCCACAGCCTAAGAGGTTATAGGCTTGAACATCTATTGAAAAGTGAAAAGCTCTGTCCGGTCTAGGGGTGGGGTGGTCTTCATGGAGGTGGCGAGGGTCTCAGTGGAGGCAATGATCTGGGTAGGGGTAGGAGGGGTGTTAGTGGTGCTGGTGGTGGGGTGGGGGTGGCTGTGACGACAGTGGCAGTCATGGCAGATTTGTGATGACGGTGGAGGTGGTAACTGTGGTGGGAGCCCTGCAGGTGTCCAGGTGGAACGGGACTTAGCGGAGGGCAGTGATGCCCGTTCCCTGCCCCAGCTCCCACCCCATCAGGCTAGGAGGGGAGTCTGGAGGAGAGCAGATCAGAGAATAGTCCCCATCATGCCCCCTACACTGGGCCCACATGGAATCCTGGCCAGAGGCCTGGACTGGGGATGTTGGATGTGGAGGTGGGTGGGCTTTGGGTCAAGGGTTCTCCCCAGGTTCCCCTGCAGACCCAGCATTCTGGGCAGACCCAGAGCCTCCTACTGGTCCTTGCTGTGGTCAGTCCTGCTTTCCTCTCACTACCTCCTTCCTCCCCTCGCCCCTGAAGACACAGGAGGAGAAGGAAGAGGGTGGCCCTAAGAAGCTCTGAGCTACTGAGGCAGGAAGGGCAGGGGTCTGGTGCCTTCGTGGGAGCCAGTTAGGCTTGGGGCTCGGACCATGCTCCACACCTCTCCCTACACCTGGCAGCCATAGGAGGTTCTCAGCTCTTTCAAAGCCTCTCCCACCAGGCTCCTGGCTTGTGTGTGACCTCCAGGGGGGTCCAAGATCCTTCCCAGGTCACTCAGGACAGGTAGGCTGCAGAAACCCCTCAAGGGGAGGTAATCCCTAGAACCTTTCACAGCAGGAAATTATATCAGAAACTCCTGCCCTCCTTGCCTGCCGCTAGCCACCAACCAGCAACTCCTAACTGAATGCACCCCTTCCCCTTTCTAAGGGAAAAATTCCCCCATGACCCAACACCACCCTAACACATATATCATCCCAGGATCAGGCAAACGCCCCAGCCCAGCCCTTTTCCTGCCGTTCAACCACAGCTCAACTGCTTTGTAAACCCAAGCTACTGTGTCCACATACCCAGAGACAGCCATCTGCACCCAACCCCTTCTGCGTGTGGAGGTTAAGGGTCCAGGCCCCCCAGGCTCTGGGGTGGATGTCCTCCTAAGCGCAGGCTTTATTCTTTGACAAC
Organism: Cervus canadensis; assembly: GCF_019320065.1. NCBI lineage: Eukaryota > Metazoa > Chordata > Mammalia > Artiodactyla > Cervidae > Cervus > Cervus canadensis. The sequence goes on from NC_057402.1 coordinate 34,995,159, forward strand.
TCCTGCCTCCAGGCCTAGTTTCATGGCCCCCATTCTCCCACCTGCCCTTCCACAGGCCTAAATTCTGGCCCATGACCCCATCCTCCAGGCCAGGCAACCCACTCTGGCACCCCCATTCCATCTCCCTTGCCTGTGCACCCAAGATGCCCAGGTCTTACCTGGTGATGCCAGGAAGCCTCTGTCTTGGGAGATGTCAGTGTTCCACAAAGGAGATGGTGAGTGCAGCAACCACAACCTCCGCCTAGATGGGCAGGGCCGCCCCCTTCCCAGGCACCCTTAGGACCAGGAAGGTTTGGTTTCTGATGGCTCCAGTCCAAGAGTGAAGGCCATTCACACCCCAGGCCAGGCTGGACTAGACTCTCTCAGCACAGAGGCTGGCTTAGCAGTGATGGTCAAAGCAGGAGCTCCCAGGGACAGGAGAGGGGTGAGGGACAGAAATGCACCTGAGGAGCACTCCACAGCACTGGGCAAGGGCTCTGGGCTCAGGCTCCAGAGGTGGGAGATGAGGACATGCTCTCTCTCCCCATTAAGCCCCTGCTGATCGAGAACAATCTCACAGAGAAAGCTCAATCAAGAACTAGAGATCGGGGCTCAGGGCTATGTTTAGAATCAGGGTTTAGGATATGCACAGGGATGGGGCTCAATATGCATCAGCATCGGTGCTGGAACTTGCACTAGAGCTGGGCTAGACCTGGGCTGTCTCTGCTCTTTCCCTGCATTCCAACAGGAAGGCCATCCCAATACCTGAAATAACTTGTCTTCATCCTTGAAATAAACTGAGTGGGAATCAGCCCCAGCTCAAGGATTTCAAAAAAAGAACTTTGAGAAGATTCACAACCTCTGGGGCAGGATCTGGAGCCAAGGGCTGGGTAATACTCCTCTTCTCGTGGGCCAGCTCAGGCCCCTCCATCAGGACCTCCCCTCCTCCTCCCAGCTCCACAGCCCTGAGCGGACCATAGTCTTGCCCGGTTACGTAGTCTGCTGTTCCGTCTAAGAGCTCTGCACCCTCTCCATGTCCTGCTCCCTAACACAGCTGAGTACAGAGGGGAGCCCTCTCTCTGTGATCACTGGGGGCAGTGGCTTCCTGGGGGTCATCCCATGACGCTAGTCCAGCACCAAAAGAGAGGGTGTGTGGAGACCTAGAGAGTCCTGGAGATCCGTACAGCAGTGAGCAAGAGGGGGAACCCAAGAGGAGAAACAGGACGGGTCATCCCAGGACTGACCAGGCAGACATTTGCCTAGACACACCGGCAGTGCGGCCAGCGGATGCTCAGCTTTGCCTGTGTACCTTCCGGAGGCAAGGCCTCTCTGGCTTCAAAGGTGGGTGTGAAGCTGGTCCTCCCCTTCCTGGCTGTCTCTTCTGGGTTCCCAATCCCCTAGTTGAGGAGTAAGGGTGGGGTGGGGACCAGCTTGCATGACTCATGTGCCCTTTGGCAGGTGCCTGCCCATCCAGACCTTAATCCCCTGTTACTTTGCTCTTCAGAGAAGGGCTGCTATGATGGCCTGAGAGCTCTGGCCACTTGACCAGGACAGAACAGGAGGCTAACGGGAGGAACAGGGAGAAGGGTGGGAGAAGGCTGGGCCCCCTGCATCCTCTGCTGAATTCTCAATTCTCCATGAGCCTCTGGCTCTCCTGCCTGGCTGACTTTCGTCCTGGCCCACTCCCCAGCCCAGCTCCAGCCCATGCCCCTCTCCACTCCCACCCCTGCCCATGGCTGCTGAGGTGGCCACGTGCTAGCTCTGGGAAGGGACAGGAGAGGCGGCATGAGAGAAGTGGCACCTTCCACTTCATTGTGCTTCCAGGGACGGTGTCCAGGCCGAGAGCGCAGCCTTAGCAAAGCTCTGCAGCTAACTCAGTTCATGCACAGGAGGGAGGGCAGACCCCTCCCCACTGTCCAGCCACTTTCCAGAGCCTCCACTTCCCCAGCTCCCTCTGGGACCCAGCCCAGGCTCCCCCAGGGTCTTGGTTTACAGCCCTGCCCATCACTGCATCACTCAGGTACCCAGGATGTCAACCCACCTATTCCAAGCATGTTGACAGGGTCAGAATCACTCTGTGAGCCCCTGTCAGGAGCAAGTGACAAGTAGAAATCCCAGCTGAATCAGGCCAACTGACTGCCTTCCTGCCTCTGGCCTGCCTCTCCCATGCTTGCCTCACCTGCTACCTGTCCTTCTGCCCTAGGAAATAACAGTGCCCATGTAGAAAACCTGGTCCCAGACCTGCTCTTTATCTCCAAAGGTGCATCCTCTAAGGAAGGTCAGGGGTCTGACACATAATGCCATTTTTCCTGGGTTTTTCTACCCAGACTGGCCTCTCTCCTGCTGGAACCTCTGCCTGGATTCCCCCGCTTACCAAGTCAGGCTGTGTGTGGTGTTGAAAGTTGAATGAAAGGAAAATCATGGCTCTCATACAGATGGAAAAATGTTAAAGATTGTGTTTAATTCAGTATTAATGAGGGAACCAGGCAGACATTACGACCAGTTCAGAGGAGAATTCAAAGAAGCCTTAATTTATATGGAATAAAGAAATGTTTAAGTAGATTTATAAATACTTGTAAAACTGACTTTTTCTTATTTGCTTGATTATAAACAATTATTTTGCATTGCTATCAGTCATCCTCAATGTGAGATTGTAAAAAAATGTTTAAAACATACACACGCACACACACACAGTTTCAGAAGAATGGTTTTAATCAAAACAGTGCATAGTTTCCATTGGAAACATCTAGTAATTTTTTTTCTTATTCAAAATTTCCTTACAGTGGTCAGACTCTGAGCTGTGCAGCAGAGGAAGTGGGGCTTAGTAAGTGTTGGAGTTGTCAGGGAAGGCTTCCTGGAGGAGAGGGCCTGGACAGGATAGGAAAGGGGAGGGCACTGGCACAGACCACTAGTTGTCCCCAAATACTTCTCCTCCTATTTTTCATTACTAATACTATCCCTTCTTCTTTTTCTTCTTTTTTGGTCATACTGCATGGCATGTGGGATCTTAGCTCCCCAACCAGGGATTGAACCTGCATCCCCTCATTGGAAGCCAGAGTCTTAACCACTGGACTGCCAGGGAAGTTCCCAACTATCCCTTATTCTTAGCTGGGCATGCGGTGGTCCAGAATAAAGACTACATATCCCAGCCTCTCTTGTAGTAGGTGTGACCATGTGATCTGGTTCTGGCCAATAGGATAAGAGCACTATGATTTCCATTCAGTTTAGTTGCTCAGTCCAACTCTTTGCAACCCCATGGACTGCAGAGCACCATGAGGGATGTCCCCAAAAGGAAAAGGTGTTACTCTTTGTCATTCTCCTTCTTGCTGACTGAAATGTGAAACTCAAACTCTTGAACCATGAAGTAGGGACTGTAAATGCAAGATGGTGAAGCAAACAGGAAGGTCCTAGACATCCTTGAAGTCACCTGACCAGTTGTGGATTATCCACCTCCAAATTTGTTTGGTATGAGAGGGAAATAGATATCTATGTTATTCAAGCCACTGTTATTTGGGGTTTTCTATTTTTCATTGACCTAGCCCTGACTTTACACCTGTATTGGATAGAAACTATGCCTGGCCTCCCTTCTCTGACTTGGCAGCACCCGACTCAGCTGACATGAACAGAGCTCACTCAGTGGGAGCAGTGGGCAGTCTTTGGGGGCACACATCCCTTCCAGGCAACCCACAATTTTAGGCACTCTTAGCCCTTCATGATTTTGCTTTCTTCATACTTCTCTATGTCTCCCCAACAAGCACCCTCCACTTGGGCTAAATGGGAACACTCATTCTTTCCAGGTACATTTCCAACTCCATGCTTTTGCTCCTGACTCAAGGGGTAGGTACTATGAACTGCCCATTGAAGTGAAGTGAAAGTTGCTCAGTCGTGTCCGACTCTGAGATCCCATGGACTATACAGTCCAGAATATTGGAGTGGGTAGCCTTTCTCTTCTCCAGGTGATCTTCCAAACCCAGGGATTGAACCCAGGTCTCCCGCATTGCAGGCGGATTCTTTACTGGCTGAACCACAAGGGAATCCCATTAACCAAGGAAAAAATTAGAAAACCAGCACAATGTCTACCTTTAATAAAAATGCTGGCTGCAGAGAAATAGAAATCTGCATGAAGGCATCAGAGAGTCAACACAACAATGAAGAATTCCTAGACCAAGATACAAGGAGGAGACAAAAAAGGTTCAGCATTCGGAGCTGCATTTCCCATGGGGGTGTTTGTCGATCCTAAAAAGGTAGCTGAGAAGCTGATCAGTACTTTGAAGAGCTTCTAGGTTACTATAGAGACAAAAGTTGAAGTCCAGGACCTGCCAAAGTTTGGGGTAAGGTTTGCATATGTTCTTATAAACCCATAGACCATTGGTTTGGAACACTGGACGGCTATACCCTTGGAGTAAGGGTGATCTGGAAGTAAGCCAAATCTCACATAAACTGCAGCCCAGTTTTCAGTCTCAATTCATAAAATTGGATTAAAGTGATCTTGAATTGCTCATGAATTCAGGCACTGGGATAGGAAAACAGAATTGTCTCTGGTGGAAGATAACATTATCTTAATCCTCAAAACATTTTACAAGCTAATGTTTTCAAAATGTTTGGCACACAGCTAAGGCAACTAGGCCCAGAAGGAGACAAGAAAACATAAACCAAGAATGAATGAAAGCAGCAGACAATAGAAACCCCCTCAGAGGATGGCTGCAAAACTCTCAACTTCAAGCCTGATTGGGGCAAGGACTATTCATGAAAACTAGAGGCTCTTGAGTTCTCAAACGAATTTGAAGAAGCCAAGCAAACCTCTGAGGAGGGTTTAAAGCATAAGGCAAACATTCACATAACGCAAACATTCCTCAGCTCAAAGAAGGTTTACAGATCATGGAGGCTTGGTTGGCAGAGAAGAAATGCATGAACCCTTTCAATACCCTCAATCTGTCCTGGAAGCTGGAGAGTGATCCCAGGACAAGGACACAGCTCACTGACCCTACCTACCAGGAACTAACAGAACAACTATGAAACAAGCCATTCAACCTGGACACAAAACTGCAAAATCCCTGATCATGACTACCCTACTCTCAGTGTCCTCCTCAGAGTCCGTGTGGGCAGTATGCCTGAGGAGGAGGAAGTTGTGACATCTGCACCACCACCTCCTCCCCAAAAGCAGATCAAGCCAGAGCCCAAGGAAGAAGACTTCTCCAGAGAAGCAGCAGGCACTGAAAGATAAAGAACCAGGGGCTGATAAGGAGAAAGGTTTTGACACAGCCTTGAAGTTCCATGACAGAGCCACGGGCCTGGACTCCACCAACATGATTTAAGTGACCAATCAAGCAGCCATGTTCTTTGCAAAGGGTGACTCCGGTGAATGCCGGGAGCTTTGTGAGACCACTAAAGTGGGCCAGAAGGACTATCAACAGATGGCCAGAGCTTATGCTTGAATTGGCAACTCATTTCAAAAAAGAGAAGTACCAGGACACCATCCATTTTCACAACAAGTCTCCAGCAGAGCGCTGAATCCTAGGTGTGCTCCAAAAATGCCAACGGAGCACTGAACTGAGCTCCCTCTGCTACCCAGCAGCTTCCTGCTCGCTAGTTTACACATCGTAGGGCATGTATGTCAATACGACTCAGCTTGGGGCTCTGTGATGATCTAGACAGGTGGAATGGGGAGTGGGGTGGGAGGGAGGCTCCGGAGGGAGGGGATATATGTAAACACACGGCTGATTCATAGTGTTGTACAGCAGAAACTAACACACATTGTAAAGCAATTACACTCCAATTAACACAAGAGTGTCAACAGAAAGAGAAAATCCTGAAGGAGCAAGAGCCTCCATAAGCTCTGAGTTGGCTTCAGAGAAGAACAACAGCAGTGAATATTTTCAGGACAGGGACTCTCCCCAGCCCAGGAAGCATTTAGACAGAATCCATCAAACAGAACCCAAACGATGCCAAATTGTACAGTGATTGTACAGTGTACAAATTGTACAGTGATCCAGCCTGCTATAGCAAACTCCTGTGGTTTTAGGTGGCACTCAAGAACTGTGAAGACTGTGTTCAGCCAGAACCAACCTTCATCAAGGGTTTTCCATGGAAAGTGGTTGCCCTTAAAGTGATGAAAGACTACCCACAGGTCACAAATGTCCAACCAGAAGGCACCAAACCTGCACTTCAATTGTAAAGGAGGTGATAGATGGTTACCAATGCTACATGATGGTCCAGGACAACTGACATGACAGCCTGAAGGTGTGACGAGAGGGGCCACGGCCACCTTAAGGTGCAGCAGATAACAGGTGACCCTGCATCATCCTGGAACAGAAGCAGAAGTGCCTCTAGGAATGTAAGGTGGTGCAGCCACAATTCACAGTGGGAAACACTATGGAGGTGCCTCAAAACAAAAAAAACAAAAGAGTTGCCATATGACCCAGCAATCCCACTCCTGGGCATGTACCCTGACAAAACTATAATTAGAAAAGATACATGCATAGGAATTCCCTGGTGGTCCAGTGGTGAGGACTCCATGCTTCCACTGCAGGGGGTACGGGTTTGATCTCTAGTCAGGGAACTACAACCTCACATGCCACACAGCATGTCCAAAAAAAAAAGGATAGACACACCCCTATGTTCATAAGCAGAACTGTTCACAATAGCCAAGACATGGAGACAACCTAAATGTCCATCAACAGATGAATGGATAAAGATGTGGTATATGTGTGTGTGTGTGTGTGTATGTATATATTACATACATATAATGAAATTTTAATCAGTCATCAAAAAATGCCATTTACAGCAACATGGATGGACCTACAGATGATCATACTAAGCAAAGTAAGTCAGAAAGAGAAAGACAAATACCATATGATATCACTTATATGCTCCTTGGAAGAAAAGCTATGACAAACCTAGACAGCATATTTAAAAGCAGAGATATTACTTTGCCAACAAAGGTCCATATAGTCAAAGTGATGGTTTTTCCAGTAGTCATGTATGGATGAACCATAAATAGGCTGAGTGCTGAAGAATTGATGCTTTTGAACTGGGGTGCTAGAGAAGACTGTTGAGAGTCCCTTGGACTATAAGGAGATCAAACCAGTCAATCCTAAAGGAAATAAATCCTGAATATTCATTAAAAGGACTGATGCGGAAGCTGAGGCTCCAATACTTTGGACACCTGATGTGAAGAGCCAACTCATTAGAAAAAAACGCTGATGCTGGGAAAGATTGAAGGCAGAAGGAGAAGGGGACGACAGAGGATGAGATGGTTGGATGGCATCACTGACTCAATGGACATGAGTTTGAGCAAGCTCTGGGAGATGGGGAAGGACAGGGAAGTCTGGTGTGCTGCAGTCCATGGGTTTGCAAAGAGTTGGACATGACTGAGCAATTGAACAAAAACAATATGTGGAATCTAATATACGATATAAATCAACATATCTGTGAAACAAAAACAGACTCACAGATACAGAGTACAGATTTTTGGTTGCCAAGAGGAAGGTAGGTGAGGAAAGGATTGGCAGTTTGGGTTAGCAGAGGCAAATTCTAATATATAAGATGGATTAACAACAAGGTCCTACTGTACCATACAGGGAACTATATTCAATATCCTGTGACAAACCATAATGGAAAAGCATAAGAATACACACACACACACACACACACACACACACACACACACACACGTATGTGAGATAGATCTAAGACCTGGGACCCTTTGCTGAAGTGCTACAATGCTTGCCCCTGAACACACATCTCCTAGAGCAACAAGATACAAGGAAACTATAAGGGACTAAAAATAACTTATTTTTAGCAAGTTTGCATGCCCTGTTGGGGCAAATTCTGGACAAGACACAAAAAGACCAACTGCCAATTCTGAAGAGCTGGGGGAAAACATAGGGGCTCAGGAGCAAAAGCAGGGTACTGTGCATGCCCCCTGCACACGCCACCACCTGAAGGGTGGGTAAACCACCTAAGCCACCCTTGGACACACCCCTACCCTCACCTCACATAAGGAACCAGCTTGCCCACTCCCCAGCGAGTGAGAAAGCAAGGGAATCTGTTACTTGTTCTTGCTCCTCCCTGCTATAGCAGGGGCCCCAATAAAGCCTTGCCTGAATTTTTTGTCTGGCCTCTGATCAATTTCTGTTGATTAAGGAGACCAAGAACTCTGGTTGGTAACATATGTATAACTGAGTCACTTTATTGTACATAAGAAGTTAACACAGCATTTTAAATCAACTATGCTTCAATCAACACTGAATATTCATTGGAAGTACTGATGCTGAAGCTGAAGCTCCAATACTTTGGCCAGCTGATGTGAAGAGCTGACTCATTAGAAAAGACCCTGATGCTGGGAAAGATTGAAGGCAGGAGGAGAAGGGGACGACAGAGGATGAGATGGTTGGATGACATCACTGACTCAATGGACATGAGTTTGAGCAGGCTCTGGGACATGGTGAAGGACAGGGAAGTCTGGTGTGCTGCAGTCCATGGGGTTGCAAAGAGCTGGACACGACTGAGCAATTGAACAAAAACAATATGTGGAATCTAATATACGATATAAATCAACATATCTGTGAAACAAAAACAGACTCACAGATACAGAGTACAGATTTTTGGTTGCCAAGAGGAAGGTAGGTGAGGAAAGGATTGGCAGTTTGGGTTAGCAGAGGCAAATTCTAATATATAAGATGGATTAACAACAAGGTCCTACTGTACCATACAGGGAACTATATTCAATATCCTGTGACAAACCATAATGGAAAAGCATAAGAATACACACACACACACACACACACACACACACACACACACACACACGTATGTGAGATAGATCTAAGACCTGGGACCCTTTGCTGAAGTGCTACAATGCTTGCCCCTGAACACACATCTCCTAGAGCAACAAGATACAAGGAAACTATAAGGGACTAAAAATAACTTATTTTTAGCAAGTTTGCATGCCCTGTTGGGGCAAATTCTGGACAAGACACAAAAAGACCAACTGCCAATTCTGAAGAGCTGGGGGAAAACATAGGGGCTCAGGAGCAAAAGCAGGGTACTGTGCATGCCCCCTGCACACGCCACCACCTGAAGGGTGGGTAAACCACCTAAGCCACCCTTGGACACACCCCTACCCTCACCTCACATAAGGAACCAGCTTGCCCACTCCCCAGCGAGTGAGAAAGCAAGGGAATCTGTTACTTGTTCTTGCTCCTCCCTGCTATAGCAGGGGCCCCAATAAAGCCTTGCCTGAATTTTTTGTCTGGCCTCTGATCAATTTCTGTTGATTAAGGAGACCAAGAACTCTGGTTGGTAACATATGTATAACTGAGTCACTTTATTGTACATAAGAAGTTAACACAGCATTTTAAATCAACTATGCTTCAATCAACACTGAATATTCATTGGAAGTACTGATGCTGAAGCTGAAGCTCCAATACTTTGGCCAGCTGATGTGAAGAGCTGACTCATTAGAAAAGACCCTGATGCTGGGAAAGATTGAAGGCAGGAGGAGAAGGGGACGACAGAGGATGAGATGGTTGGATGACATCACTGACTCAATGGACATGAGTTTGAGCAGGCTCTGGGACATGGTGAAGGACAGGGAAGTCTGGTGTGCTGCAGTCCATGGGGTTGCAAAGAGCTGGACACGACTGAGTGACTGAACAACAGTGCTTCAACAACATTAAAGAAGTACATTTAGGCGGCGCTAGTGGTAAAGAACCCGCCTGCCAATGCAGGAGGCACTAAGGGGAACATTCAAGAATATTGTCATGGCACAGAAGATTCAGAAACTGATGGATATGTATCTGATTGAAGCTTAGGGATGATGTACTCAGGATCCCCCATCCTTTCACCCTCATGTGGAAAAAGGAGCCGGGATTGCAGTAACCCACATGAAGCAGAAGGGAGAGAGGGCAGGTGGGGAGTGCCAACTTACCTTTAAATATTTATACAGATCTATGTGGAAGACACAGAGATGTGTACTCGTGTTATTCATGGAGCTACTGCCTCTGGGCCCTCCCAGCACATGCATGGTCTCTTCTGCTGCCCTGGAGTTCCGTGTCTCTTTCCCCTGACTCCCAGTCACTGCCTCAACTGCTCCTTCAAAATTGGTTATTTTTCACTCGTGCCAGTGGGCATGTATAGGGAGGGGAGGATGTTTTTCCTAACCTCAGATACTGAGGTAGGAAACAGATGCGCCCCTAGGCTGGAGAGCTGGTATTTGTCAAGTGGAGTAAAATTGAAGCTTTGTTCTCACCCAGACAGTCCAAGGACAAAGCTAATGGCAGAAGCTGAACTTTGTTGAAGTAAAGAGATAAGATGACCACTCCTGAGGTCAAGGAAAACTTCCCTGTCTGCATATACACAGGGAGACTCCTTGGGTGTCAAAAATGGAGGGGACACCACCCCGTAATAAGTGTACCCCCATAATAATAATATCCCCACAGCCTTCTGCGGTGGAATCATATTAGCAAAATGTTGTGCATGCATGTTGGGGAGAATCCTAGAACAGGTCAAGGGTAGGAAAAGAAAAAGAATGGCCAAAGATAAACAAAAACCCTGAAGAACTGTCCTATATAAGGGATTTAAATCACCCCTTTACTGCACTCTTTCACATTAGGAAGGACACCCATACCCTTCCTCTCTAGGTGTGTACTTCTGCCTAGCTTCTGTCTTAAATAAACAAACTTTCTCTGTGTGCTCTTCCACTTGTGCTCTGTCTCTAACAAACTTTTTGTACCTATTACAGTTTTTGCCTCCTTGAAATATTTTTGCTTTCAGTGGGGCTAAGAGCCAGGGCAACTTTGCTTCCAGCTTCTAGCCTCTGGTGTCTAGTGACTAGAAGTCCTGATTTTCATCCAGGTTACTCAGGTCCAATTCCTGGGCAGGGAACTAAAATCTCTCTTCAAGACTGCTCATTGCTGTCTCTCTGAAATAAGAACCAACTGTCTTCATATTGTTAATTCTCTGTTCTCTTCCAACAAAATAAGCCAGTCAGGATTGGTTATTTAAGAGAGAGAGAGAGAGAGAAGAAAAAATAAACACCCCCAGAGAGACCAGATATTGGAATTATCAGACACAGACTAAAAAATAACCATGCTTACTATGTTAAAGACTGAGAAAAACTTTAAAACTACCAAACTATTAAAAAAAAAAAAGAAGGCACATCAGGTTAGAAAAAACTCTAAGTACAATAATTAATGGTTTTCACAGTCAATTAGACAAAACTGAAGAGAGAATTAGTGAGTTTGTAGATAGGTCAGAAGAAAATATTCTGAATTAAACATGCAGACTAAAGAATAAAACATGTGGAAGACAGAATAGGAGATATGGAGGCTACACTAAGTAAATCAAATATGCCTTCAATTAGAGTCAAAGAGGGGAAAGAGATCATGAGGTTGAAGCAGTATTTTAAAAAATGACAGGATTTTTTTAAAATAATGAAGCTTTATAAATTCCAAGCAAGATAAATAAAATTAATTATACTCCTAGCTACATTATGGTAAAATATCAGAAAACCAAAGACAATTCTTTTAATCTTAACAGAATTTGAGAGGAAAAGTCAACTTGCCTTCAAAGGAGCAAGAATTAGGTTGAAAGCTGACTTCTCAACAGAAACAGCTGGAAACAGAAGACCATCAATGGCCTTCAATGAGCTAAAAGAAAATAGCTGCAGTGTCAAGTTCAAGACATAGCAAAAACGTATGTCAGAAAAGAAGACAAGGAAAGAAGATATTGAAGCAGTCTGAGCACAGGTTGGAAAAGAATTTGCAGACACAAAGTATTTCCGAAGGGAGTGAGTTTATTAAGAGCAAGGAGCAGAGATAACAAAGGAGCTACTAGCACAGCATGCCAACCTCCTGACAGACCCGGGAAGGCCAACCGTTTTTGTGGGTTAGTAGCCAATTTTTATAGCCCCAAGGCAAAGAAAATTCCTGATGGGACATTGGCATTAGGTAATTGGTTAGGGTGCTATAGGGTGAGCATTTTTGCCTAATATGGATCAGGAAGCCTGCTGGTGATGATCAGGAGGCTTTTGGCAATGGTTACAAAGGGGCTCAGTCAGCTTCAGAGGTGACCTGGGTTCTGAGCTCCGCTTCTGCAGCCTTGGTGCAGGACTCAACAGAAGATACTTGTAGATATATAAAAACTGAATTTGTCATTAGCAGGCATAAGAGGTACTTTCAGGCAGAGGTCAGATATGCAATAGGGAATAAAGATTAGATAGGCAGATGTAGAGAAAGATTTGTTTACAAATTAACACACATGTGCATCTAAGTGAATATTTTAACCCTGCTTTAATGAAAATTTTCTACCTATATAGAAGAAAATAATACAATAATCCCATTACACATCTTTAATAATTATCAACATGGGATCCTCCAAAAGCTTATCCACAGATTTCTCTTCAGAAGATTTGGAACCAAAGAAGACAGTGGGCTGTTATACTCAAAGAAAAAGGCAAACTGTCAATGGAAAGTCCTATGTCCACAAAAATGGTACTTAAAAAGGGAGGGAGAGGAAGTCCCCTGGTAGCCTAATGGTTAGGATCCCAGGCTTTCACTAGGATGGTCTGGGTTCAATCCCTGGTTAGGGAATTGAAATCCTGTAAGCTGCACAGTACAGCAAAAACAAGAAAGGAAAAAAATGGAGGGGGAGGCAAGAAATCAAGACATTCCCAGATAAACAAAAGCAGAGGGAGTTGGTGACCACTAGACCTGACCTGATCAAGAAATGCTCAAGAGAGTCCTGCAAGGTGAAATGAAAGGAAACTAGACAGTAACTCAAAGCCATGCAAATAAAGATCACAATGTAAGTAAATACATGGTGGTGGTGGTTTAGTCGCTAAGTTGTGTCTGACTCTTGCAACCCCATGGACTGAACCCTGCCGGGCTCCTCTGTCCATAGGATTTCCCAGGCAAGAATACTGGAGTGGGTTGTCATTGCTTTCTCCAGGGAATCTTCCTGACCCAGAGATCGAACCCAGGTCTCCTGCATTGCAGGTGGATTCTTTACTATCTGAGCCACCTGGGAAGCCCATAAGTAAATATATAGGCAATTATAAACCTAGTATTATTGTAACAGTGGTTTGCAGCTATACTTTTTGTTTTCTACATGATTTAAAAGACTAATACATTTAAGAGAATTATTAGCTTTTTGCTTAGGGGCTGAGCGCCAAAGGATTGATTCTTTTGAAATGTGATGCTGGAGAAGGCTTTTGGGAGTCCCTTGGACTACAAGGAGATCAAACGAGTCAATCCTAAAGGCAATCAATCCTGAATATTCATTGGAAAGACTGATGCTGAGGCTCCAATACTTTGGCCACCTGATGTGAAGAGTTGACTCATTAAAGAAGACCCTGATGCTTGGAAAGATTGAAGGCAGGAAGAGAAGGACGACAGAGGACAAGATGGTTGGAGGGCATCACTGACTCAATGGACATGAGTTTGAGCAAACTCCAGGAGATAGTGAAGGACAGGGAAGCCTGGCATGTTGCAGTCCATGGGGTCACAAAGAGTCAGACACGACTGAATGACTGAACAACAACAACAATACTATGTATATAGATTCATTTTGAGACAAAAACTAAAAGAGTTAGGACAGAACTGTAAAATAACAGAGATTCTGCATGTTATTGAGGTTCAGTTCAATTTAGTCACTCAGTCGTGTCCAACTCTCTGCGACCCCATGAACCGCAGCATGCCAGGCCTCCCTGGCCATCACCAACTCCCAGAGTTTGCCTAAACTCATGTCCACTGAGTCGGTGATGCCATCCAACCATCTCATCCTCTGTCATCCCCTTCTCCTCCTGCCTTCAATCTTTCCTAGCATCAGTGTCTTTACAAATGAGTTAGCTCTTCAAATCAGGTGGCCAGAGTTTTGGAGTTCCAGCTTCAACATCAGTCCTTCCAATGAACATCCAGGACTGATCTCCTTTAGGATGGACTGGTTGGATCTCCTTGCAGTCCAAGGGACTCTCAAGAGTCTTCTCCAACACCACAGTTCAAAAGCATCAATTTTTCAGCACTCAGCCTTCTTTACAGTCCAACTCTCACATCCATACGTGACTACTGGAAAATCCATAGCTTTGACTAGACGGACCTTTGTTGGCAAAGTAATGTCTCTGCTTTTTAATATACTGTCTAGGTTGGTCATAACTTTCCTTCCAAGGAGTAAGTGTCCTTTAATTTTATGGCTGCAATCATCATCTGCAGTGATTTTGGAGCCCCCAAAAATAAAGTCTGCCACTGTCTCCCCATCTATTTGCCATGGAGTGATGGGATTGGATGCCATGATCTTAGTTTTCTGAATGTTGAGTTTTGAGCCAACTTTTTCACTCTCCTCAAGAGGCTCTTTAGTTCTTCACTTTCTGCCATAAGGGTGGTGTCATCTGCATATCTGAGGTTATTGGTATTTCTCCCAACAATCTTTTCTTGATTCCAGATTATTGAGGTTAAACTTGTATAAATTTAAGTTAGAGTGTTATAACTTTAAGATGTTAAATATAATCCCCACAGTAGTTAAAAGAAAATAGCTAAAGAACATACACAAAAGAAAACGAGAAAGGAATTTAAACATTTCACTACAGAAAAAGTTGACTGAAAAACAAAAGACAGGAATGCAGGAAATGAGAGACAAAAAACATATAGAAAACAAATAATACAGTGACAGAAGTAAGTCCCTTTTATCAGTAATTACTTCAAATGTAAGTAGATTCAGTTCTCCAGTCAAAAGACAGGATGGAAGAAGGGAAAAAATACATGGCCCAACTATATACTGTCTATAAGAGACTCACTTGAGAATCAAAGACACAAACACGTTGAAAGTGAAAGGATGGAAAAAGATATTCCCTGTGAATAGTAAAAAAAAAGAGCAAGACTGGCTATACTAATATCAGACAAAATAGACTTTAAATCAAGCAGTTTACAAGAGACAAAGAACAACATTATATTATTAATAAAATGTTCAATACATAAAAATATATAACAATTATAAAATTTATGCATCTAATGACAAGTCAAATATGCGAAGCAAAACTGTCAGAACTAAAGGGCAAAATAGACAGTTCTACAATAACAGTTGGAGACTTCAATACCTCTCTCTCAGTAATAGAACAACCAGACAAAGGATAAGTAAAGAAATCTAGCGTTTAAACAACATAATAAACCAACCCAGTGTTCAACCTGTTATAACTGAACACCCCACCCAACAACAGCATACACATTCTTTTCAAGTGCATATGAGATATTTTCCAGGATAGATCACATGCTAGGCCAAAAATTAAGTCTCATTAGGCTCTAAAGGATATAATACAGTGTATCTTGTCTGACCAAAAATGGGATGAAGTTAGAAATCAAAAATATAAAGAAAACTGGAAAATTCACAAAATTGTAGAAATTAAACAATACACTTTTAAGCAAGCAACAGATCAAAGAAGAAATCAGAAGGTTTTCCATTCCATTCTAAGTTTTTAGAAAATACTCAGAGTCAAATGAATATGAAAACACAATAACCCACACTTATCATGATAGATTTCTAATTTTAAAAATAGATATGCAACAAGCAACAAAGGTTTACTGTATAGCACAGGGAAAAACAGCCAAGATTTTGTAATAACCTATAATGGAAAACAATTTGAAAAATAATATATGTGTGTATATATATATAACTGAATCACTATGCTATGCACCTGAAACTTTGTAAGTCAACTATACTTCAATAAAATATACATATTAAGAAAAAAAACAATAACCAACACTTATGGGACTCAGCAAAAATGGATACAAAGGGGGGAATTTATAGCTATAATTGCTTACATTAGAAAACAAAGAGGGAGACTTCTCTGGAGGTCCAGTAGTTAAGACTCCAAGCTTCCAGGATAGGGGCCGAGTGTTTGATCTCTGGTCAGGGAATTATAATCCCACATGCAGCATGGCCAAAAAAGAGATCAAACAAACCAAACAAAACAATAATGATCTCAAATCAATAACCTAACTTTACAATGTAAGAAACTAGAAAAACAAACTAAACAGAAGAAAGGAACAGAAGGAAAAGAAAATAAAAATAAAGGTGAAGTAGAAATAGCTAATACAGATTAGAAAAGCAATACAGAAAAATCAGTGAAACCAAAAAAATTGATTCCTCAAAATAATCAACAAAATTGACAAAAATTTAGCTAGCAGACTAAGAAAAAAAAAAGACTCAGATTACTAAAATTGGAAATGAAAGTGGTGACATTACTAACTCTACAGAAATAAGAAGGGTTATAAAGGTACTGTGGACAATTGTACGCCAATAAATTGGATAACCTAGATGAAATGGAAAATTTCCTATAACAAAATCTACCAAGATTAAATCATTAAGAAACTTAAAAATCTGAGCAGGTCTACAAATAGTAAGGGGATTGAATGAGGAATCAAAAGTCTATTAACAAAGAAAAGCCCTGGACCTGATGGACTCACTGGTGAAAGTTCCCAAATGTATAAAGAACTAATACCAATCTTCCTCAAATTAAAAAAAAAAAAAATTGAACAGGAGGGATATTTCCTAACTTATTCTGAGGTCAGCATTACCCTGATAAAAAAGACACTATTAGAAAACCACAGACCCAGAAGTGGAATTGCTTATGAACATTGATGCAAAAATTCACAACAAAATAGAATTCAGCAGCATATTGAAAGAATGATACACCAAGACCCCATAGGGTTTATTCATGGAAGTCAAGGATGATTCAACATATGAAAAATCAATCATTAAGCCACATCAACAGAATGAAGGGAGAAAAACCACACAATCATTTTCATTGATGCAAAAAAAAAAAAAAGCATTTGACAAAGTTCAAACATGCTTTCATAATAAAAACACTCAACAAAATGGGAATAGAAAGGCAAGGATGACCACTTTCACTACTTCTATTCAACATAGTACTAGAAGTTCTAGGCAGAGCAGTTTAGCAAGAAAAAGAAATAAAAGGACTTCCCTGGCAGTCCAGTGGTTAAGACTCTAAGCTTCCACCACAAGGGGTACAGTTTCAACCCCTGCCCAGAGAACTAAGATCCCCCATCCCAGGCAGCACAGCCAGGACATTTTTTTTTTAATGCAAAAGAAAGAAAGAAAAAAAGAAAAGGCATCCAAGTTGGAAAGAAAGCAGTACCATTATCTCTATTTCTAGATAAGCTTATAAGTTTAAAATCATAAAGATTCCACAAAAAATCTGGTAGAACTAATAAATGAATTCAGCAAAGTAGAGGGATACTAAGTCAATGAACAAAATCAGTTGCATTTCTATATGCAATGAGTAATCTGAAAAGAAAATCATAAAAGCAATCCCATTTACAGTGGCATTGAAAAGAATAAAATACTTAGAAATTGATTTAACCAAGGAGGTGAAAGAATTATACAGTAAAACATACAAAGCATTGTTGAAAGAAATTACAGAGATATAAATAAAAACACATTCCATATTTATGGATTGGAAGACTTCATATTGTTATAATGTCAATACTACCCAAAGTGATCTATAGATTCAATGCAATCCCTATTAAAAATTTCAATGACTTTTTTTGAGAGATAGAAAATCCCATCCTAAAATTCATATGGAATCTCAAGGGGCCCCAAATAACGAAAACAATCTTTAAAAAGAAGAACAAAGTTGGAATACTCACACTCTGATTTCAAAATCTACTATAAAGCTACAGTAATCAAAACAGGGTAGTATTGGCATAAAGACAGACATTTAGACTACTCAAATAGAAAAGAAAACCCAGAAATAAACCCTTGCACGGTAAAATGATTTTTTAAAGGGTGCCAAGATTACTCAATGGGGAAAGGATTGTCTTTTCAACAAATGGTGCTGAGAAAATTAGATATCCATATACAAACAAATGAAGTTAGATACTTATCTAACACCATATAAAAATAGTTAAAAATAGAGTAAAGACATAAATCTAAGACCTAGTGCAATAAATTCTTAAAGACAACATAGAAGTGTCACAGCACTGGATTTGACAATGATTTCTTAGATATGACACCAATGGTACAAGTTTAAAAAAATAAAAAATAGGCAAGTTGAAATTCACAAAAATTTAAAGTATCAGAACACACTATCCGTGGAGTAAAAATGCAAAAGCCACAGAATGGGAGAAAACATTTGCAAATCATTTATCTGATAAGGGATTAATATCCAGAATATACAGAAAACTCCCCAAACTCAACAAAAACCAGATTCAGAAATAGGCAAAGGAACTGAATAGAAATTTCTCCAAAGAACATATACAATTGACCAACAAACATATGAAAGATACTCAACCTCACTAATCATTAGTGAAACACAAATCAAAACTATAATAAGATAACTAACTCACACCCATTAGGGTGGCTGTTATTAAAAAACAAACAAACAAAACCCCAAATACAGCAAGCATTGGCAAGGATGTGGAGAATTTTTTTTCTTTTACTGAAGTAGATATACAAAGTTGTGTTAGTTTCTGATGTACAGCAAAGTAATTCAGTTATATATACATATATATTCTTTTCCATTATGGCTTATTACAGGATACTGAATATAGTTCCCTGTGCTATCCTCTTGTTTATCTATTTTATATATGGTCATTTGTATCCGCTAATCCCAACTCCTAATTTATCCCTACCCACCTTTCCCTGCTCTGGTAGCCGCAAGTTTGCTTTCTATGTTTATGAACCTGTTTCTGTTTTGTAAATAAGTTTATTTGTATCATATTTTAGATTCCACTGTAAGTAATATCATATGACATTTGTCTTTCTCTTTCTGACTTACTTCACTTACTATGATAACCTCTAGTCCATCCATGTTGTTGCAAATGGCATTATTTCTCTTTTATGGGTGAGTAGTATTCTATCACATGTATATACCACATCTTCTTTACCTGTTCATCTGTTGATGAACATTTAGGTTGCTTCCATGTCTTGGCTATTGCAAATAGTGCTGCTGTGAACTCTGGTGGTGGGGGGGCATGCATCTTTTCAAATTAATTTTTTTTCTGGATATATGCCCAGGAGTGGGGCTGATGGATCATATGGCAACTCTTCTTTTAGGTTTTTTTTTTTTTTTTTTTTTTTTTTTTTAGCAAACTCCATACTGTTTCCCATAGTGGCTGCACTAATTTACAGTTTCCACTGACAATCTAGGAGAGTTCCCTTTTAGGATGTGAAGAAGTTGGGGTCCTTGTTCACTGTGGGTGGGAATGTAAAGTGGTACAGCCACTGTGGAAAATGGTATGGTGGCTCCTCAAAACCCTGTTCTCTCGCCCCTGGAGAGTAGAATAGCTAGAAAATCAGACACGGAATTGAATCATAAGGGTGGCAGAACTGCAAAGGAGGCTGTATGATCAACCACAATTGATCTCCTGTCCTAAAGACAGGGTCCCTGATAGAAAACTAATGGGATTCAGATTACTGCTATGGGAAAATTTGTATGGATTCACCCAAGAAACTTGAACCTCCAGTTTTCCCTGGAGGCTAGGCTATAAAAAACCCCTCATCTCAAACCTTAGTAAGCAAAGCAGCCTCCTGCTGCCTGCAGACTAGGCAAAGAACTTCCCCGAGGTAGAATCTTCCCTTGAAGAATGATAATGTGTCCCCTCTTCATTGCTGCCCCGCACTGCCACCAGACCAATACCTAGAGTTAGTCCTCATCATGGTCCAAGATCAAATGTACAGTCCTGCTCTGGATGAAACCATTTATTTACCAAAAGAGTTGCAGGAGCTATTATGTACTGGAAGAATCTGGGAGAGGAAGTATAAGAGAAGACATGAGAATTTATTTACCTGGGAGCACTCTCCCGTGAATTTAATATCTGTCAACAACATCTGGAGCTCCAACATCCTGCTAGAATGACTCCTTGAAGCCTGAACATGACATTTGCTACAGTAAATTAAGTGGAGATCATATAACTACTTTCTGAAAGTATCAAGGAAGGACATTCCCATAAACTGACATGAGAGACTTGAAGGCTATGCTTTGGGAGTAAGGAAGATTCCCTAGGAACAAGGACAAAATAGGAAAAGACACACCCTAACAAAACCTAAAGCCAAGCCATGACATACACGGTCAAGTTAATTCATTAACTGCTGACCAGAACAAAACTCAACATATTTAGAGTGAGATAACACAAGCCAAATCTCTACAGTGTATGTTCAAAGTCCAGCATATAGAGAAATATTTACTAAATATATGAAGCAGCAAGAAAATGTATCCTAAAATTAAGAAAAAAACCAGTCAACACAAGCAGACTCACAGATGGCTGAGATATGACAATTAGAAGACAGGATTTAAACAAAAATCTCTGGAATTAACCAAGTCCCATAGCAACTACATTCCACTAGTCATGTACAGATGTGAGAGCTGGACCATAAAGAAGGTTGAGTACTGAAGAATTGATGCTTTCAAACTGTGGTACTGGTGAAGACACTTGAGAGTCCCAGCAAGAAGATCAAACCAGTCAAGCCTAAAGGAAATCAACCCTGAATATTCATTGAAAGGACTGACGCTGAAGCTACACTACTTTGGCCACCTGATGAGAAGAGCCAACTCATTGGAAAAGACCCTGATGTTGGGAAAGATTGAGGACAAGAGGAGAAGGGGGTGACAAGAGGAAAAATGGTTGGATGACATCTTTGACTCAATGGACATGAGTTTGAGCAAGCTCCAGGAGATAGTGAGGGGCAGGGAAGCCTGGCGTGCTGCAGTCCATGGGATGGTGAGAGGGTAACAGGCAGGAAGGCCAGGGGTCTCCAAAGGAGGAAACAGGCTACAACTGTCAGACATTTTTTATCTCTCCCTTAAGCGGCAGGAGGAAACAAACTACAAGTGTCAGATTTTTTTTCTCCCAGTGTATGCTTCATGAAGAGGCAACAGCTTGTGTGGCTGTTGCGCAGCCTCTCTGGCTGTTTGGCGCATATGATCCCAGGGATAGATTGGAGAAACCTGTTTTTCTTTATCTCTTTGTCTCCTGTCCTCCATCTCACCCTGTTTTTAATCACCCTTAGTTTTTGCTGTCTGAGCTTCTCTTACTTCGATTGCCTGGATTTCTCTTGAAACCAGAGTAGTCTGAGGTCGTGCTGAGACAGGGGTTGTTTGGCCCTCTACTTGGGCACTCTGAATCTCAGTTTGGATTTTTACTGAGATCAAGGCAACCCTTCTGGTGGGGGGGGGGGGGTTCCCCTGACTTTCAGTTTGGAGCTCCAGATATGGGGGCAAAGTAGGAGGACAGAAGGGAGCTGAAGGTTTCATGCCCAAATCTATACCTGAGGAAATAAATCTGGCATGTCTTGCAGAAAGAAAAAGGGCAACACATATGCTACTTCTACCCATTTCCCATGTTTTCTATAGAACCACTCTAATTGTAAAATGGTATTAAAATTAAGAGACCCTCCAACTGGTCACGGTTCGCCATCCTCCAATGGATACCATGGCCATGGTATCACATAGGAAGATCAGGCATGTCTTCTTTAAGCCCTGGGGATCAAATCTACCCCAGTTTTTCAGAATACAGTTCAAAGGCATGAGGCTGGAATTGTTAGCTCCCATCTGTAAGAGAGGGAAAAAAGCGATCGGCGCCATCTTTCTACCAGAGGCGTCCCTCCCCGCTCTGGATGGGGGTATAGACAGACTTTATACTGAAGCTTTCCTTCCTGCTCGAACTTAGTCTGTCCCTTACCGGCGCAAGCGTCTTACTCATCCCTCCCAGCTCTACCACCAAGGCGGGGTGGAGAGGCACCAGGGGGACCTGATGGCATCCCAGACTAATGTCCAGCTCCTCACCATTAAAACCTTGCGTGCCTCTGATGCCACCCGGGGTGCAATTGGAGTAACCTTCTGGAATGCCTCCCAAGCTAAGACCACTGGGGGAAACATTCATCTCCTGAGTGCTTCTGCACGACCCTGAATATATTTCTGACCACACTAAGATGGGTACAAACATAAAACCAATATGTTCCTTCTGAGCGTCACTACACCAGTATTCCTACAGATTCCACGGAAAGAATATCCACGGAGTTGGGACAAAAGCCACTGGAGAGTCTCCTCTGGTCCACTAAGAGCTAGCGTTACCAAAGGAAGAAGCCCGCTGCACTTCCTGAGTAACCTTTAACCTGAGAGATGCTCTTGGAGCTAGAGCTCCATCTATCTTCTGAACTTTCAACTCCTAGTGAGGCTAGGCGCTTCCTGATTACCAGTCTAAATTTGGGACCTAAGTAAGAGTACACAGTAACAGCATAGATCCCAAGTCCCTTGAAAGTCTATAATCCAACAGAGTAGCTTAGTAGTTCCTTCTAATTCCCAGAAGTTATGAAATGGTCAAAGAGACCGGAAAGTTTGACCAAGAAAGGAGAGTTTGGCCCACACACTTCGTCCATCTCTGGCCGTTCCCTGAAGGAGACATTGGGTGCCTCTTGACATTAGCAGGTCAGTATAATCCCCTGACAGGGTTTCTGCCATAAGCCATATGAGGTCACCTCAGAATCGCAGATTAGGACACAGCCCTTGGTTCACATTTGTGTCTCTTTTAATTGATCACACACACAAGCACACCGTAGAGTTAGTAAAATACAGCAGAAAACGTGTTTGCCAGGAGAACAAAGGACTAGAGCTCGAAGCGTCCTTAACTTGTCCTGAAGAATCCCGGGCGAGCCCCCAAGATGAAAGGTTGTTGTTGAGCCATGAAAGACGCCTCCGGGATTCTTGGCCTCCGGAGGAGAGGAATTCAATACAGGGCCAGTGACAAGGCTTGATCGCGCAGAGCTTTTGTGTAATAAAGTTTTATTCAAGTATAAAAGAGATAGAGTGCCGGGAGCCATTATGGGAGATCCCACCCATGACAAGGTCATGAGGAGAAGACCTGAAATGCAAGGCTATTCAGGCTACAAGGGACCCTCCAGGTTGACCCCGGCCTCTACCCCACCCTGTATCCACCCCCTCTTGCTGTTGTCCTTGTTCGTCCTGTTGCGGATCTTTGCGTTGCCTGCTGAGAGCTCTCCTGCTCCTCTTTCACTAAATAAAGACCAACATAGAACCCTAATTAATAAATCTCCTGGACGCTGGTTCCCTATGAAGGGGCCAGGGATGAAGGAAATGTTTCAAGTAAAAAACCCTTTTGCTGGCAGTCTGGCTTGTTTGGCAAATGCGTACTAATGCGCATGACTGCTCACAACACCTTAATCATAAAACAGCATAAAGAACCTGATCACAAAAGGCCCTGATAGGCACAGAGCCCTTCGGGGGGTGAGAAAGCCCTATTGGAAAACACAAAAAATATTATTCTAAAAGTGGTTATTGGATCAATGTTTGATTGCTGTTATTGTGCTGAGGTTGTGCAGTAAAAACTATTGTTAATATAGTTACGGATTTAGAAAAATAAGAGTTTAGCCCTAGTGTGGAAACAATAAGATAATTGTTAATTTTAATCAAGAGTGCTAAGACAGGCTGCCTCACCAGAACCAGAGTCTTTGCAAACTTTTTAGATAAATTTAGCTGAGAACTTTTGCAAAAAAGGCTGACATTTGAGTTAACAGGATTATATTTCTATTATGTTGCAACCTGCTGTACCATGAGACTGCAACTTTTCTGTTTTCTGCTAAAGTCAAGGCAAAATAGAACAATAAAGAATAGACTACAGAAAACAGTTTTGCCTTCTCCTAGGTCATAAAATGTTAATAGGCCCCAAGGCCAGAAGATAATGTACAAAGATCCACTATGAAAGAAGATTCTCATGAACAAAGAAATATGCAGAAAACACCCTGGTTTCATGAAGGACAAAACTGACATAATGTTAAACTAAACTTTGTATACTTATCTTTCACCTCCCCTTAGAAATGTACTAACTTAGAGTATAAAAGCTATGGTGAAAAATAAAACGCTGCCTGACTCTGCTGCACACCCAGGTCTGGTCTCTCTCTCTCTCTCTCACTCGCCAACGCCATTCATCCTGAGAATACCCCTGGATCCTGCTGGGGCTGGACCCCGGCAATAGAGAAAGCTTCCAACATAGACATCAGAAGGGGGCAGAAAGAGTGCCCCCTTGCTAGTCTTTAGCCGGATGTTTTATGTCTGTTAGGAAGCTATCAATCAGATAAGAGACACATCTCAAGGCTGAGGGAGGTTCACCAGGCCCCTCTCCCACAACTTGCATTTTTGAGATAGGATGGTACAAGATGTGTCATCCCCCAGCCATAAAACAATTGATATGAATACTGGTTTGTTGAGCTATTATCAGCCCAAGGTTTGAGAAAAGAAAAAAAGTTAGTCTTAGGTAGAACCATTTTGAAGAAAAGCAAATTCCAAAGCAAATACATAGTTTCATTAACAGAGCTTAAAAAAACATTTCCAAAAGAAAAACCCATCGGTTAGCTCAAGTTTTGAGAAAAGTTAAGTTCGGGTGGAACCAGGTGTCGTCATGGCAACAAAGAAATTTAAGAGAAAAAAATCTGACACTTGTAGTTTGTTTCCTCCTGCCGCTTAAGGGAGAAATAAAAAATGTCTGACACTTGCAGCCTATTTCCTCCATTTGGAGACCCCTGGCCTTCCTGCCTGTTACCCTCTCAGTGGCAAAGAGTTGGACATGACTTAGCGACTGACCAACAACATAGCAACTACTGCCATGAGCCTTCTGATCTAAACCAGCCAGCTCCCTGACTCCACATTAAACATAATATCCCCCCTATAGCATCATAACTAATCACCTACTGCCACCCTTCCAGCATGATTTTTCTGTCTTGAGGCCATAAGAATTGGCTTCTAGCCTGCAAAAGGGCTCTCCATTGAGCCAACACACTGTTCTAACAGCATCTCCAGCTCTAATAAACTCCAGTCAGCTCTCATTCTGCCTTGCGTCTCCAATCCACACAGAGACCATGACAAATCCTTTTTCATTTTTTAAAAACTCATTTGAAATCATTATAGATTCAAAGATTTCAAAGATAGTGCAGAGAGGTTCTGAGTACCCTTCACTGTGTCCTCCAGCGATTACATATAATACAATATCCAAACAATGTCAAAGGTATAGTTCTATCATTTTATCCCATATAGATTCATGTAACCACCTATGATCAAGATTCAGAACTACTCCACCACTATAAAAAGCTCCTCTGCCAATCCTTTTTTTTTTTTGGCCAATCCTTTATAGTCACACTTTATCTCTCCTCTCCCACCATCCCTGTCCCCTGGCAGCCACTGATCTTTTTTCCACCTCTATAATTCTGTCATTTCAAGACTGTTATATAAAAACGTATGTGATGTGACTTTTTGAGATTGGCTTTTTTTTCTCCTATTCAGAACAATACCCTTGAGACCCATCCATGTTGTTGCATGTACCAGTAGCTTGTCCCTTTTTACTGCTGAATAGTGTAAAAAAGGGATTTCCAGGTGGTGCAGTGGTAAAGAAGCCATCTGTCAATGTAGGAGGTGGAAGGGATGTGGGTTCGATCCCTGGGTCGGGAAGATCCCCTGGAGGAGGAAACAGCAACCCAGTCCAGTATTCTTGCCTGGAAAATTCCATGAATACAAGAGCCTAACAGGCTACAGTCCACAGAGTTGCAAAGAATTGGACATGACTGAGCAACTCCCGGCAGTCTTGACTCCAGTTTGTGCTTCCTCCAGCCCAGCGTTTCTCATGATGTACTCTGCACATAAGTTAAATAAGCAGAGTGACAATATACAGCCTTGACGTACTCTTTTTCCTATTTGGAACCAGTCTGTTGTTCCATGTCCAGTTCTAACTGTTGCTTCCTGACCTGCATACAGGTTTCTCAAGAGGCCGGTCAGGTGGTCTGGTATTCCCATCTCCTTCAGAATTTTCCACAGTTTATTGTGATCTACACAGTCAAAGGCTTTGGCATAGTCAATAAAGCAGAAATAGATGTTTTTCTGGAACTCTCTTGCTTTTTCGATGATTGAATGGATGTTGGCAATTTGATCTCTGGTTCCTCTGCCTTTTCTAAAATCAGCTTGAACTTCTGGAAGTTCACAGTTCATGTATTGCTGAAGCCTGGCTTGGAGAATTTTGAGCATTACTTTACTAACATGTGAGATGAGTGCAATTGTGCAGTAGTTTGAGCATTCTTTGGCATTGGAATGAAAACTGACCTTTTCCAGTCCTGTGGCCACTCCTGAGTTTTCCATATTTACTGGCATATTGAGTGCAGCTCTTTCACAGCGTCATCTTTCAGGATTTGAAATAGCTCAACTGGAATTCCATCACCTCCACTAGCTTTGTTCGTAGTGATGGTTCCTAAGGCCCACTTGACTTCACATTCCAGGATGTCTGGCTCTAGGTGAGTGATCACACCACTGTGATTATCTGAGTTGTGAAGATCTTTTTTGTACAGTTCTTCTGTGTATTCTTGCCACTTCTTCTTAATATCTTCTGCTTCTGTTAGGTCCCTACCATTTCTGTCCCTTATTGAGCCCATCTTTGCATGAAATGTTCCCTTGGTATCTCTAATTTTCTTGAAGAGATCTCTAGTCTTTCCCATTCTATTGTTTTCCTCTATTTCTTTGCATTGATCGCTGAGGAAGGCTTTCTTATCTCTCCTTGCTATTCTTTGGAACTCTGCATTCAAATAGGTATATCGTTCCTTTTCTCCTTTGCTTTTCACTTCCCTTCTTTTCACAGCTATTTGTAAGGCCTCCTCAGACAGCCATTTTGCTTTTTTGTATTTTTCTAGGGGATGGTCTTGAATCCTGTCTCCTGTACAATGTCACGAACCTCTGTCCATAGTTCCTCAGGCACTCTATCAGATCTAGTCCCTTAAATCTATTTCTCACTTCCACTGTATAGTAATAAGGGATTTGATTTAGGTTATACCTGAATGGTCTAGTGGTTTTCTCCACTTTCTTCAATTTCAGTCTGAATTTGGCAAAAAGGAGTTCATGACCCAAGCCACAATCAGAGTAAGCACAAGCTGGAATCAAGATTGCCCAGAGAAATATCAATAACCTCAGTTTTGGAGATGACAGCACCCTTATGGCGGAAAGTGAAGACGAACTGAAGAGTCTCTTGATAAAAGTGAAAGAGGAGAGTGAAAAAGTTGGCTTAAAGCTCAACATTCAGAAAACTAAGATCATGGCATCCGGTCCCATCACTTCATGGCAAATAGATGCAGAAACAGTGGCTTTTTTTTTTTCCTGGGCTCCAAAATCACTGCAGATGGTGACTGCAGCCATGAAATTAAAAGACACTTACTCCTTGGAAGGAAAGTTATGACCAACCTAGATAGCATATTAAAAAGCAGAGACATTACTTTGCCAACAAAGGTCCATCTAGTTAAGGCTATGGTTTTTCCAGTGGTCCTGTATGGATGTGAGAGTTGGACTGTGAAGAAAGCTGAGCACCGAAGAATTGATGCTTTTGAACTGTGGTGTTGGAGAAGACTCTTGAGAGTCCCTTGGACTGCAAGGAGATCCAACCAGTCCATCCTAAAGGAGATCAGTCCTGGGTGTTCATTGGAAGGACTGATGTTGAAGCTGAAACTCCAATACTTTGGCCACCTGATGCGAAGAGCTGACTCCTTGGAAAAGACACTGATGCTGGGAGGGATTGGGGGCAGGAGGAGAAGGGGATGACAGAGGATGAGATGGTTGGATGGCATCACCAACTCGATGGACATGGGTTTGGGTGGACTCCGGGAGTTGGTGATGGACAGGGAGGCCTGGCATGCTGCAGTTCATGGGGTCGCAAAGAGTCAGACAAGACTGAGCGACTGAACTGAACTGAGCTGAGCTGAGCCTGCAAACCTCACTAAAATGGAGTCTAGAGGCCAGAAGAGGGAGCTGTTGCCCAGTACCACTCTGGGTCAATTACAGAACTTGGGTGAATTTGACCCCAATGGGAAAGATATATATTGCATCTTCTACAAGAAATTTACTACCTCAGCAACAGCCAGCAGAAAACCATCATCAACCCTGAACCCCCATTTTTCTCCAGTGGACTTTTTTTTTTCTAGTTATCAACATCTTTATTTTTTTTTTCAATTATTTTTATTAGTTGGAGGCTAATTACTTCGCAACATTGCAGTGGGTTTTGTCATACATTGACATGAATCAGCCTCCAGTGGACTTTCATTCAAAACAAATCCTCTCAACTTCTCCTCTTTCTCTATAAAATAACATTTCTCTTCTTTCTTTGTTGGACTTGGTTATGCCTTTAGATGTAGCTTGCTTATCCAGAATTTCAGTTCCTTTGCCATTTCCGAAGAAACATATTTTCTGCTAGTAAAATAACTTTTATTTTTAAGGTGAATAATAGTAGTTTGTAATATGGTTGTAAAACACTTTTCTTAGCCATCATTTGAGGGATATTTGGCTGTTTCCAGCTTGGGGCTTTTACAAATAAATCTGCCATGAACACTCATATAGATTTTTGTGTAGATGTAAGTTTCTATCTTTCTGGGATAAATGCCCAGGAGTACAATTGCTAGGTCATATTAAGATGTATGTTTAGTTTTTAAAAGAAACTGCCAAACTGTTTTCCAGAATGTTTGGACCACATTATATTTCCACCAGACGCATATGACAGAGTTTTATTCGTATTTATATGGTCACTACTTTTCAGTTCCCCTCGTTTTAGTTCAGTTGTTCTAGTAAGTATGTCGTGTTCTCTTACCATGGTCTGAATTTGCATTTCCTTAATGGTTAGTGATGTTGAACATGTACTCATTTTTAAAAGCTAAACAACTGTATTACAAAGAAAACAATTTGGTAAGTGGTTCTCAAAGTGTGGTCCCTGAACGAGCAGCAAAGCATCACTTGGGAACTTGCTCGAAATTCAAATCATCAGGCTCCACCTCTGATCTACTGATCAGAAACTCTGGGGAGGAAATTCCCTGGTGGTCCAGCAGTTATGGAGTTTCCCAGGTGGCACTAGTGGTAAAGAACCTGCCTTCCAATGCAGGAGATGTAAGAGATGTGGGTTCAATCCCTGGGTCGGGAAGATCCCCTGGAGGAGGGCATGGCAACCCACTCCAGTATTCTTGCCCGGAGAAGCCCATGGACAGAGGAGCCTGGTGGGCTATGGTCCATGGGGTCGCAAAGAGTTGGACATGATCGAACGGGCTCAGCACACACACCAGAGGTTAGGACTCAGTGCTCTTACTACTGAGGGCCCAGGGTTCAATCCCTAGTTGGGGAATTAAGATCTCTCAAGCCGCACGGCAAGGCCAAAACAAACAAAATTGTGGTTTAACAAGCTTTTCAAGTGGAAAGTCGGTATCGTTCACTACAAATAGAAAGTAACTATAAGAAGGAATGCATTTGCATACCACCTAATATCATCTTGTGTACCAACAGGTTAACACACCACACTTTGGGCAGGGCCCATTTATTCCTCAGCTCTGGGGGCTCCCTTCGCACATATTATGACAAGAATACCCCCCCTTCTCCCCCTAAAAATGTGCAGTGCACAGCCTGCCCAGCTTTACACGGAGTTCTGCCTTTCAGACACTGACCTTGTACTACCCACACTTTTAATCTGACTAAGAAAATGGAGGCTCTGAGGATGGTAGAGGCTTACCCAAGGTCACCCAGCAGCATGGCCAGACTCCTGTTATAGCGCTCTTATCCCTGCTGGAACCCAGGGCAAGGCCCGCACAATTCCTAGTCTGTTCAAAGCCTGCCACTAGTCACTGCTGGGTGAAAACTTGGATTCCAAAATAGACTATGGTATACCGTTTCATGAAGTTCATATTTATAGCCAGTAAAAGGAAAAACTATTCCTCCACACACTGAATACCCCGACATCAAAAGTGTGGTTTTCTCCCCTCACCAACCCACTCTCTGGCTGAAAGTCCTACAATCCTGTTCTGACACTATCTACCTGCGGATAGCATCAAACCACGCAGGAGAAGGGCTCAGTCCCCAAGATTTCCCCTTACCCCATACACCAGTCCCAAAGAGTTGCCCCCACCACCCCCAGTAAGTCCAGGTTGGCTACAAATCAGGATTCTCACAATTGCCTCCTCAGGTGAAATAATTTGTCATAATGGTTCACAGAAGTTAGGCAAACACTTATGCTCACCAATTTGCTATATAATAAAGAACATGATAAAGGATACAGTTAAACAGTAAGATGAAGAGACACATTGGGCAAGGCCTGGAAAGTTCCAAGGACGGGAGCTTCTGTCCCAGTGGAGTTGGGGTGTGCCACCTCCCAGCACACCAACCTGGAAGCCCTTTGGTTCACAGATCATTATGGAGGCTTCATCACAAAGGCATAATCAACGGTTAATTCACTCATCGGCCCCTCTCCAAGCTTCTCTTTTTAAAAAATTAATTTATTTGGCTGCACTTGGGTGTCAGTTGTGGCAGGCGAACTCTCAGCTGTAGCATGTGGGATCTAGTTCCTTGACCAGGGATCGAACCTGGGCTTCCTGTATTGGGAAGTGCAGAGTCTTAGCCACTGGGGGAAGTTCCATCCAAGTTTCTAATCATGGCCCGGTCTTCCTGGTGACCAGATGCCATGCTGAAGCTATCCAGGACTCCACCCAGAGTCACCTCATTAGAGCAAAAGAATCTGCTACTGCCCAGGAAACATCAAGGGATTTAGGAGCTCTGTGTCAGGAACCCATGGTAAAGACCAAATGTATATTTCTTATTAGGTCACAGTTACACATGTGTGGGGAAAAGTTGGAACAGGCTGTTAGAGCAGTTTTTTGGGGGGAAAGAAAGGGTTTACAGATTTTTGTTTAACTTCTCTGTATTTTAGAATTTTTTAAAAAATCTTTTGGCCGCACCACATGGCGTATGGGATCTTAGTTTACTGACCAGGAATCGAACATGTGCCCCCTGCATTGGTAGTGTGGAGTCTTAACCACTGGACCACCACAGAAGTCCTGTATTTTGTGATTTTTTTGTTAAAATTATCATGTTTAGTTATGTAATTCGAATGTACTAAATATTACTTCCCAGGTGGCACTCATGGTGAAGAATCCCCCTGCCAATGCAGGAGACACAAGAGAAGTGGGCTTGATCCCTGGGTCAGGAAGATCCCCTGGAATCGGAAATGGCACCCCACTCCAGTATTCTTGCCTGGAAAATTTCATGGACAGAGGAGCCTGGTGAGCTACGGTCCATGGGGTCATACAGAGTTGGGCACGACTGAACACAAAAAAATCAACATGAAGCCTTTACCTGTGATCCAGCCAGGGCCAACTGTTGGCAAGTTCAGGAGGCCTTCCAGACAGAGCAGCGCCTGCCCCCACCCCAGTTTCACAAGCTGAGCTCTGCCTGGACACCCTTGGCCTGTGATCGCCCTCACGCCCTCCATATTCACACCCACCATCAGCTCTTGTGGGTGAGGCCCTCCCCTTCCCAATCCTGGGCGCCCACACAACCGAAGCCTGAGAGTCTGCCTGTCTGTCTCTAAAGAGGGGAACTCTTTAGGGCATGCACCCTGCTCGACCTATCACCCTAGAGCTTGGCATAGAGAAAAAGAGTATTTGGTAAGTGAATGAATGAAGGTGGAACTAATCCTAAAGAAGCGGATTTCCTAAGGCCTTTCTCCAGCAGGTGCAACCAGTTCCCCTTTCAGCCGTCTCCTGGGCAGAGAACCTGGTGTGAGGAGTAGGGGGTACAAAACCGAGTGTTTCTGAGGTCAGGAGAAGCAGACTGGATGGACACGGGGCTTGTGTGGGACTTGGAGAGGGAGTGCATAGCTGCTTTGGGGCTGCAAGGGAGTGGGCAGCCTCAGTGTGGGGGACCCCCTGGCCCCCAGCGGTGGCTGTGTGCGGGGCAGGAGGCCCGGCTGAGGGTGACAGTGCACAGAGACAGGTCTGGGACTGGCCCCCGATCCAGCCCAAGCCACTGACCCTGGGCCTGCACCCCTAGCCCCTCAGACCACCTCAGAGAGACACTCACCTTCAATGCGGGGCTGCACGAGAGTGGCAGGTGAGAGAGAAAGGGAAGGTGAGCCTCGGCGTTAGAAGTCAAAGAATCGCCTCATGGCCAGAGGCTGGACAGGACTCCCATGATGGTCTGTGGGGCAAAAGGCGGGGGTCTTCAACTAGCCAGAGTTCCAGAGTTCTGGCCAGGACCATCCCCTACTTGCTCAGGAACGCGGGCTGACCCTCCCACTGCTGACCTGGGGCTTTCTCTCAGGCAGACAGATGAGATCCACGCTTGTCTGCTTGCCTCCACCTCCTTATAAAGCCTTCTTCTCTCCACCTGTGGGGTGTATGGGGCTGGGATGAGCAGGTGCTCACCTGTGGGCCTCTGACTCCACTACCCCAGGTGGGTCTGGAGAGCCTGGTCTATACGCAATGTTCCAGCATCCTCCCCTAGCCACCTGGCCATCTTTTCTTTGTTACTGGGGACTATCTCATGCCTTGCAGGCTGTTTAGCAGTGTTCCTGCCCTCTGTCCTCTGGATGCCAGAATTCTATAGTTATGACAACTAAAAATATCTCCAGACATTATCAAATATCCCCTCGGAAGGCGAAATCACCCCAGTTGAGAAGCCCAGGCCATAGCACCTCTAGGATAATGTTGGGTCATAATGAGAGTGCATTACTGCTCCTGACTTTAAGGGGAATACATCTAGTATTAAAATATAGTATCTATATACTCCTGTCCAGGGCTAGTATACGAGTATACTGTATCAAAGTTTAATTTGCAAAAAAATGAAAAACAAGACTTTCATACAAGTGGAGGGAAGCATGTCAAATATTTAATTAATGAGGGAACAGTAAGATGGTAAAGCTAATTCAAAGAACTTTTTTAAAAAATCTTTTGGCCACACGGCATGTGGAACTTTAGTTCCCAACCAGGGATCCAACCCATGCCCCCTGCATTGGCAGCACAGAGTCTTAAACATTGGATCACCGGGAAAGTCCCCATGGAACATTTTGAGAAGTTTTGTTTTTTTTTAATTGAAGGATAATTACTTTACAGAATTTTGTTGGTTTCTGCCATACATCAACATGAATCAGTCATAGGGATACATATTTCCCCTCCTCTGAACCTCCTTCCCATCTCCCTCCCCACCCTACCCCTCTTGGTTGATACAGAGTCCCTGTCTGAGTTTCCTGAGTCATACAGATAATTCCCATTGGCTAATTTATTTTACATACGGTAATGTAAGTTTCCATGTTACTGTCTCCATACATCTCACCCTCTCCTTCCTCCCCCACCCTCGTGTCCTTAAGTCTGTTCTCTATGTCTGTGTTGAGAAATATTTCTAGTGCACAGGCAGAGGCATTTCAAAGTGTGTGCTGAGAGACAAAAACCTGATAATTACATATGGGGCAATGAAATTGTAATCTTTGGGGTTATCTTTTCTAACAGACAGAAAATCATGAGTTAACATATAATTTTCAGATACATTTTCCTACATTAGTGGCTTTCAAAGTATAGTCCCCAAACTGGATTTCTCAGTAGACCAGGGAACCTGTTGGAAATGCAAATTTTCAGGTCTCATTCCAGAGCTAATTAATTACAAAAATTCTGGGGGTGGAGCCCAGTACTGTTGTAACAAGCCCAGCAGGTGATTCTTAAACACTCTAAAAGTTTGATAACTACTGGTCTAAATAGTCAAATAATCTTTATTTGTAAAACAAATCTGTGAGACAATGCTCCAGTATGACATTAAAAGGACATGCCACCTGCCTTTTGCCTTATTTCCAAATTTAAATAAATTGTCTGTTTGATGTTTGCTGTTTTGTCTTTCAAATACCCTATCAACTTAGGGCAGTTTTCACCTATTTCTAATTTTTTTCTTTTTTTAAATAATGATTTCCTAAATGCATCAATTCATTTCTTCTTTTGGAACTATTCTTGTCCTCTTTAAAGAAAAAAAATTTTGATATGGTATATTGCAACACTATTGATTTCATTGTACTGAAATTGATTTTTAAAAAGATCTTTTTAAGTGTGATCAATTTTAGCAAAAATTAACTTTCTATCTCTTTGTATTTATGGAGTGGTTTAATTGTCATGGGCTCTATCTGTCCTTTGAAAGCTTGAAAGTCTGCAACAATAAAACAATCAGGGTCTACTGTATAGGTGAGAGGCATGGAACTAAAGAGAGAAATCAAACTGTTCAATTTCTTTTTTGGTCATTAGTTTATACTCTAGTGTATTTTTGTTGTTGCTATCTTTTGTTTGTTTTTATCTATTTAAGCGAATACTGGAAACTTAGTTTTCCTGGCCTATTCACTACTTCAAGCTCACCAGTAAGCAGACTATTGTATACAACTTAAAGCAACCTTTTTTCTCTCCCACTAGATTGAGAAAAATTAAAATAAACAGCTGATGTTGGTGAAGCTGCAAAAGCATTCTGAGCATATCAACTGTTACAGGCTTTTTGCTATGCAACTAAAGGGATTCATCAAAATGAAATAAAATACCCAGGCACTACCAGGCACTTGAAGGCAGTATCTGGGGTACTGGTAATGTTTCCTTATTTGGGTGTCGGTTACATGGGGCGTACGGTTTACGAATTCATTAAGCTCTGTACTTGTACTATGTACAATTTCCTGTATGGGCATTCTATTCCAGTAAGGTTTTAAATTTTTATCTGTTGTCACAACCCACACCTGTTAGGGATTCCCTGATGGCTCAGAGGTTAAAGCGTCTGCCTCCAATGCAGGAGACCCAGGTTCGATCCCTGGGTTGGGAAGATTCCCTGGAGAAGGAAATGGTAACCCACTCCAGTATTCTTGCCTGGAGAATCCCATTGACGGAGAAGCCTGGTAGGCTACAGTCCACGGGGTCGCCAAGAGTCGAACACGACTGAGCGACTTCACTTCACACCTGTATAGTAAGGGAGCTGTTTACTGATGCAAAACACGGAAACGACCTGAATACGACTGCAGAAAGGAAGACCTCCCCTGCCTTAAAGAGAACAAATTAAACGGCTTCCACTCCCTCTTCCTGCTGCTTTGGTTCTGCTTTCAGTTAACCTGGGGGTTGGCGCTGGTCCTTTCCGGAGAAAGGTTCTGGGGACTGACAAAGGGACCCCGTGTCTCGCTCCAGCAACTCGGGGTTGGGCGACTCGTGATCCAAGGAAGCCCCGCCCCAGGGCCACGTGACCGCTGCATCAGCTGACCCGGCGCGACAGGAAGGTGAAAGTCCTGGGCGCGGGCTTCCTGGAGCAATGGTGAGGGATGAGGGTTGATATGAGGCTGTGGTTGCTGGGGGCGGGCACGGTAGGAACCCCCAAATCCCCCCGCCGCTGCTGCGGGAAGGGTGGGGCGCTGGACGCGAGGAGATGGGGAATCTGCCCGGGCCGCGGAGCAGACACTTGGGTGCGGTCGTTAAAGCCGAGGGTCTGGTAAAGAAAAGCCTCGCTCCGTCCTCCTCCAGCAGGGCGGGACGGCAGGCTTGGAGTGTCTTGACTGGAAGGAAGGGCCCAAACTCCCAGGGGCAGGAGCTGGGTCTTGTCTCTCCAGGCCTTTTTCTGCCCTAGTAGGACGTCCCAAAGGCGCCCACCTCCCAGCCTTCCTGTGGAACTTGGAGAAACACTTATGACAATTTGGCTCAATCTCCTGCACTGTTAGGAAATCCCTTTGTTCTTCCCAGAGGCACAGAGGAGTATATACGGGGTGGAAACTTCTCAACTTATCCATTCATTGATTCCTTTAACAGATTGTGAGTGTCTCTGTATATCAGGCACTGTGCCAGGCATTAGGACTTGGGCTGCAGGGGGGAAGGGCAGAGTTGGAGGCTTGAATGGGCAGTCATAATTAAGACCTGAGCCGGGAGGGACTAAACTCACCTTGTGCATAATGCCTGAAGGCTTCCCAAGGATGACATCGCCTGAGGGCCTGGGAGCCGGGAAGAAAGCTTGCTGGGGCAGAAAGAAAGCAGCTAGTGTACCAGGAATTGGGAGGCATGGAAGAGGGCTGGTGGGAGGCTGTTATCTTCAGAAAGGGGACAGTATT
Source organism: Cervus canadensis (assembly GCF_019320065.1). Classification (NCBI taxonomy): domain Eukaryota; kingdom Metazoa; phylum Chordata; class Mammalia; order Artiodactyla; family Cervidae; genus Cervus; species Cervus canadensis. Next base: position 35,031,038 of record NC_057402.1, read on the forward strand.
CAAAGACTTAAGGTGAGTGAGAGCTCGGAACCCTAGGAATGAATACATTTCATCACCTGGAAGAGTAGAAACTAGAGGCTAGTGAACGACTGATAGGCAAAGACCACAGCTTGCTGGGTCTTCAGAGAGTTTGGACTTTTAAGAAAGGACAGCAGGGAAAGGAGGAAGAGCCTGGGGCAGCAGACACTCCCCCACCCAGGAGATGGTAGTGACTTGAGAGAGCGCGGAGATAGAGGTGGACGAGATCAGCGGGGCTCAGAGGCTAAATGCATGAGGGAGAAGGGGGAGGGAGGGAGCTGGGCTTGGTTCCCAGGTGCTGGTGCTCAGTGGTGGCGGGGCAGGTTTCAGAGGGAAGAGAACCAGTCACTGTGATACATGCTGAGTGAGGCCTCTAAGCCTCCAGGTGCACCTGGGTAGGAGACAGTCTGGAATTTAGGGTATGGAGCTCAGAAGAGAATCTACAATACGATGGCAGTTATAAATTTGGGAGTCATCTGCAGAAAGATGATCTGTCTCAGCCACAGTGTGAGTTCAGAAGAGAGGGCCTAGGACAGAACCTAGAGAAATGCCGGTATTTTAAGAAGTTAACACAAGGCGTCTACGGCCATACCACCCTGAACGCGCCCGATCTCGTCTGATCTCGGAAGCTAAGCAGGGTCGGGCCTGGTTAGTACTTGGATGGGAGAAGTTACACAAAGAACACATTCTTATAGTAGAAATGTAAATAATATAGAGATGGTAGAAGTCAGAGAAAGTCCAGAGATGATAAAATAGTCCAATGGGTAGAAGTCAGGGGCCCGTGAACTTAGGAAAAATACTATATCTCAACTTTCACTAACTTCAAACTGAAATTTAATATTTCCTCCAGTTATGATTGTTGGCAACGGACCTCAGTATTATTAGCAGCACCTCTGACTTTGTCACTAATGGAAATCAGATATTTTCATGTCACAGCTGTTGGGATTATTTACATATTTATGCTCATTTCCAAATTACTGTCATCACTTGAATTAAAACATATGTCACATCACCAATTGGTTTTGAATATTTTGATAACTTTTTTTTCCCGCCACACCATGTGGCTTGAGGGATCTCTGTTCCCCGATCGGGGATTGAACCGAGGGCCACAGCAGTGAAAGCCCAGGATCCTAACCACTAGGCCACCAGGGAACTACCTATTTTGATAACTTTTAATTAGTGTCTTTTACTATGTAGTTTTCCCTGTGTACTTTATTCATTTGAAAACATTGTTTTGAGAGAGGCCTGTAGACTTCACCAGATGCCTGATGAGTCCTTGCCACAAAACAATTAAAAATCCCTGAAGTAGGGAAAGAAGCCCCAGACTTTGCTTAACACCCCACCACCTCACCAGCGGTCCCAGTGCCTTGCCTCAGAGTAATGACAGCAGGCAGTCTGCAGAGATCACCATTTGGGGGCTGCGGTTCAGGAGGGGTGGACCAGCAAATGAGACAGAGGCCAGGCCAGAGGGAGAAATCTAGAAGAGTGTGTGGCTTCAAGAAGAAGGATGGGTTTGTGTCCGCTGTTGTTGATGAACTAAGGAAGGAAGACTAGGTTTAGTGACAAAAGTCATTTGTGACCATGGCTAGAGGACTTCACTGGGGTCACGTGTGATCAAGGGGGTGGCAGGCCAGAAAGGTTTGGAGGTGGAAGGGTCTGGAGCAGGTCTGAAGTGACTGATAAGGTGAACAGTGGGGCAAAGTGGAAGACATGGAGTTAATGGGGCTGCCTTGAGGGCCCGACAGAATCAGGAGAACGTGGATTCACGGTGTCTCCAGTTTGCGGGTTTTGATCCCAATATCTGAAAGCAATGCAGGTGGAGGCGTGGAGAGATGAGCATGTACATTGCGTGCATTAGAGCTTTGCTTCAGAAACAGGGCAAAGGACAGTGGATCAGGCAGGTGGAGGATATTATCAATATGTGGTTGACTGGGTGGGTTTGCGTTCTAACAGAAGACAGACCTTGAATAAATAATAAAATGTGATATGTGGTGTGATAAACGCTGTGGAGATCAAAAAGGAAGAGAAGGAGCTAGAACATGATGGTGAAGAACTGTTTAAACGGCTTCTTTGAGATAAAATTAACATAAATCATACATGTGTAAATGTATGGTTCAGTAAGTTTTGATGTGTATGCTCATGAAAACATTATCACGATCAAGATAATGAATACATTTGCTGACCTTCCCAAATTACCTTGTGTGAGGGGCTATTTAAGAAAGCAAATAGAGAAAGCCCATCAGAAGAGGTGTCATTTGGGCAGAGACCTGAGTGAAATGAGAGAGCAAGCCACGTTTAATTTGCAACAGAAGCAACAGGGAGGCCAGTGTAGCTGGAGCTGGAGAGGGAAAGAGGAGGAGGTGAGAGGGTCATGTGTTCCATGTGGCACCCCCAAGCGCTTACAGTGGGTTCTCCCACAGAGCAGGCACCCAGGCTTGTCCACAGAGCAGGTGAATGCCTGGGACACGCATCAGAACAAGGTTTGGTGGCAGGAAGAATCAGGGAGAGTGTTCTCTAAACAGCCTGGTAGTAGGGGAGAACAAGTGGCCAGAGCTCGTCCATCTTGGACAGGGAGCAGGAAGCCGGAGGAGCAGTAGCTCAGGAGACACCTGGGCATGTGTCGGCCTGCCCTCCAGCCTGACCACCTACCTCACTCTCTTGCAGAGGTTCCGATTCTGTGGTGACCTGGACTGTCCTGACTGGGTCCTGGCAGAGATCAGCACGCTGGCCAAGATTGTTGAGTGCAGGGGATCTTGGGGGTGGGGGCAGGGAGGGATTGCAGCTGGGGGCTCTTGCGGGGGGCGTGGAGGGTGGTGAGGTCACTCTTGAGTTGGGACCTCAGCCCTCTTGGGCCATTCTCACACGCTGTGTGACTGATCATGCGGCCAGCCCTTTCTGAGCCAGGCCGTCAGCGTGCCTGTGTAAGGTGGGTCAGTCCGGCTGATACAAGGCTTCCCCCTCCAGTCCTCTGTGAAGCTGAGGCTGCTGTGTGGCCAGGTGCTGAAGGACCTTCTGGGAGACGGGCTTGACGTGAGTACAGGCCCCTGCCCGCCGTGGTCCCATGACCCGGGGACCCCACTGCCCTGAAAGTGCACCAGACCGAGGAGGGTGGGTGATCAGCTCCCACCCTCCCTGGATACCTCGTGTCCTTACCACAGGGTCCAGGCCAGGGGGCTGGTGAGCAGGGGACCAGCCCCGCCCTGAGGGCCTCCTTTCTTCACAGTACGAGAAGATCCTGAAGCTCACTGCGGACGCCAGGTTTGGTGAGCACCCCACTGGCTCCACAGACCTTTGGGTGACCCTGGGTATTCAGCCTGGGGCCTGGCACAGGGGCCCCTCCTCCCGGCCCTCTCTGACCCGCTGGCCTCGGCGGAGGAGATAAGGAAGGAAAGCCCTGCCACCCCAGGGCCTCCACCAGCTCCCGGCGGCGCAGTGGCAGTGCTCGTGGCTTTAGGAGGCCTGGGGACTCTGAGCTGAAGATAGTGGGGCCACAAGGAGGTGTTTGGGGCCGCAGTGACACCCCCACTCCACCCACGGCTCCCCCCAGAGTCAGGCGATGTGAAGGCCACGGTGGCGGTGCTGAGTTTCATCCTCTCCAGTGCAGCCAAGCACAGCGTGGATGGCGAGTCCTTGTCCAGCGAGCTGCAGCAGCTGGGGCTGCCCAAAGGTATGGGGACGACCTACAGGTGGGTGACCCCTGGGCCGAGGGGTGCTGGGCAGAGGTCAGGCTGTGTGACCCTGGGACGCACCTTGCCTTCTCTGGGCCAGGAGCCTGAGACCTGCGCTCTGAGCCACCTAAGCCCGAGCCCCCACCTGCTCGCTCAGGGGACCTCCTTTCGTCCCCAGAGCACGCGGCCAGCCTCTGTCGCTGCTACGAGGAGAAGCAGAGCCCCCTGCAGGAGCGCCTGCGGGCCTGCAGCTTGCGGGGTGAGTGCAGGGTGGGCCCGGGTGGGGGCTGGGCTCCATTCTGGAAGGTGCCTGTGGCTTGGGAGGTGTTTGTCCTCAGAAAGGATACTTAACCGCATCACGTCAAGCAGTCACATGGCTGGGATTCCTGGCTCCAGCCAGTGTCTCTCCTCTGAGACCTGCTCTGGGTAATCTCTGAGTTCCTGGGTCAGCGGGATGAGAGCCTCTCAAAGGCCACAGAGCCCTGGAGGGTTCAGGGCTGAGCCAGGGTGAGGGCTCGGGTTGCCTGGCTCCCTGGCCTGTGACCTCAAGCCCCTCTTGGTCTCGCAGTGAACAGGCTGGTCGGCGTGGGCTGGCGGGTGGACTACACCCTGAGCTCTAGCCTGCTGCGTGCGGTGGAGGAGCCTTTGGTACACCTGCGGCTGGAGGTTGCAGCTGCCCCAGGTGCCCCGACCCAACCTGTCGCCATGTCCCTCTCAGCAGACAAGTTCCAGGTCCTCCTGGCAGGTGAGGCTCAGCTGTATCAGGAGGGTAAGGGGCGCCCTGAGATCCCGCCTAACTGCCGCCTGCCTGCCCGCCTCTCCCCTCTGCAGAGTTAAAGCAGGCCCAGGCCCTGATGAACAACCTGGGCTGAGAAGAAAAGCACAGGGCCCCATGTGGAGCTGCCCTTGAACTTCTCATTAGGGGGCATCCCCAGCTCCAGGACCCTGAGGGCCTGGTCTCCTGGATCTCTGGCTTCCTAGGTTACCACCTGAGAATCCAGCCTGGGATCCTGAGAACACTTCCAGCATTGCCTTCCCTCCCCCGTGAAAGGCACTTATCAATGGTTTTCCTGAGAAGGAACAATAAACAGAAATGTGAAAAGTGTAAAGCAGTGTGTGTGTGGTTTCTTTAGGGTTCAGATCAGAGGTTTTCGTGACAGAGACAAAGTGATACACTGACCTATGGTACATTTTCTTTTCTCAGCTGCTGATTGAGGCAGGTCAGGGGTAAGGCAGAATGAGGACCAAAACAGGACAGCTTGTCTGTAGACAGGAGAAGCAGGGCTCCAGCTCCCAGTCCTGGGATGCTCTTGGCTCTGCCCTGTCTGTGCTGGCCTTGTCTTGAAGCTGGCAGCAAGTAAGTGGCCCCAACACCAGATGCCCCAAGTAGAGAAAGGAGGGAGCCCGTGACTCCCTGTCATCTTCTCTAGGAAGAGAGAAGGCCCGTGCCTGAACCACTCATTGGCAAGGGGAATGGGATATGGGCTGCATGATTGTGAGCCCACCCCTAAATTCCTATGTCCAAGCCCCAACCCCAGACTCTCTCCCTACAAACATGTACTGAGGAAAGGCCATATAAGAACATAGCAAGAAGACAGCTGTCCAACAAAGCAGGAAAGAGCCCTCACCAAGAACTGACTCTGACTTGAATGTGGACTTCCCAGTCTCTGGAACTGTGAGAAATATGTCTATTGTTTAGGTCACCTAATCCATGGTATTTTGTTATCACAGCCTGAACAGACTAAGATAAAGGGCTTCCCAGGACTCTTAGGCCATCCAGGGCTGCTTGTAGAAGAGACTGATCCTGGGTCTGGGGCAGGGAGAGCACAGGGGGAGCCTAGAACATCTCAGGGTCCAAAAGTGAAAGTGAAGTCATTCAGTCATGTCCGACTCTTTGCGACCCCATGGACTGTAGGCTCCTCCGTCCATGGAATTTTCCAGGCAAGAGTACTGGAGTGGGGTGCCATTTCCTTCTCCAGGGGATCTTCCTGACCCAGGGATCAAACCTGGTTTCTTCCACACTGTAGGCAGATGCTTTTACCATCTGAGCCACCAGGGAAGTCTCAGGGTTCAAGGAAACTGTCAAAAATGAGTCATGTCAACAGGCGCAAGCTTGACCCACTGGCTAAAGATGGGACAATTTAAAGAGATAAGGCCTGACTCCCCTCCTGGCTTCTGGAGAAATGGAACAGATGGGCTTTTCCCTGTTCCTCCTCCTAAGTGCGGCTAGAAACCTTGGACATTTTTTATAAAACAAGCATGAGACTACAAAAGGTGATGAGATGGCAGACTGGCTAGGATCCTCAAGACCTGAAGAACAATACAGCAAAAAACTCCTTAGATTTTCTTTTTGTTTCATGTATCCCAAGCTGAGGGATAGAGAAGCTTACCGCCTAGAAACACCAACACACAAAGGAAGCCCCAACAAAAGCCTGCTTTCTCTAAGCAGTGGACGAGGAAAAGGACAGTCCAGCAGCACAGAAAAGTTAGAGACAGTAAGGGCTGTCCTCCAGCCACACCCTGCAGAACCGCAGCCCCCCTTCCACCCCTGCCTACAAAGGCTGAATAGGAGCTTAGACCCTACCCCAGCTCGCAGGAGGTGGCATAGCCCTTCCCCAACTAGCCGCATGTCAGAGAAGGCCTGCTAAAAGAGAAGATTTAAATACGATCCAGTCTCATAATACCCAAAATATTTAGAATTCAATTTTTAAAAATCATTGTACCCCCATCAGCAGACGAATGGATAAGGAAGCTGTGGTACATATACACCATGGAATATTACTCAGCTGTTAAAAAGAATTCATTTGAACCAGTCCTAATGAGATGGATGAAACTGGAGCCCCTTATACAGAGTGAAGTAAGCCAGAAAGATAAAGAACATTACAGCATACTAACACATATATATGGAATTTAGAAAGATGGTAACGATAACCCTATATGCAAAACAGAAAAAGAGACACAGAAATACAGAACAGACTTTTGAACTCTGTGGGAGAATGTGAGGGTGGGATATTTCAAAAGAACAGCATGTATACTATCTATGGTGAAACAGATCACCAGCCCAGGTGGGATGCATGAGACAAGTGCTCGGGCCTGGTGCACTGGGAAGACCCAGAGGAATCGGGTGGAGAGGGAGGTGGGAGGGGGGATCGGGATGGGGAATACGTGTAAATCTATGGCTGATTCATATCAATGTATGACAAAACCCACTGAAAAAAAAAAATCATTGTACCAAGAACTGACAAAATTTCAACTCAAATGAAAAAAGACAAATGCCAACACTAGAATGTCTCAGATGTTACAAGTCTATGCTAAGGATTTTAAAGCAGCCATCCTAGAAATGCCTCAAGTCTCAGCAGAGAAATAGAAGATATAAAGAACAAGAGAAACATTTTGGAACCGAAAACTACAATAGCCCAAGTAAAAATCTCAATGGGTGAACTTAACAACAGAAGAATGAATCAGTGGATTTGAAGATAAACCAATAGAAATTACCCAGTCTAAACAACAGAGGGAAGATAACTTGGAAAACAACAAGAACAAAAAAATAAATAAAATAGAGCCTCAAGGACCTGTAGGACTGTTAACAAAAGATCTAGTACGTGTGGTGTCAGAGTCCCAGAAGATATGGAGAAGGAGGGTAGAACAGAGAAATACTCAAAGAAATAATGACTAAAACTTTTCCAGAATATGGCAAAGGACACAAATGTATAGAGTCAAGAAGCTGAATGAACTTCACATACATTGAATCTAAAGAAATTTATGTCAAGATACATCATAATCAAACTTATGAGAATTAAAGAAAAGAAAAAAAATCCCGAAAGCAGCAAGACAGAGATGACACCTTACATATAGGTGGAAAACAATTTGAATGACTGAATATCTCATCAGAAACCAGAGAGGCCAAAGACAACAAACACAACACGTTTCAGGCCCTGAAAGAAGTGTCAACCCAGAATTCTATATTCAGAGAAAGTCACCTCAAGAGTAAAGGACAAGGGACTTCCCTGGGGGTCCAGTGGCTAAGACTCCACACTCCCAAAGCAGGGGGCCCGAGTTCCATCCCTGGTCAGGAAACTAGACCCCACGTGCTGCAACTAAGAGTTCACATGATACAACTAAAGATCCCACATGGGGACTTCCCTGGTGGTCCAGTAGTTGAGAGTCCACCTGCCAATGCAGGGGACATGGGTTTGATTCCAGGTCCAGGAAGTTCCCACATGTTGCAGGAAAATTGGGCCTGTGTGTCACAATTACTGTGTCCGCAAGTTGCAACTACTGAAGTCCACCATCTAGAGCCCGTGCTCCACAACAAGAGAAGCCATTGCAATGAGAAGCCTGCACACTAAAAAGAAAGCCCATGCAGCAATGAAGACCCAGCACAGCCAAAAATAGATAAATAATAAAAATTAAAGATCCTACATGCCCCAGCTAAAGATCCCACATGGGACAACTAAAGATCCTGCGTGCTGCAAGTAAGACCTAGCACAGCCAAAGAAATATATATATATTTTTAAGAGTAAAGGGCGAGTAAAAGAATGAAATTAGAACATTTCTCATACCATAAAAAAAAATGGATTAAAGACCTAAATGTAAGACCAGATATGATAAAACTTGAAGAAAACATAGGTAGAATACTCTGACATATATTGTAGCAATTTGGGGGAGGGATTTTTTTTCTTCCTAAGGCAAAGGAAACAAAAGCAAAAATAAACAAATGGCATGTAATTAAACTTAAGAGCTTTGGCACAGCAAAGGAAACTACTGACAAAAAAAAGTGTACAGAATGGGAGAAAATAATTGCAAATGATATGACTGGTAAGGGATTAATATCCAAAATATATAAATAGCCCACAGAACTCAATATCAAAAAAGGAAACAACCCGATTGAAAAATGGGCAGAAAACTTGAATAATCATTTTTCCAAAGAAGACATAGGAATGGCCAACTGGCAATGAAAAGATGCTCAGCATCGCTAATTATTAAAGAAATGCAAATCACAACCGCAATGAGATATCACCTCCCACCTGTCGGAATGGCTATCACCAAAAAGACTACAAATAACAAATGTTGGCAAGGATGTGGAGAAAAGGGAACCCTTGCTCATTGTTGGTGGGAATATAAATTGGTACAGCCACTGTGGAAGCTATATTGAGTTTCCTCAAAAAAAAATAGCAAAAAAAAAAAAGCAATAGAACTATCATATAATCCAGCAATCCGACTTCTGGGTATTTGTCTGCAGGAAATAAAGACACTAATTCAAAGAGATACACGCACTCCAATGTTCATAATATATTATACATATCACTCACTCATTCATAAAAAATAATGAAATTTTGCTTTGTACAAAAATATAGATGGACCTAGGAGAGTATTATGCTTAGTAAAATAAATCAGAGAAAGACAAAACAGCATATGATATCACTTACATGTAGAATCCAAGAAATGAATGAATAGAAGAAAACAAACAGATCCATAGATATAGAGAATAAACTAATAGTTACCAGTGGGAAGACAGAAGAGGGGAGGAATAAGACAGGAGTAGGGGATTAAGAGGTACAAACCTCTTTATTTTATGTGTAAAATAAATAAGCTTCAGGGACACATGTACAGCACAGAGTATATAGTCAATATCTTATAATAACTTTAAGTGGAATATAACTATAAAAATATTGAATCACTATGTTGCACACCTGAAACTAATATAATATAAATTAACTATATTTCAATGTTTAAAAATGACAAAATTGTAAGACATTTTAAAGAGTAAAGGGGGAGATCAAGACATTTGCAGATGAGGAATAACTAATAAAATTGTCACTAGCAAATCTAATATAAAAATAAAAAGGCTAAAAGGAAACCATAAATAAAAAGACAAGAGAAAATATTTGCAAATGATGTGACCAACAGATTCATTTGGATGAATCTCCAAAATACATAAACAACTCATGCAGCTCAATAGCAAATAAACAACCGAATCAAAAAATGGGCAAAAGATCTAAACAGACATTTTCCCAAAGACATACAGATGGCCAAAAACCACATGGAAAGCTATGCTCAACATTGCTAATTATTAGAGAAATGCAAATCAAAACTACAATGAGGTAGTCAAAATGGCCACCATCAAAAACTCTATAAACAATAAATGCAAACAAAAAAGAAAAAGGAACCCTCATGCACTGTTGGTGGGAAAGTAAATTGGTACAAACACTATGGAGAACAGCATGGAATTTCTTTTTAAAATTAAAAACAGAGCTACAATATGATCCAGTAATCCCATTCCTGGGTATATATCTGGAAGGAAGCATGATTTGAAAATATACATGCACTCCAGTGTACATGGCAGCACTATTTACAATAGCCAAGATAGTAAGCAACCTAAATGTCCATCGACAGATGAATGGATAAAGAAGATGTGGTATATATACACAGTGGAATATTACTCAGCCATAAAAAGTGAAATAATGCCATTGCAGCAACATGGATGGACCTAGATATTATTATACTAAATGAAGTAAGTTAGACAAAGACAAGTGTCATATGATATTACTTATATGCAGAATCTAAAAAAAGTGATACAAATGAATTTATTTACAAAACAGAAACAGATTCACAAACATAGAAAATACACTTTTGGTTACCAAAGGGGAAAGGCTAGGAGGCAGGGATAGATTAAGAGGTTGGGATTACCATATAAACACTACTATATAAAATAAATAGTCAACAAGGACCTACTGTATAGCATAGGGAACTCCATTCAACACTCTGTAATAACCTATGTTGGAAAAGAATCTGAAAAAAAATGGATATATATATATATATATACACATATGTATATGTGTATATATGTGTATATGTATATGTGTATATATGTGTATATGTATATGTGTATGTGTATATATAAAACTGAATCACTTTGCTGCATACGTGAAACTAATACAACATTGTAAATCAACTATATTCCAGTATAAAATTAAAAACATTTTTAAGTCTAAAGGAGGATCTCTAAACAGAAAGAACATGATAGAAGAAATCTTGAAACATTAGGAATGAAGAATAATGGAAAGAATAAAAACATGGATGCAGTAGGCTTTCCTTCTCTTGAGTATTCTGAAATATGTGCAATATATTTGAAGCAAAATATACTGTTAGATGTGGTTCTCAATGTATGTAAAGGAGATATTTAAGGTTGTTATAAACTAGTGAGGGAAAAAGGAGATAAGGTTTCTACACTTTACTCAAATTGATAAAATGTCAATATCAGTGAACTGTGACAAGTATATACACACATAGAATATATGTATAGAGTAATACCTACAGCAACCACTTCAAAGGCTATATACAATGTAATGCACTCAATATAGTTAAGTCAAACTGGAATTCTAAAAGATGTTCAAGTAGCCCATATAAGGGCAAGAAAAAGAAGACAAAAGCAAAAAAACAGGGAATAAAATGCAAATTAAATGGCAGTCACAAAAAAAATTCCAAGTATCATCAAACTCATAATAGAAGCTTGGTTACCCAGGTAGCATTCCCTCTTCTGTGTCATCACAGAATCTCCTCTCGTTGCTACTGCAGCACAGCATAGCAATTTTGTATTTACTCACTTGCCTTTTACCAGTCTTTCTTAAGGACAGGAATTGTATTTACCTGTTTGTATAGCCCTAAAGACTAAAACAGTATTCTTTCAATAAGTGGGGGAAAAGATAAAGATTTGGCAGGGAACAGATTTAGCTATTGAAAATTAAAAAAATCCATGAGTCCATAAAAGATAAACCCCCTCCCCGTAAAAAATCAGCCCTAATTTGTCACCATTGGACTTTATTGCACCAAATTCTTAGTCTAAAAATTGATAATTGAAGAGAAGTGTTTCAGAATTTATCCTGTCTTTTTAGTATTTCAGAATAACCCTAATCAATGAAATAAAGCTCTTCTTTACAGAAGAATTCAAGTTAATGTAGAGGGAATGACAGCATTAGAAAATCACCATTTTGTAACTCCCGATTAAGTACTTGATTGAGGCAAGAATCATCAGTGATAAGAAAGCCGTTAGGTGAAAGGCTGATGTGATGTGAAATTGGGTATTTGCATGGTGCTAAAGAATAACCTCACGTAATGAACTCAGTGTCCCTCAGCTGGTAAGTGGATAAACGTGCTGGTATGTCTACACAGTGGAACACTACTCAGCAATAAGAAGGATTGATAAGCATCACAACATAGATGGATCTCAAATGCATTATGCTATGAGGACAAAAGCAAACACAAAGGCTACATACTAGAGATTCTGTGTACAGGCACACCTTGGAGATACTGCAGATTCAGTTCCAGAACACTGCAGCACAGCGAGGATGGCCATAAAGCAAGTCACATGAACTTTTTGGTTTCCCAGTGCATAGAAAAGCTTGTTTACACCTTACTGTAGTTTATTAAGTGTGCAATACATTGTGTTTAAGGGCTTCCCTGGTGGCTCAGATGGTGAAGAATACGCCTGCAATGCAGGAGACCTGGGTTCAATCCCTGGGTCCGGAAGATCCCCTGGAGAAACTCCAGTATTCTTGCCTGGAGGATCCCAAAGAATTCCATGGACAGAGGAGCCTGATGGGCTATAGTCCCTGGGGTCGCAAAGAGTTGGACATGACAAGCAACTACACTACTACTACATTGTGTTTCAAAGCAATGTACAAGCTTTTTTGTACATTGTGAAAACTCTTTTGTAATTAAAAAATACTTTATTGCTGGGGGTGGTGGGGAAGATGGATTGGGAGTTTGGGATTGGCAGGTGCAAACCATCATATACAGAATGAGTAAACAAGGGCCTACTGTATGGCACAGGAAAATATTCAATATCCTGTAATAAACCACAATGGAAAAGAATATGAAAAATAATATATGTAAATATATAACTGAATCATTTTACTATGCAGCAGAAACTAATACAACACTGTAAACCAATTATATTTTATAAAATAAATTTTAAAAATTCTTTCTTGCCAAAAAATGCTAACCATCATCTCGACAAAGCAGGATTGCCTCAGACCTTCAATTTGTTTAGAAAAAATGCAATTATCTGTGATGTGCAACAAAGTGGAGTGCAGTAAAACAAGATATGCCTGTGTATGACGTTGGCAAAAACTATATGGGCAGAAAACAGATCAGTGGTTGTCAACAGGTACAGTGTAAATATTGACTAAAAATGCATGGGCAAATTTTGGGGTGGGGGGGTGATAGAAATGTATTATCTCTTGATGGTGGTGATGATTAAGTGTATGAATTTGTCAAAAGTCACAGTCTAGGGACTTCCCTGGTGGTCCAGCAGTTAGGGCTCTATACTTCCAATGCAGGGGGCACAGGTTTGATCCCTGGTTGGGGAACTAAGATCCAGTATGCCTTGTCATGGCAAAAAAAAAAAAAAAAAAAGAGAGACAACAACAACAAAAAAGCCCTCACACTCTAAAACGGATGAATTTTACTGTATAACTTCATTAAACAAACAGAACTAAGGAAACAGAAACCGCCCATAGATTACTCAGTGGTCCCAGGGTATGAAACATACCTTTACAACACGGAAGTCTGGCTGTCACAGCCTCACCGGTGATCAATTTCATCCCCACTAAAGTGAGACAACCAGAGGCTGGGTGTCTCCTGGTGTCATGCAATTTGGAGTACAGAACAGCATCTAGGAGATACTGGGGCTTCCTTGATAGCTCAGTTGGTAAAGAATCCACCTGCAATGCAGGAGACCCTGGTTCGATTCCTGGGTTGGGAAGATCTCCTGGAGGGGGATAGGCTACCTACTCCAGTATTCTTGGGTTTTCCTTATGGCTTAGCTGGTAAAGAATCTGCCTGCAATGCGGGAGACCTGGGTTCAATCCCTGGGTTGAGAAGATCCCCTGGAGAAGGAAAAGGCTACCTACTCCAGTATTCTGGCCTGGAGAATTCCATGGACAGTCCATGGGATCGCAAAGATTTGGACATGATTGAGTGACTTTCACTTCCACTTCCAAGCTTTTAGATCTAATTTCTGGGATGCAGGGAGAACTAGAGACAGAGGAACAAGTTAACAACACCCAAGGAAACAGCAAACAAATCCAGAATGTTGATGGGGCATCTCAAAGAACTCTTCAGAAAGGTAAGTATCATGAAGACCAAAAAAAAGGCAAGTGAGGTGGGTAGGAGGTGGGAAGGGTGGTTCCATCTAGATTGGAAATGATTGAACAGACATACAATCCTCGTTTGGTCTCTGCTTTGAACAAACTAGCTATAAAAGACATTTTGAGGACAACTAGGGAAATTTGAATGTGGGATGTATTAGATAATATTAAGACATTATGTTGGGGACTTTTCTGGTGGTCCAGAGGCTAAGACTCTGTGCTCCTAAATGCAGCAGGGGCCTGGGTTCCATACCTGATGAGGGAACTAGATCAGGGAATTAGATCCTGCATGCTGCAACTAAAGAGTCACATGCCACAACTAAGACTCCCTGCAGCCAAATAAACAAATACATATTTTTTTAAAGTTATTGTTAACTTTACTAGGTTTGGTAAAAAGTATTATCTAATGAGGGCTCCCTGGTGGCTCAGAGGTTAAAGCAGCTGCCTGCAATGTGGGAGACCTGGGTTCCATCCCTGGGGTCAGGAAGATCCCCTGGAGAAGGAAATGGCAACCCACTCCAGTGTTTCTGCTTGGAGAATTCCATGGACGGAGGAGCCTGGTAGGCTACAGTCCACGGGGTCGCAAAGAGTCAGATATGACTGAGCGACTTCACTCACTCACTCACTATCTAATGAGTTTCCCAGGTGGCGCTAGTGGTAAAGAACCCGCCTGCCAATGCAGGAGATATAAGAGAGGCAGGTTCTGTCCCTGGGTTGGGAATCCCTGAAGAAGGGTACGGCAACCCACTCCAATATTCTTGTCTGGAGAATCCCATGGACAGAGGAGCCTGGCAGGCTACAGTCCATAGGGTCACACAGAGTCGGACACAACTTAAGTGACTTAGCATTCCTGCATGCATTGTTTAATTTACTTTAAAGTACTTTTGGCAAGATACACGAATAAATAGATGAAGGGAGAGGAAGGAGAAGTAGTATGAAGGGGGAGAATCGGCTGTGGGTCAGGCACCGAGCCTGCTGCACTTAGAATGAAATGCCAGCTCCTTATGGAGGCCTCCAGAGGTTGGAGGGGACTGGCTCGTGTGTCGGTCCTCCCCTCTCAGCACTCCCCCTAACCACTCCCTAGCAGTTCCTTCCACCTGCCCTATAGACTGGTCCCCTCTCTTCTCCGGATGACTCCTTCTGAGGTTTCAGCCTAAACGTCACCACAGAGAGACCTTTCCCCACATCGGAAGTAGGTTCCGCTTCTCCGCCCCTGCTTTTGGTTGTCGGGCTGCACTCTACCACCCGCGGTGACGGTGTTTATGTGTTCTGTCTGACTAGCGCTGAAACGTAAGGCCACCACCGGGTCCCCAGAGCCCGCACTGATCGCGCACCTGTTCGCGCCCTGCGCCCAGCTGCAAGGGTCTCTGTTTCGGGAAGTTGCTGCTGTTTACCGCTGGGATTGCCCACCAGGTCCTGGACTTAGCCGCGGGGCTTCTCACAGACAGAGTCGGCTGCAACCCAGGACCTCACACCTGACCCCGGAACCCGCCGGCGCCAGGCAGCGGGAACCAGGTTCTTCCGCCACCTCCCAGCCAGGTGACTGACCGAAGCCTTTCCCACACCCCAGGGCCGCCTACTCTGGAACTCCACCCCGTACAGGCTTTACCACCTACAAGAGGAACTACACTTCCCAGCAGCGCCCGCAGCTCCCAGCATGCTCTTAGGCGCCGCTCCGCCTCCAGCATTAACCTCTTGGTGGCTGCAGGCTTGCGGGAGCGGCGCTGGGCGCAGGTAGCCTGCGGCGGGACGGGGGACGGGGTTTGTGTGTGTGTGCAGCAGAACTGAGAAGAGGACTGGAATGGGGGCCTTGGGGAGGAAGGGAGCCAGGGTTAACCGAGGGCAGGCAGCGGGAGCTGGAGGAGGGGGATGGGTAGGAGGCAAGACATTGAGTGTCCGCCCCTCGCGAAATTAGGAACCTGGAAGTTCACCTTTTCCCGCAAAACGAACCCTTTCGGGTGCCAGGCCTGGAGCGGCGCCGAGGTTGCGGGTGGGGAGGGCAAAGGAATCCGCCCTGGCCAAATGCTTCCCCCTGCCCAACACCTACCTTGGCCTCGGATCTCCAGACACTGGCTTGAGGAAATTGGCAAACACCCTGCCTCGGCCAGATGGGAACCCATGAGGGTGAGGAAGGGGGACACCCCTCTTGGCCCGAGACGCTGACCCGGGCATTTCCTATGTCCCCCTGGACCATGGCCTGGAGCTTCAGGAGCCCTTCCTGGCGCCCCATCCTTCTCCCTCAAAGTCGTGTGTCCCTGACTCTAGCTCTAATGTACCTGAAGACAACTACATTCCCTCTTACTTGGCCTCGGCCTCGGTCCTGACCAGTGGGTGATGGGCAGGCTCCTCCACCTTGTCTGCCGGCAGAGCCTGTGAGCCACCGTTATCCCAGCTCTTATCTTCCAGGCTCATTCCCTCAATCATTGTGGCAACGGAGGTGTTGCCTGATTCTTGGGGAGATGAGCGTGCACAGTTCCCATTCTGGGGTGGGAGTGGAGCCAGAGGCAGACAGGAGCTAATAATTTCAGGCTCTGGGAGTGCCATGAAGGGGGTCAGGGAATGGAGGATGCTGCCTCCGATATAGCGGTCAGGAGGGGCCTCTCTTAAATGTTTCTAGACCGAGGGGGACGGCAAGGGCCGGGGATGGGGGTGGGGGGCAGGGAGAGCTGTGTGCTTGGAGCAAGGGGTTTGGCGCACAAGGGAGGAAATGAGATGACAGCCTGGGCCCAGGAAGGATATGGACTTTATTCTAAAATCAGAAAGTGTTCCTGGAAACCCATGGAAGGTGTTAATGAACAAGGCAGTCATGTTTCCCTAGTCAGAGCTCTCCAGTGTCCTGGGCTTTCTCAGCATTTTCAGGGATGGGAAGGGGGTGGGGCGGGGGAGGGACAGAGCAGGGGCTGTGGCCAAGCCAGCTGATTTCCTGCCAATTCCCATGACCATGCCCTCCTCTGACCCTCAGGGTTCTCCTTTGAAAACTGGGAGTGATATTGCCACCTCATTGGATGCACACCTGGCCCAACCTGCTGTCATCCTCCCCACAGGGCCTGGCCGCCCCTCCCACAGAATGCCCGAGGGCCCTGAGCTGCATCTGGCCAGCCAGTTTGTGAACGAGGCTTGCAGAGAGCTGGTGTTTGGTGGGTGTGTGGAGAAGTCACCCGTCAGTCGCAACCCTGAGGTGCCCTTTGAGAGCAGTGCCTACAGCATCTCGGCGTTGGCCCGCGGCAAGGAGCTGCGCCTGACCCTGAGCCCTCTGCCTGGGGCCCGGCCCCCACGGGAGCCACTGGCCCTTGTCTTCCGCTTTGGCATGACTGGCTCCTTCCAGCTGGTGCCCAGCGATGCGCTGCCACCCCACGCCCACCTGCGCTTTTACACAGCTCCACCTGGCCCCCGACTTGCCCTCTGCTTTGTGGACATCCGCCGATTCGGCCGCTGGGACCTCGGGGGCGAGTGGCAGCCAGGCCGCGGGCCGTGTGTCTTGCTGGAGTACGAGCAGTTCAGGTGGGGCCAGCACCAGGTGGGAGAAATACAGTCCGGGCTCCAGATGGGGCTCGTTGGTCCTTGTTGGCCAATGAGAAGCGAGTTCCAGCCCCTCTGGGCTTCAGTCCTTTCATCTGTAGACCAAGGCAGTGTCCTTTTCTGGGGACAACTCCCTGAGCTAATGGATGTGGAAACCCAAAACCTGTAAGAGGAGGTGGGGCAAGAGGTGGAGGACATGGCCGATTGTGTCAGAGCTGGGGCTCTCATCAGCATCCCACACTGCTTGGTGCCCGCACAAGGCTAAGAAAAGTAGAGAGGCTTTAACAACCCAAGAAGGGAGGCTGAACAGGAAGGAACTGCTTCAAGGCGGTGGGGAGAGGACCACTAATGACACGGCTTCTGAATCAGGTTGTGGTTTTCCACATCGTGCCAGCCCACTGGTCTGTCTCCCCTGGTCTCTCTGCCTGTCTTCTGCCTGAGGCGGGGTAAGACCCCACCTGGGGTGGGATGCAGGTCACATAAGATGGCCCAGTGTCAGCCACTTCCTTTCCTCTAAAGATAAAATATGCATGTGTCTGCTTGGTGCCAGGCCAGTTCTAAGTGTTGAGGGTTCAGCAGTGATCAAGAGGGATGTGGTCCCTGCTCCCACAGAGCTATTTCAGGTAGGGCAGGGGGAAGGGAAAGTGAAAATGAAGTGAAAGTCACTCAGTCATGTCTGACTCTGTGACCCCATGAACTGGGGCCCGCCATGCTCCTCTGTCCATGGAATTCTCCAAGCAAGAATACTGGAGTGGGTAGCTGTTCCCTTCTCCAGGGGATCCTCCCAACCTAGGAATCAAACTGAGGTCTCCTCCATTGCAGGTGAATTCTTTACCAGCTGAGCTACCAGGGAAGTGCAAAGCTCTAAAGTACAAGCATTCTGACAAGACTCACAAACAGGAAGGCATGGAGTGGGACTTGACAAATCCTTTCTTGGGGAAGGCATGCCTTCGGCTGCCCATTGGGGTGGGTCAGGGCATCTCTGGCCCACAGAAGGCAGCAGACTCCTGGCCTTCCCAGGCATGACCCCAAGTGCACCCCCAGGGAAGTATCTGTGTTTTAGATTTCTCCCACTTCACCTTTCCTAGGGGGTCAGGCCACAAGTTAACTCTTTGCCAGCCAGTTCTGAAGTTTCTCTCGCGTGATGGGCATTTTGGCTTGTTCGGTCCTCCAGCTGCAAAGCCTGTGGGGATATGCCTCCCTCTGGGAGCTGACCACCCAGACTGACCTTCCACTTTACTTTTACCCCCAAACTGTCTTCTGGCCCCTATATCATTTGCTTCTCATGCCCATCACTGAGTCAGTCTCGTCATGACCCTTTTCTCAAAGGAGCAAGATTCATTTCCTCTTCATGGTGGCGAGGAGATACCCATGGGGGTGCTGGGGGCACTCACCAGCCAGGACTTGCCCCCCTTCACTCCTGCTAAACAGAGCCAGTGCCAGCTTCCTGGAAGACATTCAGCATCTTGAAAAGAGCTGACCCCACCAATGTCGAATCTTCATGTCTAAGCAACTGGAAGTCCTAGACAGGGAGTTCCAGACTGCAGGCCCACCTGAGGTCCTGTGATCACCTTGTTCCCAAAAGTATCTTGAATCTGAGCCACTCTGGTGACATGCAAATCACATACATAGATTCAAGTGTTTTCTTGAGCATGTTCCTTTAGATTGGCATTTTTAACCTTTTGTAATGAATTGAAATCCCACATTGTTGTTCCCATTTAACAGAAAATGGAGGTTCCTGCTGCCAAATACCACAGAGGCTAGGATAATGGGAAATTGGGACTTCTTGTTTCCTTCCCTTGCACCCAGAAATTTCTTTCCCCAGCTCCTCTCCCCTACCCCATTGAGAGGCAGGGAGGCGCGGGGGTGGGGGGCAGGCAGACAGAATGGGTCTTATGTGCCCGGGCTGTGTCCCTCCAGGGAGAATGTGTTACGAAACCTAGCAGACAAGACCTTTGACCAGCCCATCTGTGAGGCCCTGCTGGACCAGAGGTTCTTTAATGGCATTGGCAACTATCTGCGGGCGGAGATCCTGTACCGGTCAGCAGGCAGGCCTCGGGCATGAGGGCGGGGGTGGCTGGGTATGCTCACATTCCCCTCTGCTTAGCACCCCTCTCCACCTCCCTGCAGGCTGAGGATCCCCCCCTTCGAGAAGGCCCGCACAGTTCTGGAGGCCCTGCAGCAGCGCAGGCCGGTGAGGGTGCCAGGAGGGATGTGCCTGAACCTGTCAGGCAGGCGGACAAGGGTCGGGGCTGGGTCAGGTGTCTGTGGCTCAGCTTGAGCAGGTCCCTTCTCAGTTCCAGCCTGTGTCTACAATGTGTGTGTGTGTGTGCGTGTGTGCGTGCAGGTGATAGGGGCTGCTGATGAACTGTCCGTGTCCTGCCAAGCCCAGAAGGGGCCTGTTCCTTGAGGGATCAACTGCCTTCTGAGCAGCCTTGCTTCATGCTGACATCCAGGTCCTACCCCTGCCCCTTCTCCAGAGCCCGGAGCTGACCCTGAGCCAGAAGATCAGGGCCAAGCTGCAGAACCCCGACCTGCTGGAGCTGTGCCACTCGGTGCCCAAGGAAGTGGTCCAGCTGGGTGAGGCCTGGGAGGCAAAGATGGCTGGCTAACTCTGCTTTGGCATATCATGTAACCCAGGACAGTTCCTGCCCCTCTCTGGGCCTGGTTCCCTACCTGGAGAATGGAAGTTTGTCGACCTAGTCGTTTCTAAATGGACTACACCTCCTTCACAGATCTTCACTTGTTGGGTGTCTATGTCTCCTGAGCTGCCCATGAGGCAGGCAGGGCAAGGATTCTTAATCCGACTTCAGGATGGGAAAGCCATGGCCCAGAGTGGGGAAGACACCAGCTTGAGGTCACACAGCTGGAGGAGGGAGAGCCTTGGCCCCCTGACTCGTTCCATCAGCTTTGAAGCTGATGTCTGAGCCAGGTCTAACTAGGCTCCCCCTCCTCCCAGCCTAAGTCAGCCCTCTGATCTCCACCTGGTTCCTCTGTCCGACAGGGGGCAAAGGCTACGGGTCGGAGAGCGGGGAGGAGGACTTTGCTGCCTTCCGAGCCTGGCTGCGGTGTTACAGTGCACCAGGCATGAGCTCCCTGCGGGACCGGCATGGCCGCACCATCTGGTTCCAGGTTTGGGCTCTAATGCTTGTACAGGCAGAGACCCAAGGAAGCTGGTGGGATGGAAAGACCTGGGGTCACACTGGTCCTGAGGGTCTAAGCCTTCCCTGTGCCATGCTCCGCCCCTCCTCTGAGTCCTAGGGTCCCCACTAGTGGCGCAGCCCCAGAGCAGGGGAACCTTGCTGCTGGCGCTGACCTGGGGGGTGGGGAAGGGACAGTCAGGCTTCCTTGGGGAACGGCTTCACTGATCTGGAAGGACAGGTATGATTCTGCCTCTCCAAGGAAACTACCCCTGCCAGGCTGACTCCTGAATTCTCCTGATTCCATTTTAGGGGGATCCTGGACCCCTGGCACCCAAAGGTAAACTCCTAATGTAACGAGAGCAGAGAGAACTAGTTGTGCAAGGGCCAGAGCACCCTTCTCCATCCCAGTCCCCTGCTCTGATCCTGGCAGTCACTCCAGAGTGGGAGCGTGGGAGTCTAGACAAAGGGGGCCGAGGCCACAAGACCCTCCAAGCCCATCAGCATCAATGTCCTGCAGGGGGCAAGTCCCGCAAGAAGAAGTCATCCCAGGGAGCACAGCAGGGTCCTGAGGACAGAGCAGAGGTATGGCTCCCTGCTCCTCCCTGTCCCTGCGCTCTCTCCTAGTCCAGCCACACCTCCCAGGCCAGGCTCTCAGGCAGCTCCTTTCCTTGACAATGGAGGGCAAAGGTGGGTCCTCACCCACCTGACCTGCTGGGCTCCTCGGGGACCTGTCTTCTCCACCCAGGACCCTCCATCTCCAAACAAGGCCCCTTCAAGGACACGAAGGGCACAGAGAGGCCTTCCTAAACAGACTACAGCCCAGGTGCCCAAGGGGACCAGCCTCCACCAGGACCCAGAAGCTCCCCCAGTCCCTGACACAGGGAAGAGGCGGCGGCGACCAGCACCCTCAGGTGGGCTTTCCTCAGCAGCTTCATCTGGGGAGGGACGGACCACCACAGCGAGCGCCCCAGGAGAAGAAGGGATGGCAGTGTGGGTGGGAGGAATACGTGGACAAAGGCGGGAGGGGGGCTCTTGGGGAGTCCTCGGCCAGGGACTGCCATCTCACCTGTCCTTCCCCAGGCCGCCGCAGAACCCGAAAGACCAAGGCTGACACCCCATCCTTGGAGCCTGAGGGGACCTTAGCCTCCTAGCAAGAGGCTCTTCTTGCTTGTATCCACCCCTCCTCCTGGCACCCTGGATCTGGGCCTGTGTGGCTTCCTAGAAGTTGCAGGGAACTGGATGCTCCAACCCTATGGCCATTCCCTACACAATTACGTTTTTAATTGTACCCCACTATCCTCATTTTTTAAGCCTATGTGACAAATGCTAATTTTTAGTAAACGCATAAACTTGAACCTCTTGGCACTTCTTGGGCTGACTGCAGAAGGTCTGCGAAGGCTGAATGTGAAGGGCCTGCTGCCCAGTCCTGAGGACAGGAGGTCACGGCCTCTGCAGGGACGGCCCCTCACAGGCGGTGCAGAGGCCCCCCTGCCCAGCTAGCCCAGACTCTACAGCTCCTCCAGTCCAGGACTCCTCAGGGCCTGTGGCTGCTCCCCTAGCCTGGTCCAGACTAGTCAATGCTTCCCTCCTAGTCAGGGTCAGTCAGAACCCACCCACCAGGCCTTCTCCTCAGCCCCAAGCCCTCTATCTGTGGGTACAGGGGGAAGTGCTTCTTTTTTTTTCCCCCCATGTGGGATCTAAGTTCCCTGACAAGGGGTTGAACCCACGCCTCCTGCATTGGAAGCTCATAGTCTTAACCGCTGGACTACCATGAAGTCCCAGAACACCATCTTGCATCATGGTCTTTCAGTCAGCTTATGATCACCAATATCCCGGGTCTCTCTCATGGGGGCTGCAATCCAGGCGCTGCATGCACAGATAACCTTAGGTCGTGCCCCTGCCCCCAAATGCCTGGGGTAAAAACTGTCCCCTCAAAGCCTAAGGATGGGCCCTGAGGGGACTGAGCAGGGGCTACCAGCAGGGTCCTGAGCCAAGGGTTTATTGTTCAAGAGGTAACTGACCCTTGCTTCAGGCTCAGGAGGCAGAACTGAGGCGCTGCCAAAGCCTTCCACAGACAAAACCCCACCCTCAGGAACTCAGTTCGGTGGGGGCTGCAGAACGAGCAACAGGGACTGCACTTGGAAGGGAGTAAAGGTGAGCTTCAGGCGGTTGTCCCGGAGGAGTAGGGGGCCAGTAGGGTCGCGGCGCTCCAGGAGGTCACAGCTGGAGAACAGGAGGTGACCATGAGGGCCCCGCGAGGGCAAGACCCCCACTGCTACCCTGCACCCCCACTCACAGGACGGCCTCCTGAACCGGCAGCGACGTGTGCAGCCAGCAGTCGGTGTGACTGCCATGGGCCTCGTAGAGCCGCAGCAGGAGTGTGCGGCCCTGGGGGCTGGTCTCCGCCTGCGGAGGGAAGTGTGGTGGTGGGCGGGGTCTATGGCAGGCCCCGCCCCGAACGCGCCCCTGCCCCGCCCCGCCCCCGCCCCTTGCCTGCTTGACAGTCTCCAGCACGACCGCGGGCGAGGACACTGAGAAGGCGCTCCAGGCAGCGGCGGGCGCCGGGCCCGGGGCCGGCAGCGCCAGCAGTGGGAAGTTGAGGCTGTAAGCAGCGGGGATAACGCCAGCGTCCTGGAATGAGCCTGGACGCAGACCGGAAAAGGGACGTGTGGTGGAACATGGGGTCAGGGCGCGGGACTACGGGCGTTTCCCCCACTTACCGTAGGGGCAGCGGAGGCCGAGAAGGGCAGAGGAGTATGGGGCGCAGCACTCACCCTTGTGCGGCATCAGCGCGTAGGTGAACTCGTGGCGTCCCATGTCCACGGTGGCGTCAGGGGACTTAGGCGCTCGCAAGCTGCGGTGGGGAGGGTGGGAAAGGACAGGCCGGAGCTGCTGCAGTTCTGTCCTGGCAAGACCGGGATCCCATAGCAGTCCCTGGGGGGCACCCCACTCACAGCGAGAGGCTGAGGACGTTGCCCCGTACTGACGCGCCATACTTGCAGTCATTGAGCAGAGCCAGCCCAAAGCCGTGCTCTGACAGATCCATCCAGCGGTGGGCCCACACCTGCAGCGCAGATCAGAGACCCGCCTGGTGGCCCCCCTCCTCCATGTGCTCCAGAGCTCCCTGTCCTAGGCTGAGGGATGCTTTGGGACCTCACGACTGATTGAATTCCAGCTCTCACCTCGGGAGGCCCTAGGCACACCACATAGCCTGTCTAAGCCTTAGTCCCTCATCTGGGAAAGGTGGATTAAGAATCCTTACCCCATCAAATGGGCATGAATATCAAACTGAACATAAAGCGTTTGGCACAATGCCTGGCATACATGCCAGGAACCATCATGTTCCTCCTCACCCCATACCACACAACGAGTCGTTCCCCAGCCAGGGAGGAGCCAAACCTTCCACCCCACACCACCCCATGGCAGACCTCAAATCGAGCCCAGTCCCAAGAGGTGTTGTAGTGGGTGGGCCGCTGCAGATGTCCAAACTGGACCTCATAGGTGGCCTGGGGGCTGCGCACACGGGCAGGGAACTCCACCTTCAGGAACTTGTGGGCCTCGTGCCAGTGCACCTGTGGGGGGTGGGGGACAAGGGGCTGGCCCCTCCTCACCAGCCACACCCAGGGAAGATACCCACCACCCTGCCCCCTGCTACCTCAGTGTGGAAGCGGACATAGGGGCAGCCAACATCCAACACAACCTCCTGGCTGAGCCGACTATTAGGGCTGATCTGCAGCAGGAACCAGGCGCTGCCCCGCACACCACCCTCAGTGCCCACTGCCAGGGTCCCTGCCTGGCCCAGCACTGGCTTCCTGTGGAATAGGGGGGAGAAGCGCTAAGCCAGGACAGCCTGGCAGAGTGGGCCCAGTACACTTGTTCATATTCCCACTACCACTACCCTGAGTCCTGCCCACCCCTCACCGTGTTTCTAGGTGGTAGTCCATGACGTCCCATGCATCCCAGTACAGAGGGACATCGTCAAACAGCACAAACTGGTTCCCCATGGCACCCTCAGCAATGGCCTCCCTGGAAAGACATGGACATCAATACTTTATAACCGAATGACCTTGGTCTCCCAGCTATTTGAGGTGGGTGGGGTGGAGAGTAGGGTGAGTAGGCCCTGCTCCATGTGTGGGTCCCAGTCCAGAGCCACTCATGGGCTACTGTGGTCAGCTGTGGCCAGGGGACAGAGGGAACGAGAGGTCTGGGGTCCACCTGCCAGGCACTGGGAGAGGGCAAGGGGTGAGCACCTGCCAGAGGCCACCAGCACCAGGGATGTCAGGCGGCCAGTTGGGTCCAGCCTCACTCGGATGATGCCGTTGTCCAGAGTCACAGAACTGTCAGTCTTGGTGGGAGGGGGCCTTGAGGCTAGGTCTGCAGGGGCTTCCCGCAACCAACAGCCCACCTGACCTCCAGCCTCAGCCCTGCCTCGCCACTTGCTCCAGATTGGGGAGCTCAGAACTTCCACGTTGTTAGGGACAGCCCAGGACAGCCCCTGCCCCACCGCCACGTGCCAGCACTCACCTCTTGCACTACGAACACAGGCTGCTGGGGCAGCAGGGGCTGCAGTGAGGTGGGGGTGGGAGCAGGAGCAAAGCCCATGCTGGGGACGGTGACCAGGGCTGGGGAGGAGGCTGGGCGTCAGGGCAGCCTCCTTGACCTTTCAGGAACCATACTTGGGGCAGGGTAGGGTGGGGTGGAGGGGGTAAATACTACTCCTCCTCTCTAGCCTGGGGCACCCTGGGGCAGAGACCCCCAGGCGAATGTCCCTGACTCTCAATTTGGCCTTGATCTCTCCTGCCACAGTAGACACCCTTCTCCCCAGCTCATACCTAAGGAGTGGGCCCCGCCAGACCGGGGCAGGGCCAAAACTTCGGTGCGCTTCCAGGGCAGCGTGTTGACAATGAGAAGGCCCTCGGGACCTGGCTCCCCAGCACACAGGGCTGCAGCTGCAGCGCTGAGCAGTGTGTTGCCATGGGAACGGATGTCTGGGGAGAGACTGGTTGGTTATGGGTGGGCAGGCGGTCGGGGTGACCCCTGAATGTCCCATGGGGGACACTCTGGGCGCTGCACTGGGTGCTGGAAAGCTATGGAAATGTTATCAGCCTCACCTTCGTAGTGACATATGGCTTCCTCTGCCACCAGCTGGATGCAGCTCCCAGTCACCACATCATGGAACTGGGTCAGGAGCAGGAGTCTGCGGGGGCCAAGGGCAGGGCTGAGAAGGATGGGAGGCTGGGGAAGGCTGGGAGGCTGGGGCAGCCACAGAGGCGTCTAGGTGAGGTTAGCAGGTGGCAGAAGATGTGCCGACCTCCAGAGATCCTGCAGCAGGGCAGCCGGGTAGAGGAACTGGGCACTGCGAGCCAAGGCCAGGCTGCTGAGCAGCTCCACGTCATGCAGGATCCGCTCACACTCCCGGTTCCCCTTCTTGATCTGAGCCCAAGGGAGGGGGACTCAGTCTAGAGCCTGGGCAAGCATCCCAGGGCCCCCCTGCCAAAGCCTTCTCTTGCTCAGAACCCCTGATGCTCTCCAGGAACTCCTGGATGAAGCCTTGTGTGTTATCTGCCCCAAAAGCCTGCCTCCTCTCCCCTCTGCCCAAGACCCTCCCCGCTAAGAGATGCTGAGTCCTGCCACCTCCAGGCTCCTGAGCACCCAGCTCTTACATTCCTCTCAGCTCTTCCATGGAACACAAGCCTCTTCCCCCAGGTCTGGGCCACTCGAGGGCACCCCCCCTTCGCTGGTTCAGCAGCCAGTTCCTGACCTGGGCATGCGTGGTATAGGTGCCGTTGTGTAGCTCCAGGAAGAGCTCCCCAACCCAGGTGCACAGCTGCTCCGAGTGGCCCTCCAGCGCCGAGAAGAGTCGCTCCGGAGAAGACAGCTGCACCCTGAGGGAGACTGCAAACCTGGGTTTCCCAGCCTGGGCCATGTGACTCACCCTTCTTCCATGCAAGTGTGACAAGAGGTCCAGCCCCAACAGAATGGAGCCACCCCCAGAAGACTCCCTGTCCAGACAAGGCCAGGTCTGGACACCCCCCCAGGAGAGTTCTGTTTCAGTGGCTTTAAGCTCCTTCCCACCTTCGGCTTTTCTCCTACCCCACCTCCAGGGTAGAAGTTGGGAGGTGCCCCATGGTCTGGGATCGGAGGGAACAAGGTTGAGGGGAGGCACTGGGTCCAATGTTTGAGCAGAGGCAGGGCTCAGGGCAAGGGCAGAGGGTGGGGTGGAGTGAATCCAGGCCTGACCTGGGCAGCCCATCGGTATTGCACAGCCGCTTCAAGCGGTCCACCATGGTCTGGGTGGGGCCTCCACCTCCATCCCCAAAGCCAAAGAGGAAGGCACTGTGGTTGGTCCGTCCCTTGTCCCGGTTTTTGGCCACCGTCTTCAGCACCTGGACAGGTGGGGGCAGGTCCACACTGGTCAGCTTAGGCTGGATGCCCGGCCCCCTCCAGCCTGCCTCCCTTCCCAACCTTGGCCACGAGATGCCTCTCACCTCCTCCACACTGCCCTGCATCCCATAGGAGTCACCAGGCGGGAAGTGGGCCAGCACCTGGGAGCCATCCAGCCCCTCCCAGAAAAAGGTATGGTGCTGCAGGCAGGGAGACAGGTGGAAGAGTGAGGCCAGAGTCAGGGCTGAGGCAGAGCCGGGCCTCCCTCACCTGCCCCTCCTGTTGTGTGACCCTGGGAGAGGCATTTCTTCCCTGGGTGGGGGCTGGGTGGTTTGTCCAGGACCCCTCAATAAGCCTGGACGAGATGTTCAGGCCAGGAGGGACCCAGGCCCGCTCCAAGCCTGGCCCCCTGGGCCTGCTCACCGGGAAGGAGTTCACCAAGTTCCAGCTCAGCTTTTGGGTGAGGAAGCGCTTGATACCACAGCTACGCATGATCTGGGGCAGCTGCGCAGAGTAGCCGAATGTGTCTGGCAGCCAGAACTGCAGGGAGAAGGCCTCTGGGGCATGGGGACCCAGGAGCTCGGCAGAGCAGCCCAGTCGCAGCCCCTCCTCACTCAAGGGCGAGCTCCAGCCCCCTCTGCCTGCCGGTGTAGCAGCTCCCCGCCTACCTCCGAGCACATCTTCCCGAACTCCTGACGGAAGAAGTTCTGACCCTGCAGGAACTGCCTCACCATGGACTCTCCACTGGGAAGGTTCCCATCCTGGCCATGAGGGAAGAAGAGGGCCGCTGGGGTCAGCACCAGACAAGACGGGCAGGGACTCAGGCAACCACCCCATCCTGAGAAGCCAGGGCTCTGACACTGGGGAAAGCCAGTGCCCCGGAAGCGTCCATCTCCTCACTTCAGCCTAACCATCTGTCTGCCAGACAGGAGGTATCCGGGGCTGGGTCACACAGATGGCCCGTCACAGTGCTTGAGACCCCCACCCCCTGGGAGTCCTGAACCCTAGGATTCCAGGGACTGATAAGAGGGCATAAAGGACCTGCAGAAAGTCACCAGCACAGCCGAGGGCAGAATACTTGATGGTAAGGCCTGAGGCTGAGGGGCTGCAGAAGGCACTCACCATTTCCACCCAGGTGCCCCCCACGGGCACAAACTGCCCACGGCAGGCGAACTCCTGGAGCCGGGCATGCAGGCCAGGGTAGTAGCTCCTCACCCACTCAAGCTGCTGTGCCTGTGGGGCAGATGGGGTGGGGGCTGGCCAGGAGCAACATGAACCCCATCCAGGGCTGAGCGCCTGGGGCTCAGTAGGTGGGCTGCGAAGCCCTGGGAACCCCACACTAGCACCCCCTGGGGTCCAGGTACCACTCACACAGCCGTCCCTCTGACCTGGGAGCAGGCAAAGATGAACTCGGGGTTCCGCTCCATGAGCTGAACGACTGTCACCCAGCTCCGGGCACATTTCCGCACGGTCTCCTTGAAGGGCCAGAGCCAGGCTAGGCGGGGAGGAGGGTGGAGATAGAGGAGAGCAGCCAGACCCTCACAGACCTCCAGCTGCACCACTGTCCCCTAGCACCCAACCAGGCCCCTCCTGGGCCACCAGAGGGTCACCGTAGCCTTCCTCCCATCCCATCCCATTCCCTGCTGAGTCCTGTGGCATCTCTCCTGAGCTGTCACTTTTACATGGCTGCGGCTAGTGAGGCAGTTTTATAGTCAGGAAGTGGGGACCCCAGTCCCTGGATTGGCCTTATTCTGCGGTTTAGAGAGGATCCTTTAGGAAGCAGCAGGGGTGGCCCCTCCCCTACACACACGAAGACATCCAGGAACAGAGGGCACCGCTTCCCTGGATGGACCCGCCTGGGCCAGCTGTCCTGCCTGAGGCACTGCTGCCTCTCATAACCTCTAGGCCTCCTCAGTTCCTTCTTTACCAGCCCAGAACGCCACATCCCATGCTTTGGAACAGCAGAGAAAGCCCCGGTTCTTTGGCTCAGAAACTTCAGCTGCATCAGAATCAATACCTTGGGAAGTTTGTTTAAAATGTCATTTCCTGTAAGCCTCAGACACTGCAGACTCATCAGGTTCCGAAATGAACTCCTGATCCTCCCCAGGAAGCCTCCCCCTGTGCTTGCGTCCCCATCTCAACTACTTCCACACATCACTCCTGTCTGAGGATTCGGGCACCCTTGTCAAATTCTTACTCATCCTCATTCTGTTCAAAGGTCACCTCCTCTAAGAAGCCCTTCTTGAATCTGCCAGACCCAGCTGGGTTAAGTGCCTCTTTTGGGCTCCCCATCTCCCCATACTTCCCTCCATCATGGCAGCAACTGTCTCTGCCTATTTTGTGATCATCAGCCTCAATAATCCTACCCCCTTCCCCCAATATCTAGCATGATGCCATCAAGGACATCAGATTTTGCTGAAAGAATAAATGAAGCCACATTTAGCAAAAGCTACAGTCCATTCCCCTTTCCCCATTTTACACATGGGAAAAACTGAGGTCCAAGAACCTGAAGTGCTTCCAGGGTGCAACAAGGTCTTCAAGACCACTCCTGACCCCCCATGCCGAGCCAACCCGGCCAACTGCTGCCCTACCTGTGTCAATGTGGCAGTGCCCCATGGCGTGGATGGTATGCTGGCTTTCACCCCCACGTTGGCCAAAAAACTTGGAGGCCAGGGCCTGGGCCACTGGGAAGGTCTCAGGCTGGGCAGGGTCACATACGTTCACCATCTGGTTGGCAGTGTATAGGGCCTGGAAGCTGCGCTGGTTGTCCTCCCCGAGGCCCTGCAGCAGGGTTCTGCCACTTAATCCCCATCTCAAGCAAGCAGAAGCTCCAAAATTAGACCCCAGTTGATCTCCCCGGGGTTCTCAGCAGAGTTCCTCCCTACCACCAACCCTGAGCTCCTGCTGGTCCCCCTGCTCAGCACTGTCTCCCTCTTCCCCTTTACACAGGGAAGTCCTCCCAACACTCAGGCAGGCACAAAACTCTCTCTATTCTGGATTCCTGGAGCCCCAGCTATCTGACCCAAGAAACAGCCTGCCTGAAACAGGGCTCGAGAGAGTATACAGGTGGGGTGGGGGTGTTGAGTACCTTGGCGATGCCCAGCAGGAGCTCCAGGTCCACCAGGAGCTTGTAGACATCCCGGTGGAACACGGCCAGCTCAGCCCGGCTCACCTGGAACATCTTCTCTGGATCAGGGGCTGCGATCATGGATCCCT
This sequence comes from Cervus canadensis, assembly GCF_019320065.1. NCBI lineage: Eukaryota > Metazoa > Chordata > Mammalia > Artiodactyla > Cervidae > Cervus > Cervus canadensis. The sequence continues at coordinate 35,061,137 of NC_057402.1, forward strand.
TTCCGGCCCCCAGGAGCCCATTGCAGGCTACTTCCACATAGAGGGTCAGGCTACAAATGTGGGGAGGCAGCCTCAGGCCAAGGGACTGGCAGAGGACTCTGGGGCTTGGGCAGGGAGGACCAAGGAGGCATCTGACAGACCCCTCCTCATGTGCCTGCAGGATCTACCACCCAGAGGATCTCACAGTTATGTCAGGTACGTTTGACAGAGGGTCATGGTGGAAACAACAGACTAAACCCACATTCTGCCTCGGCTGGGGAGGATAAGTAGCCAAGTTTGGAACTGTGTGAATTATGTTGTTTAGACTTCTGTTTCCAAAGCTGTCTATACAAAGCACTGCCTGGGTCTCAGAACCCTCTTTGCACATTAAAAACATGTTTGGATCTCCCAGGTCCAGGTTTCAGAGCAACGATCTGTCAGCCAACAGATGCAGGCCATTGTTCGGAGCAATGTGATAGGCTGTGGTGCTGTTATGCTCAATCTTCAGAGAGCAAACATGACTTCCTTCGGGAAGTCTTCTGGGACTCTTCCCCTAGTGCTCTCCTTAGTCTAGAACAGATTTCTCCCATTCAGAGTGCTTTCTTTCAGAGCCTTCATCAGTTTTGTAATTGTATGTGTAAGTCTCCCTTGCTGTCAAAGATCACATCATTCACCATCATAGTCCCCATGTCTGGAAACATCACATACACAATGTTTAATAAATACTGAATATAATAAAATATAACATCTAAGCAGAGTTTTTTGATGGTGTCATAAAATGCACATGTTACAATATGGAATTTTAAAAAGTCAGGATGCAAAATATCAAAGAAATACCACCTCAACTAATAAATGCCACCTCTGAAAAAATTCCTGGGAAGAATGCTGAGCTGTTAATAATGGATATCTCTAGGTGACGGGGTAATAGGAATTACTAATATTTACTTCTTAGTGCTTTTCTGCATTTAATGTAGGAACTAAAATGCTATCTTTTTGGTCAGAAAAATCCTGCTTTTTAAAAACAAACTATGAGGGTTGAAGATGGTGGTATTGAAAGTGGGTGTGTTTCTGAGATCACTCTGGACCTTGGCACCTCCTCACCCTCTGGTGCCCCCTTCCCCTACAGCACTGGTCAGCCATAGTCCAGGGACTCACTCACCTGCGGGGGTCTTTCTCCCCCAGCTTGTCAGTCAGAATGTAGCTGGTTTTCTCTCCCTCTTTGGTCAAACCCTGGTGGGGAGCGGAGTGAAAGAGACAGGGCCTGAGGCTTGTGGAAGGTTCTGGTGAAGTATAAGCTGAAGGGGGCCAGGCCCCTCTACTGGACCTCTAGCACTAACTCCTCTCTCCCAAGGCCAAGACTGACAAATCAGGGACCTCTGGTAGCAAGTGCCCCTCACCCCCCACGGCAGTCAGCACCATAACCACCAAATGGAGCCTGTTGACCAGCAGAAAAGCCACTGGTCTTGTGGGGTCTTAGGTAGGTGTCAGGTCCTTGGTGGCTTCTGATGGCCTCTGTACGCCGAGTAAGCATCTGAAGGGAAATGCTATGAGGTCAGGGAAAGGTTTGCTTCATTCTCCACTACATCCCAGTGCTTAGCACAGGGACCTGTGCAGAGACGGCACTCAGGAGACATCCACTGAGCCAAGGAAGGGAGGGAGGAAGGGAGGGGTAACAGTCCTAACCCGAGACTGAGGATTAGTCAAACTGAAATGGAAGCTGTGTGAACCCAAGCAAGTGTGCTAACCTCTACATATCTGTTTCTGTCTGTGAAAAGTGAAAGTGTTAGTCGCTTAGTGGTGTTTGACTCTGCAATTCCATGGACTGTAGCCCGCCAGGCTCCTCTGTCCATGGAATTCTCCAAGCAAGAATACTGGAGTGGGTAGCTTCCCTTCTCTGGGGATCTTCCTGACTCAGGGATCAAACCCAGGTCTCCTGCACTGCAGGCAGATTCTTTACTGTCTGAGCCACTGGCCATAAAAACCTATCACATAGGATTATAAAGGTTAAACCTGATAAAGTTGGATGCATAAACAAGGTACTTAATAGTGGCTCTATCTGAGGAACTGAGGGTGAGGTGGTAGGGAGAGACCCATTATTTCAGGTAAAGAGGACTTTGTAAACTTTATACTATCCACAAAACAGAAAAAGAGACACAGAAATACAGAACAGACTTTTGAACTCTGTGGGAGAAGGTGAGGGTGGGATGTTTCAAAAGAACAGCATGTATACTATCTGTGGTGAAACAGATCCCCAGCCCAGGTGGGATGCATGAGACAAGTGCTTGGGCCTGGTGCACTGGGAAGACCCAGAGGAATCGGGTGGAGAGGGAGGTGGGAGGGGGGATCGGGATGGGGAATACGTGTAAATCTATGGCTGATTCATATCAATGTATGACAAAACCCACTGAAATGTGGTGAAGTAATTAGCCTCCAACTAATAAAATAAATAAATAAATAAATAGAAACAAAAAAATGTAATACCTATTAATAAATCTCAATTTGGGAATACAAAAAAAAAAAAACAAGTGATATAGTCTGCAAAGCCACTAGTCTGGCACCTAGCATCTAGTAAAGGCTTAGTAAGTCCATCTGCTGTACATATTATTGTATTTGATTAGTAACTAGTTTCATTCTAGAATGGGAGGGTGACCAGTCAGTGGCAGAGTTGGCTTAGCATTAATTAGCTAAGAGACCTTATTATGTTGAGACCTTAAGTGATCTGCTTAAATGTAAGAAGGAACAGTTACACAGGGGCCTAAGCAAAAACTCATCCAGTCCTGAAATCCTGATACCACCCTGCAGGCATAGCCACTCAGCTGTCGTTTCGCCAGAGACCAGGGCTGAAATGTGGCCATACCTGACCCAGGACGGGGCTCCTCACCTGGACAGGTTCCCCATCACGCCACACCAGGCCTTCTCCATCACTTTCCCAGCGAAGGTGAACTTCCTGACCCACCCATGCCTCTGGGATGGTCAGCTCTACGCGGAACCAACAGGTCCACCATCTGCAACAGAACCACTAAGATGAGCCTAGGGGTCAAAGCCCTGTCCTTTCGACATACTTCCTATGATTAAGGGTCAGCAAAGGCTTGAGACTTTCTGCCAGAATCTGCAGCACCACAAGATATTCAGCTTTGATCCACAAGAAAGAAGCAATGGGGTGTGCAGCAAGGTGAGAGAAGGAGGCAGAGAGTCAGCGGTCTGTGATCTGTCCTAGAGTGCCCTTCCCAAGGGATGTCACTGAGCAGGAAGGAGTGAAGTGGAAGTCACTCAGTCGTGTCCGACTCTTTGTGACCCCATGGACTGTAGCCCGCCCTCTGTCCGTGGAATTCTCCAGGCAAGAATACTGGAGTGGGTTGCCGTTCCCTTCTCTAGGGGATCTTCCCAACCCAGGGATCGAACCCAAGTCTCTCGCATTGCAGACGGATTCTTTAACATCTGAGCCACAGGGAAGCTCGTGGGGAGTAGTGGGGAAGAGAAAATTCTTCCACGAAGGCTTGAGGAACCAGGGAGCTATCTCCAGCAGAGGGTGCTGCTCTGCCCCAAGTGACTGTCTAGGGCAGAAAGCCGACAATGGAGGCTTATAGGGGAGTCAAACAAGCTGGGAGGCGGGGCCCAGGGACTCCGCCCTCTCTGGAGCGTTACCCACGTGGGTCCGAAGCTGTCGCCGACCTGCGCGGGGCGGAAGTCCTGCTGGACTGCCTCCTCGTAGGGAAGTCTTTCGGGCGTCAAGAAGCTGGAGAGCTCGGCCACTGGGCAGCTGTCTCCAAAGAGCCTGGGCGGGAGGGGCAGGTGGCGCGCGCTCGTGGGCCAGCCGGCGGGTGGGGATGCGCGTTCCCTCCATCCACCGCCGGGAGGGCTGCCCCATGACACAGTCCCTCCCCACTCCCTCCTCCCGGGCCCCAGCACTATCTGAGGCGGACACTTTGTCCCTCGGCCCACGTGGCCGAAGCTTGGGTTTCCCCCCGGAAGGGAAGACGCGTGGATGCGGCCGGCGGGTGCCCTGGGCGAGGGGGCCACACCTGCCGCGGAGATTACAATCGGTAAAGTAGAGCGGCGACACGAATTTCTCCACCCGCTCCAGAGTAGTGCGCCAGTGCTTCAGGGCCGGCGCCGCCGCCGCCATCGCCTCGCGCTCGCTCCTCTCTCCTCTCCCCGGAAGGCCCCAGGCGCTGCCGGCGCGGTCCTCGGCCTGGAACCAAAGGTTCCGGCGCCTTCCAGGCCCGGGCAACTTTCCGTGGAACACCAGCGGCTCAGGGAAGCCCCGCTGCTGCGAACTTTGAGCAGCGAGCTGAAAGCTAAAAGCTGCGCTTCTGAGGCTTTACTCTTATCTCGGTCCGAGCTGGTCGCCACTGGGCAAATCCTTAAGTAAAATAGGAAGTCTGACGTTTCGATTCTGAGAAAAGCCTAGGACAGAGATAGACCGAAGGCGCGACTGGTGGGAGCTTGGGTTGCTGCAGATCCAGGTCACTTAAGTCTCAGAAGCTACAAGAGGAACCTCCTTGCCTATGGTCCTGTGTCTGCTTAAGGTGGCGCCAGGGACCGGCGCTTTCAAGCCATTCGGCGGACGTGTGTTAAATAGGGAGTGCTTTATATCCCAGTAACCTTAGCTCCCTCTACTACGTGTTCTATTTTATGTATATGGCTAATTGCTGCCCATTGCCAGAAACTTAAGACTTTGAGACGGCAGATCAGACATAGAATTTATGAGCCTAACAGAATAATGCATTTCTCTATAGGGACTGATGAGTTCAGAGAAGCCATAATACCAGAAACACCTCCAATTTCATCCTCATGTTACTCTGGTAGTCTATTGGCAGCTTTCCCCCACCTCCCTCCTGGGAATGGGATGAAATCTTCCTCTATAAAATCATTAGGAAGAAAAGTATATACACAACAAAACGGACCCCTGATGTTTTAATAGAAATACTGACCAAGTTTACAACATTTCAAATGCAAATGGTAGGGAAAGGTGACTTAAGTACAGAATACCAAACATGACTTAAAATATAACTTGCTGCTGTAAGATAGGCTGAGCTGAGCTTGGAGCTCAGATGTCAGAAGGCAGGAGACATAAAAATGCTGTTTGTAAATCCTGGCTGTAGGTGAAGCTCCCTTCTTTTGGTTGCACTAGTAGGATGGGTCCTGAAACCCTATCCTGACCAGCAGGCAGCTGCTCTGGACATAACCCTCTGCAGACACAGCAATAGCTGGGGCTGCCTGGGTCACGTTCAGTCAGTTCCCCCTATTAACTCCAAGTCAACAGGATCTTTCTTAAGCAAGCAGATGGGGATGGGTTGAGTTAACTGGTGGAAAACCTGAAGATCCTACCCAACCCATCAGTATCACTCCACCTTCCAAGTGAGGCAGTGCTGCAGCTTCACCAGAATCTCCTCCCACAGCCTTTGCTGCCACCTCACACACGTGAGCTGAGTCTCCTCTAACTGTCCCGTCCCTCCAATGCCCCCCTCAACAAAAAAGTCTAAAAATCAGATAACCTTACCATTCGTAAGGAAAGTCCAGAGCAAAAAAATTTGTGGTTTTGTGGTGGTGATATTAGGGATTTTTAATTAAAAAGCAAACAAAACCACACAGGAACACTGTTGTTTACTTTGACTAGAGTAATGGTTGCTGGAGAAAAATTCACCAAAGTCCTGGGAGATGCTCAGTTGGTGTTTGTTCAGAAAAGCCAGGCTGCCCACATATAAAAATCCTAATCACTCATGTTTAAATATCTGCTGCTTTAAATTTACGTAATTAAAAAAAATATATATGTATATATTCCATTTGCAGTTGCTAATGTATCAAGTCTTCTCCCTCCTAACCCCATTTATGTCACACACTGTGTACACACTTCTTTCAAACACTAGTTTGGTATTTAAGCTGTTCACTCTCATTTCCAATAAAGGTTAAGAAAAAATAGAGAAGCACAAACTATACAGCTGCACAACATACCCATATGTAAAATATTTCCAAACAGCTGAAGTAAGGGGGTATAATATGTACCAAAAGAATGAATAACTCTATTTTAAAAATGTGAGATATTTTGATTTGGGACAAGCACAACTGACTGCTAACTATTTAAAGCAAAATCCTGTTTTTGTACTGTATGTATATAAGGAACCAAAGCCCAAATCCCTGCTTCACAGTATTCTCTGGTGAGGACAAGGGACTTGTGTTGAGAGTTTATTCCTTAAGTAAGAACCAAGCTTTATTTATTTACAAAAAAAAAAAAAAAGTTGGGGCAAGAAGGAAGACAAGTTTTACACAAAAGTACTACAACGGTAACTCCCTTTGGTAAAAAGTGTAATAAATGTCTTGTACATCTGTTCATAGGTACTAAATCTGAAGCCACATAGAACTATGGTACACAAGAAGCTAGAGCAGTTATGCTAGCACATCAAAGCATATTTCTTTTAATAAAAAATTGACAGTATGTACATTATTTACAAAAAAAAAAAAAAAGAAAAACCAAGTTAAAATTGTGTGTGTGTGTGTGTGTGTGTGTGTGTGAGTAAAGCTGGTGGATGGCACTAGGGTAGACTAGTAAAGAAGCAGGTACAAAACAGTTCCACGGGAGCTAAAAAGGACGACTGATTTGAACTTGTTGAGGCTGAGAACCAGAGGAGAGAAGAAAGGGTGGGCAGCAAGGTATTCATCAGGAATCAAATCCACAAGATGATCAATCCCAAAGCCAAACTGCAGGTCCCAGAGAAAACCTAATGGGTGATCTAGATGTGCTCAAGTGACCAGGAAAAAAAAATCCAATCCAGTTTTTTTTTTTTTTTTTCCTTTTTGGGGGGAAGAGGAAAGGAGCAGTGACCATCAGAGTTACAATCCATCTAAGCGATGACTCTTCTCGGGTCTGTCAGTCGATGCTTGCCCATTCAGTCCAGGTGTGAACAGCATCTGGTTCCCTCACCGAAGGTCGCCCCAGGAGGCTCCAGTCTCCACTCTGCTGGTGTGTGCAAGCTGCGTGTCCCTGTGCTTGCGTGGGTTTCCTCCCCTCCAGGGCAGGCTAATACCCAAAACCCCTGGGAAAAGTTCCAACTCCGGCTTTGTAAGGGATCACACGTTCCTTGTATGTAGCCCACTTGGTGCCAGGTTGCACCAGCCACGCACAGATCAGGTGGCCATGTCCCCGAGAGGCCCAGTGAGGCTTGAAAGGCATCTTCCTTATTTCTTCAGTGTGTGTGAGTACACGCGCCCCCCCACACACACCACCCCCCTCCAGTTATCTGCTCTGGCTTTGCAGTTATGGGGTTTTGAACACTGTGCCATATTTGACACGGTACTTGTTAATGCTCACGAAGTGCAGGGTCTCTGTGTCACAGGTGGTGGTGCAGGGCACCAGGCCCTCCAGCCCCTCACCCATAAGCCACTTGCTGGTCTCCGCTGCCATTTCACGGGGCACATGCTCCTTGGTCCATTTATCTACCCAGGCCTGGAACCTCTGATGTAGCCGCTTGCTTACACGCTCATGGGACTGCAAGATAGAACAAAGAAGAAACCACCCATGAACTAGGACTAAAAAACCCTTCAAATACAAAATCCAATGTTCTTCTAAAGTAGCAGAGGAAAGATGTGGGCTCAAGTTGAAGATCATTAAGCCCCCAGAGAAATGCCAACCCAAGGTCTGGTCAGAATTAGCTCAGTGCTTCTCAATTTTAGTCTGCAGCATCACCATGTGGTGGCGTGTTGGGGAAGAAGGTCTTGGAAAAAACGTGTACAGAGTTTCTTGTTTCCATCCATCTGTATTTATAAATCAGCAACTCAGCCGATTCTAATGTACCCTGAGTGAGACAATGAGCTGAGGCTGTTGGTCATTTCTGTCACAGCGCAAGGCAAAGGGTTTAAAACCCACTATCCCTTCCTGCTATTATCCCCCTCTGTCCAGCAGATTGTTGGGCACAGCAGATCTTCAGTGGAGGTTTTTTGTTCTTACCTCCAACATACTTGTTGGTGCCCATAAGCAAGGAAGGGAAGGTGATACAAAGATGAATTAGGTGTTTCCCAGCTCCCTACATCATTTGAATCAGACATGCAGACATATAGCATACAGCACTGAGAGAGAAGTAGATTAAATTGCCCACCCTGTGCTTCCCACTTGAATGTTCTGTAGTCCTTTGATCTGCCTCCCAAACCTGGTAATAACCCTTTCCTGTTCACAGACGTACCCCTAAGCTTCCCAGTTACTCAAGCAAAATAAGCAAAGAAACAAAATCAAAAAACAAAACCCACCAGGTATCATCCTTAATGTTCTCCTTTCTCTTAACCTCCCCACATCCAATCATTAGCACATCCGAACAATTGTATCTCCAATCCTTTTTTGGCACACAGCATGGCATATGGGATCCTAGCTCCCTGACCAGGGATCAAACCCAGGCCTCTTGCATTGGAAGCTCCAGGGTCTTAACCACTGGACCACCAGGGAAGTCCCTCCAATCTAATTAAAATCCCTCTACAACCCTGGTAGTCTGGGCAGTTATCATATCTCATATGGATTAGAGCAGTCTTTTGAGTGGTCTCTGCCCGTCCAACTTGGTGCGCTCACT